>NC_087213.1:12618016-12682570 GCF_015104395.2 Macrobrachium nipponense | reverse complement strand
CATTTAGTTATTGTTTAGTTATTGTTTTGTATAGATGAAAAGAACCCTAGTGACAGTTTTATATTTGTTCACATAAATTTTTTCTTAACCATAGCATTCTCATTGTTAACAGTAAAGTTTAGATTTTATCTATTAAATTACAGCTTTTTAAAAATTTGTCTACAGTGTTTATTGAAAATGATAGCCATCACCTTGTGATGAAAGAATGAGGAGCCAGAGTTATTGTAGTGGTTCAGTAAGCAGAACAAAGTACATACTCAGTATAAGACTGGTATGAAATGAGATTAAAAATTCAGTATTTTTAATTTTTATATATTTATACTGGTATTTTGTAGAATATGATGTGGAAGGGAAGATTTTTGTACCATGGTTAATTATACAATGTGGTTGATTTTTAGTGCAGTTGCATTTGCTGAGTAGGGATTTCTAATGTATTTTTATAATTAATTACATAAGTAGTTTACTATGGTGTCTTATGATGGTATACACAATACTTTAATACTTTTCATGGCAATTCTATACAGTAGTTCTTGAGGCATAGTTCTTTTTTTTACGCAAGTCATCAAGTCTTATTACTGAGACTTACTGATCTTGGTTTGGATAGGGTTAGCATAGTACAACGTGCATTTTTCCAAAAACTTAGTTTTATTTTTCTCATGCAGTACAGTATATTGTAGCTTAATATCCCTAATATTTTTATTGACAGGATGTGTGAAGGAGAGAAAAGAAAACTTGTGATTCCTTCAGATTTGGGATATGGTGCTTCAGGAGCGCCTCCCAAGATTCCGCCTCATGCTACCCTTGTCTTTGAAGTGGAACTTGTCAAGATTGAGCGAAAAGAAGAGCTATGAAAAACAAGATATCTTTTTATATATTGAATATTGTTAAGTAGTCTTTTGTAGTATTAGGTTCTTTATAATAAGATCATGCCTCTGATGTGTGTAGCGTTTTGTAATAATACAGTACAGTGTACTGAAACTGGTTATTTCAAGTACGTATTTACCTTAATAAGAAAATGCAACAGTGGAGGAAAGCCATTGGTTAGCATGCATTTGTAGAAATAAATGTTGCATTTCATAATTCAAAATATGTATATATACTGTACCCTTTAAGATTCATGGTATCCAGCTGAGTACAGTACTAAATATTCAAGGAACTGGTGAGCAGATTAAATAATGCAAAGTAGTATATAATACAAAGCAGCAAAGAAATATAAAATTTTCTGCTCAGTTTGTAGCTCTCTGATACATTCCTGCCACGTAGAGACCAGTTGTATATAGCAGTATATATAACTGAATCCGAAAATTTGGAACATGATAAATCCATAAATAAAGGTATAAGCCATGAAGGAAAAATAAACAATGAAGTTTCTGCAAGATCTTTCGACGTTCAACGTCCTTTACTTAGCAGATAAACTGCTAAGTAAAGGACGTTGAATGTCGAAAGATCTTGCAGAAACTCCGTTGTTTTTTAATTTTCCTTCGTGGCTTATACCTTTATTTATATAACAGTATGTGTACATATAAAATGGTAGGTGTAGATATAAATTTCTCTTAATTTTTTGTGTGTAGAATTTGTTGTTCTTATTCATTACCATGCCATTGCATTTAAGAAAATAACTGTCCCATTTCTTTATCCCATTTATAGTGATAAAGGCTAAACACTCACTCAGGTTGAGGCAATAGACTCTAATATTTAGACTATCATTGCTCTAGTTTTGTTGTACCTTTTATATGTTAATGCATATAATATTAGTTCTTGAGGGATTGATATCCTATATTTAACATGTATTTTACCCAATTTATATCACCATCATTCTTCAGAAATACCAGTTGTCAGTTAGTTATTGTTGGTTTTTATGAAACAAGCATGATTTCTTTCATATACAACAGTAGACTCTAGAATTGATGATTAACTCCTACTATTTCCTGTAGTACTTATAAAATATCTGTGCTGATGATAATTTTTAAGTAAAGGCAGCTTGCAACTCATGACTTGGAAAATGTGAAAAAGGGTCAGGGGTCAGTTAGTAAAAGTTTCCTTGGTTAGTGTAAGAATCTCTGACATTTTATCAAGGATCAGTTGGAGGTTGTGAGGATGTGTTGCTTTTATAAGTACAGTTGACCCCCGGGATTCGTGAGGAATGTGTATCACAACCCCCATGAATAGCTAACATCCCCAAATTCTTGACACCCCCCTCTAAAAATGCTTACAACTTCCTAGTTTGATAGTTCAAACACCAAACCACCCTTTAGAAATGTTTATACATGAATATTTTAATAGCTTTGTCACAAGAAATGCATTTAGTCACGAAAAAGATGTGAAAATACAGTAATTAGTGACTATTTTTCTATAGAAAATTCCAGGAATAGGCAAATTTTCTGCTAATAATGTGGACATACGTTCCACAGAAAAATCTACAAAATTAGTGAAACCATGAATCCAGAACTGCAAATAGGCAGGGGTCCACTGTAGTAGTACGTAGCTTCATCCACTTTGCAAGTTACAGTGAATCATCCATGATTGGAATTTTGGTAATAACAGGAATATATATTGCTCATGCATATACAGATGCAATAAACAAGTTGAAAGATAGATCCAAGAAGAGGCATACAAGTCAAATTATGTAAATGTAAGTTTTTATAGGATAAAGGTTAGTAAGCAACTTCAGAAGGAATTACAGTTTACCAGTTCACTTTGATTAAAGTTTATGAATATGTATTATTGATACTGTATAAAGGTATTGATTTATTAAAGATTGAATTATCAAAGGTAACGTAAGTATTGATGAATTAAGACTGATGAACAAGATTTTTCGTGATCTCTAAGTTAGTATGTTGGTTATCAAAATATAATCCATAATTTACATTAAAGGCATGAAAGTATTATTTAGGGTTTGTCTACAGTTCAGAGGGTATTTAATATAGGGTTAGTATAGAAGCTCCATGGACTAATCTGTAAAGATTATTTCTTAAGTTATGAGTAGCCAGGGATTGCCATAAGCAGGATTGGTTTACAAATTAAAGAATAATTGTATATAAGCTTCTCAAAAAAAGATTGGCCTGCCATCAGAAGTAACACACCTTGAATGAAGGAAGAAGAAAAAGAAGGAAAGAGCAAAGTGACTGAGGATGCTAACTATGCAAAGTATATATTTTGCAAAAGGGAAACTTGCTCCTGAGGATTCAACTGCTAATTTTAGCAATACACCCTGTATCTTCCAAGAGTTATATCTTGATTATCTCTAGTAAAGGGAAAAGAAAGCATTTTATGCAGAGTAAAGGCTCTGGCAGATTTCAAGTGGAATGATTTACATGTATGTTGTTAATTAAGAGACAAAGCTATGATTAACTTTGAGCTATTAGACTTGAAGTTGAGTTGAGTAATGGGTTGTTTTGGAATACTTTACTTGGTGTTGCAATATAGCCTTGGGGACATTAATATTATGTTTTATAGACATTAAGATCAGTCACCCATCATTGACTACATACTCAGAGAGGATGTTATACTGAAAGACATGAAACTGTTGGGAACGATATACAGAAGTTAGAACACAATTGTATATTACAGTTTTAATGTGATACATATAGGCTACCAGTGATGAAATAACTATCCTCCAGGGCAGATTTCTTCATGAACATGTATGTTTTTACGTGTGGTGTTCTATTTATGGCCTAAGATATGCAATGAATTATCTCCAGTCTTGTGTTTTGAACGTACTACCTGTGTTCATATTTAGTCCAAGTTAACTTTAATCTGCTGGATAGCAGAGTTATGTGTAATATATGGCATGCGTGTGGCCAGGCCTTCGCCTCCCATTGGGAAAGCCAAGCACACAGGAAGTTGCTCACTTACCTTTCCTTTTTCCTGACTAGCCTAATCTTGCATCTTTGTGTAAGTTCTCCTTTTACCAAGTTTATGTAATAGTTTTGTAATGTTGCACTTTTATAGTTGGATATCAGTTAACCAACTTGATATTTGGATTCCCAAAATTACTATTAATATTTTATGCTTATGCTACAGGGAATTGATCAGCTACGTTTATTGAAAGTTACCGTGAGACTGCTACTGTAAAGCCTAATTGAACAAAATCACTTAAACTATTTGTAAGATCAAATTATCAAACTATTTGTAAGATCAAGATAATTTTATTTATGGATTGCTTGGTAGAATTATCAAATATTAACTGGAATATTATTGACTAAGTTTTTTATGAGGTTTTAAGTTTCTAATTTATTAGTTTCCTGTTATTATTATAATTCCTCACATGTCACATAAAGTAAATTATGTATATAAATACTGTAATTTAATCTTGCTGAATTACAGTATTTAATCAAACTCTTAATAAGTTTTTTGAAAGTTTATACTGTTTGTTATCAGTATACGTAGCAGTGATTGATGGCCAGCTCAGTCTATACGTACTGTGGACTTATTGAGTATCATCTGCAAAACTTACTCCTTGTGGTAGCCATGTGTTATCAGGTTTATGTGAATCTTCAGAAGATCATTAATGGACATTTGCCTGCTGATCCACTAGGCTTTGAATTAATTCCTCACAGTTACTGCACAGTCATGATGATACATGTACTGATACTAGCATACAGGCTAGTAGGAATTGATTAGTCAGGTATGCTGTATGGTTTTGTAGCATTTTAGTTTCAATACAAGGGAGATTGGATTTGCCTTATTATTGGTACTTCCCCCATCTTGTTCATTACATTTTTGGTCTTTGTATAGAAAGTTGCATTTTCAATAGACCTATTTCTGGTTTCAGTTTCATTGTACTGTAACTGTTCTTTGTCTCTTATTTTTATTTTTAGAAAGTCCACACTTGCTGGGTTTTCTTTTTAACCTGTGGGCATAAAGGTTTTTTTCCTAATCTTTACTAATTACTAATTGGCTCACCCTAAGTTTTGTTGAATACTTTACTACTCTTTTGTAATTGGATAACTTTGTTTAGATATAAAGGTTGATGTGAATTCTCATAAATAGAAGAATGCAATTTTATTGTTACCTGGCAATTTTTTTTAATCCTTTTAGGAATAAAAAATGTTTCTTATACAAACAAACATGTATATGGGCATATTTAATTACTTTTCCACCATAAAGATACCAGGGAATTGTTGGTAACCTCCCAGGTTACAAGAAATGGTTACATTTCACTGATTTACTTTGCTATTCAATGTGTTTACTGTAATTTTGTGAATATTCTAATGCTTATGGAAATTGTTGTCTTGAAGGGTTTGCAAGTAGAATTAGGACAACAGGCTCTCTTTGTTCTAAACAAGGCTGTGTTAGCTGGTTTTAATGCCCTTGTTTATAGCTCATGAAGAATGTCATGCTGCAAAAAAATACCGAGGCTGACATACTTTACAAAGCTTGTACCAGTCAATGTAGACCATTACCTGATTCCAGAGTTTGGATCAGGTATTGTAATTTTTCTCTTTGAAAATTTGTCTACTACACAGTACAGTAGTGCCTCAGGATACGAAATTAATCCGTTCCGAAGTGGCCTTCGTAACCTGATTTTTTCGTATCTTGAACTACGTTTTACATGTAAATTGCCTAATTCGTTCCAAGCCCTACAAAAACACCGCAGTAAATTTTATAATAAAGCTAAATTGACCAATAAACAATGAAATACAACAATTTGGACCATTCAATACCTAACATAACCTTTATTGTAGTACGTACCTGTAAATAAAGTGTATTAGTGTACATGGTACAAGAAATACTTTACGTACATGTATGTACATATGTAGTAAAATGTGGAACCTTACCTTTCGAATGAGGCGATCTCCAAAAGTGGCGAAAGAGGAGGAGGACAAATGGCAGAAAACATGGACACTTAACTTTACGAAACACATTAAAAAATGGAAGAAAACATTAACACTAAACTTTACGAAACACATTAACAAATGGCAGAAAACATTAACACTAAACTTTACGAAACACATTAACAAATGGCAGAAAATATTAACACTTCTTGATTATCCCCATCTTTGTTCTCCATAGAAAGCATCCTCTTCTTTCTGTGAACTTCAGCAACATTCTTGGGTAATAACGTAAGTAATTAAGTTCACACACAACACGATAAAGTAACTTACTGTACGAAAGCGAAATCAATAACACGAATTTACGTTAACGAATTCCAGTGTTTACGATAACGCTGCCGCAAAAAATGGTCAAGGAACGCCTTTACGTAGAGGCATGATGCTGACCAATAGGAGAGCAGGATCTTGTGGCGGTGACTAGCATCAGGAACCAATGGGAGAGCGAGTCTACTCAGTTGGCGGCGCACGTTTTAAAATTGTTCTCGGTGGTCTGGGTGAATCTCGGACTTTACCCTTTCGCAACCTGAATTATTTTTGTATACAGAGGCAAAAAAATCTTTGCTTTCGTAACTTGGATTTTTCGTAATGTCAAGGTTCCACTGTAGAACTTTTTATGAGTTTTAACTGATGGTTTATGTGATGTAGATATATATGAAGTTGTTAATTCTTTTGTCTTGGAAGACAGTTTGCTTTATAAGGAACTGCTAACAATGTTTCGGTGTTTAAGAGCAATAAGCCATTTTGATATAGGAATGTATTGTATGGCCATCCAAAGTTGAGGAGTGATTTGTCCTTGAGAGTATTTGCAATCTATACCTGTTTTGAGAATTATAGCTCTGATTGGCTGTAGTAGAGATGATTCTTAAATCTCAGGCAGGTGGCAGAATCATGTTTTTACATAAGCCCATAAACCTACTCTTCTCTTGCCATTGTTCCCCTCCTCTTCCTCACCTTGTTTGCTTTCCTTTTCCCCAGGCTGGAGGAAACTAACGAAGAAGACCTTAAAGGTAGCCTTGTGCAAGAAGACTAAGAAACCTTTCTGATGACATTGCTCTCCCCCAAGGTGTGTTAAGTTCACTCTCACTGTTTGCAAGAGCACATAACTATTGGTGGCGAGGATGAATCAGTTTGCCAGCTCGATTTCGATTGATCCAGTGTGCTAGCTTGCTTCTGGCTGGGCCGTGTGCTTCTTTTTATTTGGGGGGGGGGGGGTGAATAAGACTGACCATGAATCTTCCTACCCTATTTATATCTCCAGAGGTGTTGAAGAGTCCACAATTTCCTTGTGATTGTCTTGGTTCTTCTGAATTGTTTAGATACATCCAGAGACGTATTTTTTAATTAATTAGGGTATCTGAATCTTTGGTAATATCCACTGATTACAGCAATTCAGTATTGCTTGGCCTTTCAAAACTTATTTTTTTCTCTTAACTTTCTGAGAAAAAGGTTGATTTCAGTTTTGTTTTGTTCCCTTAAAAGGTACAGAAATTGTCTCCTTGTGTTTTTCTTTGGAGTTTTGTCTGATGCACAAGTGACAAGTACTGACAAATTTTCTCATATTGGTCCATATAAGAGAAAAACCCTATTGATACCCACTATATCAAATACTGCGAATAGAAAACACAACTTAAAATGTGGTATATGTATATACTTGTTCTTTACTCAGGCTTAATGATGATTTTTTAGCTTTCAGATAAGCACTTTTGCTCCATTGCTCATTGAGTATTAAGTGGAACATGTTTTTATTGGTATGCTTGGCAGCTGCTGGGAGGATGCAAACATCAAATGTTCTGGATGATACTTACACACTCATTGGAAATTTGTATGAGTGGAATTATTTGAATATCTAAATTTTAATGTTGGATTTTGACAAGGCAGTTAATGATTAATACACAGTACTAGAAGGCCAGCCTCAGGTATGGATCTTCTGAATATTTTTCTTAGTTAGAAAATTATTATGTATTGGAATTTAATCTATAGATATGTTAAATTTAATAAGTAGAGATGAAAATTTTTATCAATAGGAGATTGATGAGAAAGTTCTGTTGAAATAATCAAAGGTTAATGGTATTGTTCTGTGCAATGTGCTTTCCTGTAAGTACAGCGCCTTTTTAAAGTATAGTGCTATAGCATAGAGATGGGATATATACATTTTTTCATAACTGCTCTTTTCAAATTAAATTTTGCATTGCCTTTTAATTTATAGTTTATTGATTGATTCCCCCATCTTGTGACATGTACTTCCAGTTAGTGCAATTTTCAAATTTGAACCATTTTTTTATTTTTGGTGTCTGATAGTACTTTGATTGCATTCTCTTTTTCCAAATTTTTTAACTATCGTGATTAACATAATGTTGGACCAGAGGACTGCCCCCTTTCCATCCAACCACATGCTCTCAGGCACACTGATATGGTTCTATGCATCTCCCTCGCTTTACCTGTCTAGTTCTATGTATGAATATCTGAACAGATTAAGCCAGACAAGTATCGTGTTTTCTGGTGAAAGAACATTGTTCTGGAGGATTATGGTGTCCGGAGGTAGGGCCCTTACCTTCCTAGTGCACTAGATAACCAAACAACTTGGCATGCCTTGTCCTTTGAAGGAGATAAGATTATCTCCCTGTTATCCAGGCCAGTTTCTGAAAAGAGTAGCCTCTAGTTGAGGAAGAATTCCTTGTTAGGCTTGCCTCTTCTCTTTCCACCAGGAAAGATGAAGAATGTGGTTGAGGAAAGGAGAAAGGAGTCCCGAGACTCCAAATTCACCCGAGTGATGTCCTTCAAACCCTCGCTGGGGGCCAAAGGCATCCATAGCCAAATCCTTGTGTTTGGTGAAACTCTCCACTTCTAAGAGTGAAGAAGCCTGTTCTTCAGAAGCTCAGACACTTTTTGTCCCCCTTTCTTAGGTTTGCCCGTAAAGGGAGGTGGTTACTGAGTGGTGATCCCCTTCCTCCATTGCCAAGAGTAGGTAGTTGCTTGTCATGCCAAGTCTTGTTGGCAAAGGTAGAAGCGGTGATGGCGGAAGGTGCTGTGGAAGTCATAGATCATCAGTCTATTGTATTTTGCTTTTGCTGCTTTCTTGTAGTGAAGTGAATAAGGGTTGGAGATCAGTAATCAACCTCTCAGCTTTGAAAGATTTCTACAGATTCATTTAAAGAAGAAAGCCCCATGTTCATTATTAGATTCCACCAGAGAGGGTAACTTTATGCTTTCAGTTGACCAGCATATGCTTCCTTTCATGCACCCATTCATCAGCATTCTCAGAAGTACCTCTGCTTTATCTGTGATGAGATAGTCTTCCATTGGAAGGCTTCATGCTTCGGACTAAAATTATCTCCTTGTGTTTACAGAGGTATATTTGCCTTGGTCTCAACTTGGGCCCATTTGGACCGTGTTTATCTCCTGCAACACATGGACGATTGGTTAATCCTGACATTCTCCAGGGAACACCTTCTGGACAGGGATAGTCTGCGGGCTTTATATCTCAATCAAGGAATCATAATAAACTGGGAAGTCTAATCTGCATTGCTAAGCAGCAGATTAAATAAGAGGGCATTCTCTTGACTTTGTAGCAGTAAGAGCATTCCCAATAAGTTCTTGTTTGAGCAATCTCAGGGAGGTAGTAGGACAGTTCCATTCCCAAAAAGAACAGCCAGCTTGGCTGTGGCACATGGTCTTTTATTATCAGTTGTTGCTGGAGAAGCTCATGCCTCATGGGTGGAGTCGGCTTCGGATGCTTCAGTGGCAACTGGAGCACTGCTGTTCTGCTATCTCAGATCTCCCTTCTCAAGTCATATCTTTTAAGTTGAGAAGTAAGCGAGTAGCACCGTTATCATGGCTAGATGACAAACCTCTTAAAGTGAGCTCCACCCCCTCCAGAAATGCCTGTTTACAAAAGCATTGAAGATGGGGTGGGGTGCACACCTGAGAGAAGAGTTTGTTTCAGGTGTGTTAATGAAGGCTACCTTGCTTACCAAGATTCTACAACTGTTCTAGCTTGTGCTGAATGATACTTCATTTATGAAAGGCAAATGGTTTGTAGTTCATTTATGCCCCTCAAGATCAGATCTCTTAATTTTTAAAATTTTCATTGTGAAATCTGCCGGTTTGTATTTCAATGTGTTGTAAACTTTGGCAGCATACAATAAGCCAAACCTGATTACTGAAATGAGGCTATCTGTATTTATTTTTTAATTCCCTTTTGCCAAATTATAAGGTCAGCAACCATAACTGCTTTGAGAACAGTGCTTCTCACATGTCCCAATTATAAGTAATTTTCATAATATCACCATCATCTTTTCCCTTTTTGAGGCTTGACTTGAATTAAGTTTTTTGTACTAGACACTTTTGTGGAATCTCTGCCTGAACTCCCATCTGGTCTAGGTCCTTTTATCTGTGCCCTCCTCCATGATGTTTTGGGCCTTCATATAGGTCTGTTCTGCTTTTCCATACCTAATGCTTTTCTGACCTAAATGTTTTTTATCCTTTCTCATCACAGGTCCAAACTATCCTGGTTTATTTTCCAGCTTTTGAACACCACATCTCTCAACGTTTTAGCAGAGCTTTCACTTATCAGTGCTTATGTTTCTGCAGCATATAGTAGAACAAACCTCATGCACACATTGCAAGTCTTTTGTTTGTCTGCTGGGCTAATGTATAATAGGAATTCTTAATTTGGACATCAACATACCTATGTAAAACTTTATATTTACAATATTTTACATTTGTATTATTAAATCTGACTTACATGACTTACAATAGATAGAAAATATCAATATCCAAAATTCTACATACAAGATACCATTACTTGAAATATTTCAGTCCAGTTACTAAAAGAAACTTTTCAATAAACAATTCAGAATCAAGTACAGCTATGTGAGCAGCTCTGCCTATGAGGGAATTTGCTGTTGAAGGCAAAGCATGATGGATGTCATATCGAACCAAGGTTACAGATGGGGAGCTGATGATTGGTTGTAAAAGGTTTGACACCATCTCGCGGTATGCTGAGCCTGTAAAAGAATGAAAACAAAATTGTGAACATTAATAATTTGGATTCAGCGTTTCAGATTAATTACAGCTATTCCATAATTCTTCAAGACACCTTGTCACTTTTCCCAAGTACCTTAAGAATTCTATCATGCTAATATAGTACCATATCTTGTGTGATAACAGTTTTGCATTAATTTATTTTGGTAGTTAAGAAATAATATTAATTAAAGCAAATTAGTGTTAACTACATACACACTGTGCTAAAAATTTTAGAATTATTCTATAAAGTTTGAACCAATATTAACATTACTAATTTGTTTATATGGTACTTGATACTACACTGAACTAGTAATTCAGCTTTTAACTAATTCCTGCTTGCCTCACAACACATGAATATGATCTAATTACATGTAATTAGCTCATATTCATGGTTTTCATGAATCTAAACATTTAGTTCCTTATTCAAAACAAAATCATCTACTCACTAAATGAATTCTTAGGACCCTAGAAACAAAATGCCTAACTTTTCATGCCTCCTTGTTGGTAAGAAAGCTGCTGTTTTCCTACATATTTTGGTTGAACGGTTTGCCAAAATGATTTAATTCCCGTTTCCTTTATTTATGCAAATACATGTACTCTTTACAAAATCATAGTTTCCATGGTAGCTTGTAAAATTAATGTGATAAAATTCCAGTTGGAGCTTTCCATTACTATCTAAGTAGCAAAAGGGAAGTTTTGTAAGAAATCTTTCTGGATGACTTAGTAAATATTTTCTTCTTTTAGCTAACTCAATGTATTTGTGTTCTCCGTGTTTTGGGTTTTTGCTAAATAGTATTGATTATTTTCTTTTAGGTAACTCATGTATTATTCTCCAGTATTTTGGGTATTTGCTAAATACTGGTAGCAAATGATAAGAGTAATGGATGGTATGCTAATTAATAACAACAAACTTTTCTCAAGACTGTAATGATTACTTTACAAATTATTTCACAGTAATATATTTGTTCATAAGAGGAACAAACCTTCGGTCTTAACAATAGGATAATCTTCTAGTGCCAGCAGGAAACCGGTTAAATAACAATCAAAGATTGTCAAGCAAAGAATCTGTGGCATCCGGCAACTGATGCATATATGTGGTGGAAGCTGGTCAACAACCGGGTTTGGAGCCTCATGACACATCAGTCTTTCTTTGATCGACTTGGAGAGTGGTTGCTTGCTTTTGTGCTCTCTTGCCCAAACCATTATCTTTTATCAGGGATTCCGCCGAGAGTTCTAGGCCCTATCAACACTTGTGTCCAGGCGTTCCAGGATTTCCATGTTTGAGCTTTTTGGTGTCTTCCATTACTAACCCCCATACCACTTGCAGTAGGTGCTGTTCCAATTTTTGTACTATCGCTGACCCTTGCCCAGAATGTCATTCCTGGTCTGTGTCTCAGTGGAAGGCTTTCTACAAGAAGAGGGTGCACCGTAGGGTATCTAATACTATTGATGCCTTGTCTTCTTCCTTCTCCTCCATTGATTCCTTCCTTTTCCTCCATTGATTCGTCTTTGGAAGTATTGGGGATTGTGTGTAATGTTGCCCCCTCTCTCGTGGGAGGTAATCTCCCTCCCGGGAGAGAGGAGACGACTCCATCTTTCTTTGTTTCAGATATGGAATCGCACAAGATGTTAGCTGTTTGGGCCTCCCTAGCCCTACAGTTTTCCCCCTCCTTGGATAGCCTATTGTAGCATTTCATGTTTACTCACCATCCTCCTCTGGTCTCCCAAGCAGTCCCCCCTGGTGTCAGCAGTGATATTTTAGTGAGCTTTGATCTATCTTGTGAAGATGGATGCTTGGATACCAAGTCCTCTTTATTTATTTTGACAGTCTTCCTTTAGTTCTATTAGAATGCAGGTACAGTATATAAGGAAGTTCTTTTTCACTTTTATTTAGCAATGCATATTTTAAGATTGCACCCTCTTGTTCTCTTTTAAATTCTTTGTGATAATACTGGAATCTTTTTCTTTGCCAGTCTGTTTTGTTGTAGGGTGCTTAATGTCCTGCCATGGGAGGCAGATATAAAATAAAAAAGGGATTTTGACGTAGGAAAAATCTATTTCTGGGCGAGGAAGCCGTGTCGCCCAGTGAAATATGTCTGCTTTAGCACTATTTCTAGTAAAATATTGCTATAATACCAGAGAACTGCTAAATTGGACATGTCAGAAGCTTCTGACTCGCTCACCTATATAAAAGGTGTCGGTATAAAACTGGGGCGAGTGTTAAACACTACCACAGCAACCCCTCCAATTAGCCTTTTCCTCATCAAAAGACCCTAAATACGGGGAGCCGACCCATAGGTCACACCTAGCTACCCCGTTATTGAATACTTAATAGCTGTTCATGACCTAAAAATTCCCGTTTTACAAACTACTAAGGGTCATAAAATATATACTTTCTAACTTTCATCTTTACCCGATGCTTTGATAAAAAGTTATTGCCGAAAAATAGTCTATTGGCTCTGAATCCCTTACTAAACAGTTGAGTAAATTGTAAAACTTGTGAAATTAGAAACAAGTAAGGTATGATTTTGCTATTCACAATTTTGGGCAGTTTTTCATGCCAGTTAAAATGAAGCCCCCTTTTTAAATTTAAGGGTCGGTTTTGCTTTTTTTATAATAGTCATAAAAATGTGGGTGATGGCAACTGACTGCATGACAGATTTACCAGCTGACAATGTAAAAGCAGAGTTCTTGTTTTACTCCAAATACCCAAGATCTTAGGCAGAAGCAGTACGTTTGTTTATTCTAAATGACATTGATCTCGATTCTGATGTGTAAATGATCATCCTTTTTCTCTTAAATTCCTGATGTGTAAGTGATCATCCTTTTTCTCTTAAATTCCTGATGTGTAAATGATCATCTTTTTTCTCTTAAATTCCGACATATGCCTAAATCTATCATACACTAAAAAGCATCACCTTTTTACAATGACTAAGAAACAAAATGAACTTACCCATAACAGAATTATCCTTGATAGCTTGACGGCAGAGTTCAATTCTAGCGGAATGTAATGGAACGTATCTGTCTTGCGTTGACCCACATAACAATACGTTACGGAAATGATGCAACTGGGAACGCTGCAGAGGGATATTAGGTATGTAAAATATTAAGTACATTAATTTCACTGAACATTCAGGTATTTTTAAGCACTTTGTAATGATATCTTATCATAATAAAAGTAAATTTCTTAATGATTGAGCTTTGGTTTTCCATTTTAAAAATACCATTTTTCAAAATAAGTAAATACATACATACTTATTTCAAACAAAGATACACAAATACAAAAATGTAATAGAAGCATTTTACCTGTGAAAGTCTGTACAGGAAAGTTTGGCGTATATCGACACGATCTTTGAGAGAAAGCTGTAACAAGGAACCTGATTTTTTCCATTTCTGCATAAACCACATTCCTGAAAGAGATACATATTTTAATTTATTAGCTAAAAATTAAACCAGTGAGGAACATTTTTAAGTGATTCAATTGGACACTATTCATAAGATCCTATTTTTAAATTATTGATATTAGAAAAAGATCAATTGATATGTGTAAAAGGCTGCTTTTCATGTAATCTACAATATTATTAAGTACTTACCCATGTTTACAAGGCCACTGTTGTTAAACAGAGTACCAAGATGTGGTCCAGACAAGGAAAGGAATGTATGGAGTTTTGGTAGAAATGGTTTCATATGAGGATGAGAAACTGCCCCTCGGATAATAATGTTACCCAGCGAGTGACCAACGAAGGATATCCTTTTAGGGTTAAGGTTGTATGCTTCAATGTGATACAGGATCTCTGATACTAGACGCTCAGTCAGGGTTTCAAAATTTGAAAAGGTGTCACCCTGAAAAAGGAAGATTTCTTGAACCAGATTTTTCTTTTTCATCTTGAACATGAAGTTCTTTACAAGAAAAGGATGCAAATATTTTCAGGCTATTAACACTTACATGTTGGGAATAAGACTGGTTGTCACACCAAATATTTGATAACTGGATAAATACATAAATACATAAAAAGTAAAATTTAAGTATGCGATGTTATATAATTGTCTGGAAATAATGTACCTGATTGCGTTCTGACATTAGGAAATCCAAATTAGCCCCTGGTAGACCCATTTCAAGGTAAGTTTTGATAAGTCGGAGGTCAGCAGAGTTGCCATCAAGGCCATGAACACAGATTATCAGGTGGAGACCATCTGGTGATAATACCCGGCAATCATCGCTTACGTGAAAATAAGGAACTGTAGAAGCTAAACCTGAAAAGTCACTGTAAAGAGGAAATAAAATTAGTGAAGGCATTTTTAATGTAAGGCAAGTTTTCTGAAAACTGTTCAAGTGTTCTGCACATGGAATACTTTTGATTACTACAATAAAATTCTCTAACTTGATCATAGTTTGATATTACTATGTAAAAGGCACATCAATATTATAAAATATAAACTTAAAAACTAGATTTTGGCATCCTATGCTTATTAGCGAGAATGTTTGTTACCAACAAACTGGTATTGGTAGAAACTGTCATCAAGTATGACAATTTATTTTTGTAATTTATGTTGCCTTTCCTCTGAAGATTCTTGGGAAACTGGCTGTTTAGTTACAAATGTACCAACTTACCAGCACTGATCAATAAAAAGATGTTGGTCTGTACGTACTACTATTTAATTATTCATAGAAGTACGTACGTACTAATAAACTCCAGTGCATATCTAAACTGCAGTACTACTGTACATATGAAAAACAATCCTAGAATTACGCTGAAATTCACTTGCAGTCATTAAGAAGGAATAATCCTTTACTTAGGATGACAAATCACATAACAATATCTCGTCTCGAGCATTAAGAAGGAATAATTCTTTACTTAGGCTGACAAATCACATAAGAATATCTCGTCTCGAGCATTAAGAAGGAATATTTCTTTACTTAGGCTGACAAATCACATAAGAATATCTCGTCTCGAGCATTAAGAAGGAATAATTCTTTACTTAGGCTGACAAATCGCATAAGAATATCTCGTCTCGAGCATTAAGAAGGAATAATTCTTTACTTAGGCTGACAAATCGCATAAGAATATCTCGTCTCGAGCATTAAGAAGGAATATTTCTTCACTTAGGCTGACAAATCACATAAGAATATGTCGTCTCAAGCATTAAGAAGGAATATTTCTTTACTTAGGCTGACAAATCACATAAGAATATGTCGTCTCGAGCATTAAGAAGGAATATTTCTTTACTTAGGCTGACAAATCACATAAGAATATCTCGTCTCGAGCATTAAGAAGGAATATTTCTTTACTTAGGCTGACAAATTACATAAGAATATCTCCGTCTCGAGCATTAAGAAGGAATAATTCTTTACTTAGGCTGAAATCAAATCACATAAGATATGAGTGCTATTTGGTAGCCATCTTTCAAGCTGAGGTTGACAATACTCCCAACTGGTACTGGTGACGAGTGCCATTTATATCTTTAAACCAAATTATTATGAAAAAAGAACGTGGAGACATGATTATAAATGGGGCAAGATAGAGTATAAGTTTATAAATGCCAAAACAGTAAGCTTGTCCATTAATGAGGACTGTCTGTCACTACCATAAGCACGGTCATTTAATTTTTTCGAAAACAAAGGACGACCTAATGTTCGTACAGTATATTGTTGCTGCCAACCTGCCATTATGTGTTCATGACTCATATGTGGTCAAGCTGAACAGGCTAGAGGAAGAAGGCTAGTTAACTTCTCCAATTAAGCCTGCGTAGCAATTTACTGTTTGCCTGTAAAGAATGGGAGCAGGGTACAGAGGGCAACAAGGGACAAAAATTAAATAAATTAAGACGGCATCTTAGCTTTGTTTTCTCTTTTCTGAATGCACAATTCTTCCTCTGTTGGTACTTGTGTCAGTCATTACTGTCATTTACTCCAAAGTTATGTTGAAACCATGCTTAAGTCTGCGAAAGTGACAAATGGCATATGGGTTGTAAATTGAGGCCATGAACTGTCTTCCCTGTAGGGTGGTAGTGCAATCAGTGTACCTAATGTGGTGCACTATAAGCTTTATTTAAGGTTGTTTGCAGCATTCCTTCAGCCCCTAGCTGCATCTTTTTTTTGTGTTTTACTTTACTTCCATTCATCTTCTTTTCTTTAATCTTACTGTATAATCACCCCGACTCCCTCTTTTTACTGGCTAAAGCAAATAAATTCAGCATGGAGAGGAAATAGCAAATTATGGTAAGACAGAAAACTAAAAGCTGACAGCCTCAGCTGAGACACTGCAACGAAGCCTCAGAGAAATCTGATTTGATTTAATCTACTGTCTCCAAAATATGTAGCTAATCTTGAATAAAATGATAAAAGAAACAGAGCTAGGTGCATCTTTCTTGATTTGGTGTGAGTGGTAGGTTGATACGATATAAGAGAGGTTGATACACACTGATTTGTAGGAAACTCAATGTGAAACATGCTACACTGTAAAAATGAGGTCTTCACAGACTACAACTTGAAACTGGTAAAACACTGCTGTACTAGAACAGGTATCAGGGAGGAAAAATTGATACCAGCTTGAACTACAAATAGGCTGCACTTTAAAGAGAAAAATGTGGATTGCAAAGGGACATAATGACTGGTTGTACACCAAACAATTTAGCAAATTTTATTCTACAAATATACACATGGTAATGGCTTTCCATATTCATGTAAAATTTAAAGTTCAGCTTCACTCAGTTTCATGGCATATAAGAATTCAATAAAATGTAGCAGACAAAAAAACCAAGGAAGTGGGTATTTTTCAAGGATGCCTTTCAACTAAACTCTAAAACTGGTGATGGCCATGCAAGAAATAACTGCCTAATAAGGTAGACACTTCCCCTACTACAAAATATTAATACCCCTAGTATGTGTATGCTGAACTTTTGCATCTTAATCTTATGTTTTTGACTTGTAATTCCCAGCTGTATTGGGTTAGATTAGTTTGACAAACTGGGGAGTAGGGAACTCTTGGACAGACCAGAGTGTAATGGAGATGGCTAAAGCAGGCTGTTGAAATTAGCTTGTAATTCTTCCATGCCTTCAAAGTTCAAAGTTGAAGTGGAAGAATGAAAGATGAAGACTCGACATTATAGTTACAGAAAATGTTAAGGACCCTAAATGAACTGAAACAAAAATCACAGAGGCAAGTGATAACTCTGGAAACCTAACAAAACATATGTATAAATAATAAGAAAAAATATTAAATTGTCAGAATTTCTGTGCTATGTTTTAAAATGGACACCCTTTTCATTTATATACTGTTTGTTTTAGACAATCAAAATTAAAAAATAAATAGGATGCAACCCAATTATGTGGAAATACTCTTTCATTATCTGACTGGCATCATCTGCTAGTGATTGTAAACTGTACAGTATTTCTATCTTAAGAGTTCTCACTTGGCTACATGTGTTAATCAGTTGAATGCTGCAATGGTTTCCCATGTCCTTGAAATAATTAGGGGATGAATCTTCATATACATGCTATCCAACATTGTACTCTTATATATTCCCAATCTAAAGACTGAATAAAGGGTAAGGCTAGAAAAGTACAAACCTGTAAAGTAACCCTTGAAAATTAATTTGCTGTTTGAAGTCTTCCTTTGCTTTCACAAATGCCAGGGTATCAGCTACAGGTGGGTTAAGTTTAGGAGGTAGAAGATCAGGTGGGTCCTCTAAACGACCTCTTTCTTTTCTTAATTCAGATGGGCAGGTACACTTGGGCTCGCCTCTCTCTCTATCATGTAAGGAACAAGTTTGATCACAGTACATATTGTAAATAACAGCCTATAAATCATTAAATAATTATCTTTTTACACGGGTACGTATACTGTTTCTGATAAACTGAACAAAATTTAAATGCTGCTGATAAGGTACAAAATGTGCTCCAATGAAAAAAAGTGCTTGAGTAAATTTTGCATAAAATACAGAAATGTAATGAGATACAGAAAGGACTTTTCAAGTTATGAAGTACAGAAAAGTAATGCTATAAGAATTAACATTTATGTTAAGAAGACTAAAGGACAAACGTATTCTGTTACCTTGGCGATGGAGGTCTAGGAGGGGGCGGTATGTCTGACAAGCTGTCATCAAAACCATCAGTGACAAGGTCAGGGTTGACTTTTCCATCTGAATTAACCTTAGGTGTATCATCAGATTTTCGACCGACTTCCTGAAAAAGCCTTGATTCTGCATTAGCAGCTTCCTTCTTAGCAGCATTTTGAGCTGCTTTTAACAGTTCTCTTTGTGCTTCTCTGTGAGCCCATACACTAGCCCCTTGCTGTTCTAAGAACAACTCTAGTAATGTACATTTGCTATCTGCTAAATGTGTTGGAGGATCTGACTTAGATGATAATGGATCTGAGCGTCGCTGGGATTTCGCCTCTTTAAGCTCACCCTTATCAATATTTGGAGGTGGTGCAGACTGGGTTCGAACACGTTCTGTTCCATTTATATGCTGTTGATTCAGTTTTGTTGGTGTGGGTTCAGATAACCTGTCGGGGGTGCCAGCCATCTTCCTACTTGGTCCCCTTTTCTCTGGTCTACCTGGCCCTGAAGATGGCTGGTGCCTCCTTTTCATAGATGGAAGAGAATTGAACTTATCATGCCCGTGTCCAGATTTCCTAGAAGTCCTTTTAACATCATTCAAAACCTCACTTACACTTTCATACACATTACTAATATCTTCTAATTCAAATTCCCCACTGTGCCTTGGAGTAACAGTACGCGAACTGCCACGACTACGCTCACTTTTGTACCCTTCATCCCTGTGAGCTTTACCTGTTTCTGTCTTTGGACTTTCACTGCGTGGTCTGTCTTTATGACCTACCATAGCACGTTTAACACCTCTATCTTCCCGTGGTATCCTTCCAGTAGTAGCAAACCCACCTCTCTTTAAGGCTTCTCTTAACCCAGGCAGTGGATCTTGGAATTCCTTTGGTGGAGGAGGCAGAGGTACTTCTTCATAAAGGTGGGATTCTGCTCTGTTAGAATTGTTAACTTTCTGCAAAGACTGTGATTTCTTAACTTCTTTTCTGTGAGGTGATTTCCTTTGTTTTATCTGTAGTTGATCGTTGGAGGCTGACCGATGGGTAACTTCTTTGTTACTAGATTTAGTGCCCTGGTTTCGAGATTCAGATCGACTAACTCTAGGGTTTCCTGGACTTCTTACTCCAGGTTTACCTTTGTACTTTACTCCAGGTATTGTTTTCGTACCCTCAATAATGTGCATTTTTGCTGACTGTGTTCCATTTAATTTATTGCTATTTTTCGTTCTGCTGGATTTTGTTCCATTGGATTTTATACCATTCGACTTAGTCCCACTGGATTTGGTACCATTTGAAGTTGACCCACTGCTGTTTGCTCCATTGCTTTTAAAGTGAGCTGTAGATGCTGCTGTTAGCATGTCTTTTATGGGGAACTGTTTTATGTCCAAGTCTGGACTGACCTGACCACTTGATGAACCTGAACTCTGACGACTTGAATTTGACACCCAACCACTTCGTTCAGAAGTGATATCACTATTAGAAGAGGAGTCTTGTAATATTAAAGGTTTGGGGTTCTCTGGAGTTTTCTTAACAGGAGAAGTCATTTTCTTATGTTTAGCCAGAGATGATGGGGTGACTTTCTCTCCCCCTATTTGCAAAAGTGTAGAATCTGTTGCAGACACAAGCCCAACTTCAACATTAGACAGGACAGGTGGATTACGATCCAATCGCATTGGTCTTGGCAATGGTGGTGGAGGTTTTTGGTGGATGTCAGATGATGATTCAGAATCAGTTGCTAATAAATCTGGCATTGATTCTGTGATCCCAGGAGAGGAAGCATTAGCTACCTCCCAAAGGAAAGAAGGCATTGAAAGAGTACTCTGAGAATGTCTCATTGGTTGGTCCCCTCCCCCGCAACTGCCACTCCCAGGAGTATGAGCTCCCAAATTATAAGGCATGCTCAGAGAGGGCTCTAGACGACGGTACTTTAACAATACAACATTTTCTGCTATGGCATTTGCTTGAGCACGTTTGCTTTTGTGATTACTAGAGCCACTGGATCTAAGTTGTTGAGCTCGTTGTATCAATTTAACCTTAAATTTTGCTCTTTTGTATGCTGCACCCTGGTTTGCTGGAAGCCTTAATTCTAATCTTAAATTATTTTTCAGCTTTTCCTTTAAGCTATTTCTAGCCATTGGAAGCTTATGAGTTTTGGGAGGAATTGGAGGCTTAAAATCTTTTGGCATCTTGTCTGTACGGGGAGGTAATGGAGGTTTATCTTCCCCTTCAGAATCATCTTTATTCCCTGAGCCTTTTGAGCCTTTAGAACCTTTAGAGCCTAAGGTTTTTTCATCACTCTCAGATCCACTACCAAGGGTATGCTTACTACTGTTACTACCACCACTGTGCACCGAGGACACTCGTGAATCGTTACTGCGGGACCGACTTTCTCCTGTTTTCGATCGTAACTTGAAAGTACCTTGGTTATCTTTATTTGGAATATTTTCTTTATCTATCACATAAGTGGGAAGAGATGGCTTTACCCCATGCACCTGACCCTTGTTGCTCTTTGACCCGTATTTTGGTGCTTTCACTTCATTGTTACTTGTTCCCCTTGAATCATACCCACTTGTGCTGGCTGCCTTGCTGTCAAATACTGCACTTGTCAAAGACTTATTGTCATGACTTGAAATAGACTTAGTGTCATGATTAACGTGTGCCTTCCCTTCTAAATGAGACAGAACTGACATGGGAGGATCAGCAGGAGTGACTTTTAGACCATTGCGTGTCTGAGGTTCTGGACGTGTTACGTCAGGAGGAATAACATCACGTTTTCCACTATCTCCATCTAATTGGTCCATAGCTATTTGGATATCTGCTGGACTTATATAATTTTCTGAAATGGAGAAAAAGAGTATGAGGGGTTGACAGAAATGGCTATGTACAAGGCATAGGAATTCTACTTCAGAAGGCACAGCAGCTAAATACAGTACGTATACTGAACTGTTAGTGTTTTGTTATTATAAGTTTGTAAATGCTGTACATGGAAAGCAAATCCATTGCAAACATGCATTTCTGTTTTGAATAATCAACTTAACAATTTCCTTACTAACTTAATCCACAAATGTCATAAGTGAAAGCAAATACATGGCATGGTGGAGCTTACATCTAATTGACAAGTATATATAAAACATATAAAAACAGTAGTCTATTCTATATAGTCTTTACCTGGATTAGTCAAAACTTCTTTTGATAGCATATTTCAATGTGTCAAGAAATTATACTTGAAAAATTTTGTTCTTTTTTTACACTGCTAAACTGCTAAGGAAGGCCCTGGTAGCTTGATGAATTTTTATAAAAGCATGAATTTGGCTTTTTTCAAAGGAAGTTTCCTTACCAGATTTCCGACTAACGATAGATCTCCTACGTGCAAATTCTGCTACATGCTGGTATTGGTCTTCAAATATAATGGGCAATGTGGTTGCATCACCATCCATCTGAAAAGAAGATGGTTAGAAAAAGTCTTTTAAGACAGATTACAGGCCTGGACTACACAATTTCTCAAAAAAAATTTTCATTATAAAAATTTATCTTTAAGATTTCTACCTGAGGAAAATAAAAATCTGATCTCAAGAGATTTTTTTAAAAGCACATACCAGACCGGCAAAACGTCTGTGAATATAAACAATGAATGTAAGCAATAATTACGCAAGAAAATATCAACTGGTCTCTGTCAAACCAACATCCCACATCAGCAATTGATTCCTATACTGGTCCTACATTTATTTATGGGTTATAGGAAAATTTGTACTTGTTTTGTGCGGCAGTAAGTTAGTGGATAAATAATAATAATACTGTAATAATATTTTCTTCTAACATAGTCATAATCTTAAAATCAGTCTAAAACCTTTTAGATAGTTCATGGAAAAAGCACTACGTATTAAGTTACTGGTCAGATCACCCAACATGCAAAATATTTGAAGGCAAACCTGATTACTTTGAAACATTTAATGGAGGAATATTGCTCATAGAATCTTCGTCTCTTGTTGCCTCACTCCCTGAATCTCAAATGAATAAAAATATCCATTTTTCCATTTCTATATACAGTAGAATCACAATTTGTTGTTTACAACTGACATTTTCCCTAATAGAGGCAGTCCCCAGTTATCGGGGGTTTCTCTTCTCGACAAAGTGCTGATAAGCAAAAACCGCCATTAACCGAAACTCTGTGATTTATGGTGCTTATGGCACCTGTTAGGTATGTTATGGCACCATAACTCTATTACAGGCAGTCCCTGGCTTACGACAGGTTTGGCTTACGACATTCCGTGGTTACAACGCTTTTCAATTATATTTATCAGACATTATTTCCAGGGTTACAACACCTACAACGCTGATCTGGCAGAAAAAATATGACTCCAAAAATGTAAAATAATCAATATTTGAAAGTTTTTTGATGAAAAATACAATAAGAATGCAGTTTACATAGTTTTTAATGCACCTAAAGCATTGAAAGTAAGGGTTTCTTAGGATCTTTGTCGATGTTCTGGCTTACAACGCTTCTCAAGAATTGAACCCCCGTCGTAACCTGGGGACCGCCTGTATTGGCACCAAGGTGCCCATAACCGAAACTTAGCCTGTTACGGCGCCATAAATCGCCGATCTTATGGGGCTGCACAAGTGCCATAAAACAGGACCGCCATTAACTGAGTACGCTGATAACTAGGTACTGCCTGTACATACACATTTTCTCATGTGCATCTCCAGAAGATGCTGTCACTTCTACTCCAGTGACAATGATTACGTACCACAGTATGCAAAACAGAATGACTTGTGATAAGTCTGAGACAATTTCCAGGGAGATGACAAATGTTAACAAAGGTCAGTGCTATTAAGCTAGAAGCTTGGATTTCATCTGCAGTACTCCCCAACTCCCCCATTTTTATGTGGGAAATGCAAAATCTGCAGAAATGCAAAAATATCTTCTAAAAATGCTTATAAGTTACTTATAACTGCCAAATACCTTGTACCTCTTAAACTAAAATGCTTATAACTGCCCATTTTAACATTTCACTGCTTACTCTGAGAGTTTAAACAAAAATATACCTTAAATTATCATACAAAAACATTTTAATATCACTCCAAACAAAATTACAACCCAAATCATTATCCCAAAACACCCCAAGTAACCTTACATTACAGTACTCTCCTACTATGTAAGGCAGTCCCCGGCTTATGACGGGGGTTCTGTTCTTGAGATGCATTGTAAACCGGAAAATTGCCAAAAATCCTAAGAAAACATGATATTGTAATGATACAATTAAGTTTGTTCATACTTACCTGGCAGATATATATATAGCTGATAATTTCCGACACCGACAGAATTTAAAACTTACGACACACGTAGTGGGAGTCAGGTGGTTAGTACCCATTCCCGCCGCTGGGAGGCGGGTATCGGGAATCATTCCCATTTTCTATTCATAATTTTTATTTCCACTGTCTCCTGAGGGGAGGTGGGCGGGTACTTAATTATATATATCTGCCAGGTAAGTATGAACAAACTTAATTGTATCATTACAATATCATTTTGTTCATGCAACTTACCTGTCAGATATATATATAGCTGAATCCCACCTTTGGTGGTGGGAGAGACAGAATAGAGGATTTAGGAAACACATATGTGCAGATAATTGATATCTTGATTCCTTACCTGTTAGCATAGCTGGCTTCGTGATTACTGCCACGTAAGTCTGCTTGTGCTACTAGAGTTGCCAGCAAGGTAGAGACCTATGAAGCTGGTGCACTCCAGATGATCTGTCAACAGGGGCGAGACCACGACGTGACTAGACCATGGACCATACTAATGAGGGCAACGAGACAAAAATACCACCACCTGGCTTAGTTTACCAAAGGTATCCCACTTAACTAAGCTAATGGACGGGAGACCCGCCCCAGGCGGTCACTCCACAACCATAAACACAAATTAAAAACCCCCTAATCCCTAAAGGATAGGATGAGTGTTGCCTCCTGCCCCAAAACAGTGTCTGCAGCAATGTATGGTCCGAGGGAGAAGCAATTTTCGTATGTCACTTTCACCTCCCGCAGGTAGTGTGAAGCGAACACCGAATTGCTTCTCCAAAATGTGGCATTCAAAATATCTTTGAGAGCCATATTTTTGTGAAAGGCTACCGAAGTAGCAATAGCTCTCACTTCGTGAGCTTTTACTTTCAGAAGCTTTAAATCACTGTCACTACACTTATTATGCGCTTCTTGAATCGTATTCCTAATGAAGAACGCCAGTGCGTTTTTCGACATAGGAAGATCAGGTTTCCTCACTGAACACCACAAATTGTCCGATGAACCTCTGCAAGCTTTAGTTCTCTGCAGATAGAACTTTAGAGCCCTGACAGGACACAGGAATCTCTCACGTTCGTTCCCAACTATATCTGCCAACCCTTTGATTTCGAAGGACCTCGGCCACGGGTTGGAAGGATTCTCGTTCTTTGCTAAGAACATGGGACTTAAAGAACACACCGCACTACTTTCTGAAAAGCCGATCTGCTTGCTAATGGCCTGAATTTCGCTAACCCTCTTTCGCCCCGTCGCCAGAGCGGTAGGAAGATCGTTTTCTTCGTCAGATTCCTGATAGAAACTGAATGAAGCGGTTCGAAGTTACTCGACATCAAATATTTGAGTACCACATCCAAGTTCCACGAGGGTACTTTAGGCTGGACTACCTTCCTAGTTTCGAACGATCTAATGAGATCGTGAATGTCCCTATTATTAGACAAATCGAGTCCTCTGTGTCTAAAGACTACAGAAAGCACGCTCCTGTAGCCTTTAATAGTCGGAACAGCCAACTTCACTTCTTCTCTCAGATGAAGAAGGAAGTCAGCTATCTGGCTCACAGAGGTAGTGTGGAGGAAATGCCCTTCTTCCTGCACCAGGATCTGAAGACAGCCCACTTCGATTGGTACATAGCGATCGAGGAGGGCCTCCTTGCAGTGGCAATCGCCTTCGCCACAGGTCTTGAAAAACCCTCGCTCTGGCCAACTTCTTGATAGTCTGAACGCAGTCAGACTCAGAGCGGGGAGGTTTTTGTGGTACCTCTCGAAGTGGGGCTGTCTGAGTAGATCTTTTCCGTTAAGGTTTTTTTGTAGAGTCCTCGGAAAGTCTACCAGGAAAGACATCACCTCTGTGAACCAGGTCGGCTGCCGGCCAGAAGGGGGCGATGAGTGTCATCCTCGCTCCTTCCGATGCCGCAAACTTCCTCCTCACTTCCCCGAGGATCTTGAGCGGGGGAAAAGCGTATATGTCTAGGCCCGACCAACTCCAAAGTAGGGCGTCTACTGCGACTGCTCCCGGGTCCAGAACTGGCGAGCAATAGAGTTGAAGTCTTCTCGTCCTGGACGTTGCGAAGACATCCACCTGTGGACAGCCCCACAGATTCCACAGCGACTGGCAAACCTCTTGGTGAAGGGTCCACTCTGTCGGCAACAGCTGTCCTCGTCGACTGAGAAGGTCCGCCCGAACATTCTGTACTCCTGACACGAACCTTGTCAGGATCGTGACTTCTTGTGCTTTTGCCCACAACAGGAGTTCCTTTGCGATGGCCAAACAGAGAAGGCGAGTGAGTTCCCCCTTGATTTCTTAGGTATGCCAGCGCTGTGTTGTCCGCATTGATCTGAACGACTTTGCCGGATACTTCTTCCTGGAAAAACCTGAGAGCCAGATAAATGGCTGACAGCTCTTTCAGATGGATGTGCCAGGACACCTGTTCCCTCTCCAGGTGCCCGACACTTCTTTCCCTCCCTAGTGTTGCTCCCCAACCCGTGGACGACGCGTCGGAAAACAACACTAGCCGGGGTTTCCGAAGTTTGAGGGAGAGCCCTTCTGCGAGCTTCCGAAGATCTGACCACCAACTTAGGTGATCCTTCACCTCTCTCGTTAAGCACAAGATCGCCTCCAGATCTTGCTTGTTCTTCCAACTGTTGGCTAGGAAGAATTGAAGAGGTCTGGAGGTGGAGCCTTCCCAGAGAAACAAACTTCTCCAGTGAGGAAATGGTCCCCAGCAAACTCATCCATTCCCTCACCGAGCATGTTTCCTTCCCCAGAAAGGTCGCCACTTTCTCCAAGCATTGAAGTTGTCGCCCCTGGGACGGAAAAGCCCGAAAAGCCACTGAGTCCATCTGAATCCCCAGATAGACTAAAGATTGAGACGGAGTCAAATGCGACTTTTCGAGGGTTTACAGAAGCCCCAGGGACTTTGCTAACGTCATGGTCGTGTGCAGGTCCTCCAGACACCGTTCGCGCGATGAGGCTCGAATAAGCCAGTCGTCTAGGTATAGAGAGAGATCCGTATATTCTCCAAATGAAGCAGCCTTGCTACGTTCTTCATTAGAATGGTGAAAACCATCGGCGCTGTGGTCAGACCGAAGCAAAGTGCCCTGAATTGGAATACCTTCCCTTCAGGACAAATCGCAGGTATTTCCTTGATTGGGGATGGATGGGGACGTGAAAATACGCGTCTTGGAGGTCCAGTGAGACCATCCAATCCCCCGGTCTCAAAGCTGACAGCACCGATTGAGTCGTCTCCATCTTGAATTTCTTCTTTATCACAAAGAGATTTAGACTGCTGACATCGAGGACGGGTCGCCACCCCCCGAATGTTTTCGGCACCAGGAACAGGCGGTTGTAAAACCCTGGTGATTCCAGGTCGAAGACCTGTTCTACGCTTGCTTCTCGATCATTTGTTCCAGCAGATCGAAAAGTACTTTCTGCTTCTCTCCTCGATAAGAGGGAGACAAATCCTTTGGTGTTGAGGATAGCGGGGGCGACTTCAAGAACGGGATCCTGTACCCTTTCCTCACGACATCCTTCCCAGGCTCTCGCGAATCGAAGAAGCCTGGCTCCTACCGGCGTCTGAAGGACTTCCGACTCACTTCCTACTCTTTGATGGAGCAGGGGTTTTTCCTCTGGAAGAGCCTCTTCCTCGGGAGGCTGCTTTCGAGGAAAGTCCAGCACGAAAGGGCTTCGATTTCTTGGCAAACGAAGCTCCAGAAGATGAAGCAGCTGCTGGCCTTCTAGAAGACTGAGCCAGAAGGTCTTGCGTTGCCTTTTCCTGAAGGCTTGAAGCTATGTCCTTAACCATAGCCTGGGGAAAGAGATGGTCTGAGAAAGGAGCGAAGAGCAAGTCCGCCTTTTGCGTTGGAGAGACGGATTTGGCCGTGAAGTTACAAAGAGCGCTCTCTTCTTAAGAATCCCCGAGCTAAAGTGCGTAGCCAACTCCTCAGAACCATCCCTGACGGCCTTGTCCATACAAGAAAGTACGCTGGACAGCTCCCCCAGACTAATAGTATCAGAACTCCTTGACCTGGCATCTAAAACTCCAAGACACCAGTCAAGAAAGTTGAAGACCTCTAGAGTCCTGAAGAGGCCTTTTAGGTGAAAGTCGAACTCGTTATGGGTCCACGTGACTTTTGATGAAGACAGAAGGGCTCTTCTGGAGGCGTCTACGATGCTCCCAAAGTCACCTTGAGCAGAGGCTGGTAGTTTAACGCCTATGTCCTCTCCTGTCTCATACCACATGCCTCCTTTACCGCAGAGTCTTGAAGGCGGTAAAGCTAAAGAGGACTTTCCTGACGCTTTCCTCTTCTCCATCCATTCATTGACTTTCCGGAACGCTTGCTTCGTGGAAAGCGACTTCTTCATTTTAATGAACCCCGATGCCTTCGTTGCCTTAAAAGAAGAAAATTGAGAAGGAGGAGTACGAGGGGCTTCCGGTTGAAAAGTTTCTCCGAACTCCGACTGTAGCAGACGCATCAAACTTTATAGTCCGATGAGACATTAGCTGTTTGTTGTTCTTCCTCTGCTTCTACTAAATCGTCGCTAACTTCCTTCCTCAGAAACTGGAGAAGTAGGAGGAAACTCTGAAGAAAACTGACGCCCATGAAGGGTTCCTTCATCCACCTGAACTTGCATCGGTGAGGGACTGGTGTCTACCAGCGCGCGCTTGGCGTCCGAATCCGCACGTTTGGCGCCGACAGGTGCGCGCTCGACTTCTACCAACACACGCTTGGCGTCCACTGGCGCGCACCGAGCGTCCACTAGTGCACGCTTGGCTTCCACTGGTGCGCGCCGAGCGTCAGTCAGCGAACGGCTGCCGCTCACTGGTGCACGTTTATCCACACAGGTGCACGTCTGGCGCACTGAAGCGCGCTCCACTTGCACAGAAGCGCGCTCAGCGTCGATCACTCGCTTGCGAACATGCGAAGACCTTGCGAGCGGGAGATATATCATCCTGAGAGCGAGAAGCGAACTTCTCACCTCCTCTAGAGAGCTGCTGGGGAGCAGATCGAACTCTAGAGGGAGACTCGAACGAAGAGAGAGGCGAGCGAGGAGAAAGAGCGGGTCTTGACTTCTTCACAGGAAGCTTCTCATCCTTCCTACGACGCGGAAGAGCCTCTCTAGCAGCAAGAGCGTCCTGAAGTTGCTGCTGCAGTGACTGAATCATTCTCTTGTTAGGCGAATCTTCCTGCTCTGGGGAGGGACTGATCCTGTGAGCAGGAGAGCGGCGAGGGGACGCCCCCCTCCTCCTCCAGGTACGGCCTCTTCCCGAGCTTTGGAGCGACCGTATCGCTCACACGAGCTAACTGAATCCAAGTCCGAAGACTCCCTACGCCTTTTCTGCGGCGGAAAAGCAGCGAACGCACTGTCAGGCGAAGATCGCAAAAGCGGCGAACTAGGACGTGAAGCGTCAACATTACGCGCCGTCCTTTTCAGCGGACGTGAAGCACCTTGAGAACTCCACCCTTTACGTGGGGATGAAGCCTCCGATGACGAAAAACACTCCTTGAGGAGACGTGCCCGTGCACGCTCCCTGGCAGTCTGGGGATTTTCATCAGTAACTGCCGAAGGCACGTCAGATCGGTGGGGGTTCCTTGTAACCCTCCTTCGGCTTTCGACATGCTCCCTCCCCAGGTCCTGGGAGTCAAGCAGAGGTCCAGGCCTAGAGGCGAAACGAGGCCGATCTGACGCACCCTCCACTACACAAGGGGTATCACTGCACTTTTGCTCTCAAGAGCCAACACTTTTGATTCTAGATTACGAATCGACTCCAATATTAAGGATAAAGTATTACTCTCTACAGACACTGTTTCAGGGCCTGGAGGCAAAACTACAGGGTTAGGAGCATTAACAGAAGGAGGGTTAACAGGAGAAACATTAATATCTTGAACGCCTGAAACACTCCTGGAGGAAGACCTCCTTAACCTATCCTTTTCAAGTTTCCTAAGATAGGTCTCATACGCCTTCCACTCAGAATCTGTTAGTCTTTCGCACTCCTTGCAACGGCTTTCATACACACATTCATGCTCCCTGCAACTCTTACATACCGTATGTGGGTCTACTGAAGCTTTTCAGTAGCCCCTACCTCGTACAATCAGTTCTAGAGCAGAACCTAGCGCTAGCTGTACTAGACCCTGACATCTTATTCCAAGAAAAGTCCAAACCAAAATCAAATCAATCCACTAATAACGTGTGCCTAGCCACCGATCCAATCAATTAATCCAAAAAAAAGAACCAAAAGGGATACTCAAGTAGCAATAAGTTTCCAAATCCAGACGGAGGTGCTGTAAACAGATGTTCACAACACCGGCGACAGAAAAATTATGAATAGAAAATGGGAATGATTCCTGATACCCGCCTCCCAGCGGCGGGAATGGGTACTAACCACCTGACTCCCACTACGTGTGTCGTAAGTTTTAAATTCTGTCGGTGTCGGAAATTATCAGCTATATATATATCTGACAGGTAAGTTGCATGAACAAACTTACTTTTAATGCTTTGGGTGTATTAGAAACTATGCAAACTTCATTTTTTTGCATTTTTCATCAAAAAAACCTTCAAATACAGATTATTTTGCCTTTTTGGAGTCATATTTCTTCTTCCAGATCAGCATTGTAAGTGTCGTAACCCTGGAACATGCGTCATAAACCTGTAAATAATTTCTGATGAATACAATTGAAAGGCGTCGTAATCTCTGAACATCATCACTAAACCCGTCGTAAGTAGGGTACTGCCTGTATATACTGTTATTCTTATATACAGACCCTTCAAATGCTTATAAATGCCTATTTTAACAATCAATTGCCAAACTTGACAGTTGAAACAAAAATATACCTCCAACTATCATCCCAGAGCACCCTAATATCATTTCAAAGTCATGTTGCAAAATTATGTTCAAGCCTACAACTGTTACTCTTAAGTATCCCCTATCATTCAGAAATGCACATTTTCTTTGGCCTACCTAACTATGTGCACTGTTCTGTTCGTACTGAAATGCACTGGGCGTACATTTTACGTAGTAAATTTTCCTATGCTGTACGATGATTTTGAAATTATATTTCCACTACAGGTATGTATTTTAAGATAGCACTACTGTATAGAGCATATTTAAAATACAGGGGTAGTTTAGATCAATGAGACACGTACATACCTCCAAACAAAATGCTAGTTTTGTTATGTCGTGTTAGTATTTTTGTGATTACGTACAAATAAAAAATAATAATACGTAATAAAATAATAAAAAAATTATTTATTACAGTAAGTTTTAAAAATGCTTATAATGGCCTATCTTGATTGATCAAATACCAAATGTATATATACTTAAGGTACCGTCCTATATCAAATATTATCTTAAACTATTATCCTATGACGTACTGTATCAATCTTTAAAATGATATTTTTAATATCATTTCAAAGTCATCTTAATAAATTTATGGGAGATGGTGAGGCCTAACCACATTTGTATGATAAATAAATGATTTACCTAATAATATGTAATAAGTACTAATTTTCAAATACTAATATAACGCTAATAATATGCAATATGTAGTATGCTACATACTGTAATTAAAACATTTATGCATTTCTATAGTAAATTATTTGAAATTTTAAACAAATTTCATTCCCAATCTTTTCCAAAAGCTCTGAAACATGGGGGGAGGGTGAACCTCTCAAATATGTCAAATATCTGACGCTCCCCCCTTCAAAGCCTTTCAAAAAGATTCGGAATGAAATTTGTTTGTTTAAGATTCTAAAAAATTTACTATAGAAATGCATAAATATTTTAATTACAGTATTTTATTATTATTATTATTACTTAATCTTATTACATATTTAAAAATTAGTACTTTCTGGGGGGGGGGGGGGGACCTGTGTCGCCCAGTGAACCCAGCCCTTCTTCTTCTTCTTTCCCCACCCTTATCCAGTCCAAGCTTGGTGGTCTATTATTAGGTACGGTAAATCATTTATCATACAAACATCGTTAGCCCTCACCATCTCCCATTAATTTGTTAGAAAATTCTTGTGCTCTCTCTCTCTCTCTTAGTATATACGTATAGTATATACTTTAATGAAAAAATACAGTAATTAGTGAACACACACACAGCATTAGCCTACAAAAAAAAAAGTGAATTGGTGAAAATTTTGGGTGATATGGCCAAAAGAAAAACCAGCAAATTAGTGAAATTTCCTCGCAAACAAGTGAATGATTTGTCCACAAAAATCTGTAGCAAAATGAAACACAGAAATGTAAAATGCATAAAAATGGGGGCACTGTATCCCAAAAGCTGCAGACAAGAAATAGATAAATCTAAATGCTCAATTACAATAGTAAAGGCAGTCCTCGGTTAATGGCGATCCGGTTTTGTGGTGCTTGTCTGACGCCGTAAAACTGGCAGTTTATGGTACCATAAATACCTAACAGAAGCACCATTAACTGGTTATAACTAGTTATTGATGCCATAAATTTCAGTGTTTCGGTTAATGGCAGTTTTCCCTTATCGGCACCCCTCCAGGAACGGCAGTTTTCCCTTATTGGCACCCCTCCGGGAACGGGACCCCCCACCGATAACTGCAGACTGACTGTAGTATCGTACATACTCCAGTTCTATGACCTCAATTATAGAAGCTGCTGCTTCCAAAGCAACAGTCCCAAAGATGTGATGGACCTTCTACAGGCTAGCTTCAACCTCAAGTAATGTCTCTACTGCTTCTGTGCTTACTGATACTCCACCATGAGAACCCGTACTCACATAGAAGAATGTTCAAGGCTCCAAACTAGGAGAGAAACTCCCTATAAGGTGATTCACTTTTGCAGGGACAGAAAAAAATGCTTTTGTTCTTGCTAGGAAATCATGGTAGCCCCTGTAAATCAAATTGCTAAAGTGACCCAGCTCTACAATGAAAGCAAAAACTAATGATTATTTTTAAAACTTTTCCTGCACTATCCATAAGCAGAATTTTAAAACAAAAGATGAAAAAAGAAATTTGTTTCTCTTATCAATTAATTCCTAAGTTTTGGGAAAGGGGATGAATTGAAAAGAAGCAAGGCAGATGATATGGAGGCTTTCTTGTAGGAAAGAAGATAAAATTGTTGGTTGTTTGGTGCCTCAGTATTGGTGTTAAAATGAAATGGGATGTTGACAAATTTTGTCTACTTAAACAATTAATCCAGTTTGGTATGGGCCATCAGGAGCCTAAGGCAACAAAGTCCACAATATGTTGGCAGCCCTCAACAGAAGATAAAAGGTGAATAAGAACAAAAGGGTAATCTTAATCACCCCAACTCCCAATGTAAAGGACTTAAAGTAATGCACATGTCTGATAGCCTAAGCAAGCTTAAGTGGTGATTTGAGTGTTTCAAGTTTGACTTAGTTTAAAATGAAAATTATTTAAGAGTTATCACTTATCAGCTTCAAGTATATTTACAGGATAAGATGTCAGAAGCATGTAAGAGAGGTAGAGTGGAAACACAAACTACTGGAAACAGACTGAATGATTATGAAAGAGTTCTTACTTCCTGACTGTAGCTAGTGAATAGAATTTGAAAGTCTACTAACCATGGGAACTTTAGGCTAGCCCCAGTTCTATACCGACACCTTTTATTTAGGTGAGCGAGTCAGAGACTTCTGACATGTCCAATTTAGCAGTTCTCTGGTATCATAGCAATATTTTACTAGAAATAGTGCTAAAGAGGACACATTTCACGGAGCGACACGGCTTCCTCGCCCAGAAATAGATTTTTCCTACGTCAAAATCCCTTTTTTAACATATATGGTACTATGATGAAAATCAATCTTTGACATTTTAAGGGTGACTGATCCAGCTCTCAATTACTGTTATTCTTATTTATGAAATAATGTACTACTCAATTTAAAAGTGGCAGACACTTTTAACATTGCTAAATAAAAATGAAAGAATATTTCAATTACCTCTACACATTCAATCGCAAGAGGTGGTAGAGAATTAAAGTACCGAGATCGTCTCACAGCTTCAGATACTACAACATAATTTTGGTAATTACTATCGTAGCACCCACTTGCGGAGGGACGGGGATTGTCTATTACAAAAAATGCCTCGGCAAAACGTTTTACCTGAAAAAAGTAAAATAAATTTTATTACAATAGAAACAGGAAAATTCATTGATGCAGAAGTAGATACAACAAACTACATATGACAGAAAATATAGTATGATTGTGCATGAGATGCCACAAAATAATTAAGCGTAAAACTTCATTGGTATCTACTGGCTTAAGTGCCAAAAATCTAATAATAAATAGTTTATATGAACTGAGATGAATTTTAAACTTTTTTCGTCGTTCAACAAAGTATTCAAACAATATGCAATGCAAAAATTATTAGCTAGCAGAACAGTATAACAAGCTCAATTTCATTGCAATCATATTCTTACCCAATTTCATTGTAATCATATTCTTACCCAATTTCATTGGAATCATATTCTTAAAGTACTCTCTGTTTATAACTGAAAAACAGCTGCACTATACAGTAGCAAGTAAAATATCATACAGTAACTGTACGTATATGATTTAGTAGCGTATGATTTAGTAGCTTACCCTCTGAATGTGATGTTGGCGAGCTAAGTACTGCCTCACTGGTTCTGAGCTCATCACAACACTGAGGAAGTGCTGCCATAATAGTATATTCTCTGCACATAACTGTGCTATATCACTGTTGGCTACAACTAAGAAATCCTCCTCACAATCGACAGCCTGCAATGTGTTTTGGAATATATTACACTTCAAACATTAGTGTATAAGGTATATGTAATATGTATACTAAATGAATCAAATGCAGTACAGCAGTTATTAATAAGTTCAGCATGCACAGGATGAAACTGCAAGGTTTCAAAAGCTTTGGCTCACAATTAACAGAAATAAACGCTTGCAGATATCTTATAACTTTACCTTAAAATATCCAGTTAAGACATCATAATAATATGATTTATTTAAGGCTAATTGCTACAGTGAAACACATGGAACAATTTGGACAAATGCCTAAGGAATAAGAAGCAATACACAAATTAGATGGAGAGGGAACATGATAACTGACAAGTTATATATTTAAAACAATACAAACAATATTACACTGAAGAAATATCTACAAAAGATCACATAAATATAACAAAATTGGAAGAAATGGCACAAAAGCTGATACTATGTCTTTTAGTTTCATTCAAACAACAACAAAGTAATATTTTAAAAACAACAAACCTTCACTAGGGGATTAAATACTTTATCAATCACATGGAGAACAAAAGGTGACATTGAAATAGTTAATGAAAGAAAATAAAATACTGTAGCATTTTCATCAGCCAGATTACAATAGTACTATATAGTATTATAGAAATATAAGACAAAAATGTATATATAATTCAGTTACCCTAATTTTGTTATTACTACACTGTATTATTTGCAGAATATAATAAACTTCTAAAATCTTTCTTGAACTTTGATGGTACTGCATATGAAATTCATGGGCAAAGTCTCACTTTCTTTTAAATCAAACTGTAATTATACCCACAAAACATGAGTTTTAAAAATTTTGTGTCAGCAAAAACAAGAATAGCAAAATTAACCTTGCAATAAGAAAAGACAGGTAAATGTCCTTGAAATGAATGATGAAAGCTTTAAAAATAACCTGAAAGAGAAAATAGGAACTATGGTACTCAACTGATACTTGTTATTGAAAATGGAAATTTTTTTCACATTTGTATTAAACACAACTGATTCCTATTTTTCATCTTTGTTAGGTGTATAATAAAAGATAAATTAATTGGTAGCAATTAATCATAAATATCCACTAATTTGGAAGGATGACTGACAGTTTTAGGGAAAAAGATTGATTAAAAATCACAATAGTGAGTAGGGTAACAGTGGTATGAACAGTTAAAAACAAAATAATTCCCTTTTCAATTGTATTCATAATACATACTCTAATTCTATAACTGACAGAACCAAGAAAGCAAAGAAAAGCAATAAATATTATGATGGCTACACTACACAAAGAAAAAAATGGGACTTTGTGGTTTCTTATTTTTAGTGTTGAGCTATGAGCTTTACATCAGTGAACAAACAAATACATACATATACACAGTCAAGTAACTAATGGACTATACATACTATCATTAGGTAAGAGAATGTACAGTGTATAATTAAGTAAGCACTTTGGAATAGCTGACTGGATGTACTGTAATTTCAGCATAGTACTCTAAATGTCAAATATGTTAAGTAACTTAGGATAGGAGATTAAGACAAACGTGTCCATAATGCATTACCAGTAACTGAATGTTAAATGACAGTAAATGTTACTGATATCAACGAGAGATGATAGTATTAAAAAGAATGGGGGTCTATATTTAAGGCAATTCCTTTTAGAATCCACGAAAAATACCTTCAGTCTATTGACTGATGACATGACTCAAATTATGATCCATGCTTTCAGTCACATATTACAGCATTTCTGACCCAAAGTTTTAAATATTTTTGGATAATTCATCTAGCATATACTAAATAATATATCTATGTACAAATATAGAACACATGAAATTATCCAAAACTCTATGACTATGCTCTTTTAACCGAGTGAAAAGGCATTCTAATAATTGAAATTTTACATATTTCTGATTTCACAGTATATTTAGCAATAAAAAAGTAAAAAAATATTAGGTTACGTATTGTGAAATACACCTAATAAGTTTAATTTAATAGGATAAATAAATAGGAAACTGTTTGTGTTCAGGTATCACAGAGTAAAACCAGACCTATTCTATGTAGGATGTTTTGGCAATGCCTAGCAGTCTACCTAAGGCTGGGAGGCAAGACTAAGAAATGATGAGTAAAACAGGTGTGGTAAACAAAATAAAAAGACCAGCTAGCAAGGAGGAAGGAGTGACAGCCAAGGTTATAAACATCAAAACACAGTTATGCTAAAAATAAAATCCCATAATGATAAATGAAGTCCAGTGCTAGGGGTTACAAAGTGCTAGGTAAAGAAATTTGTTTCCAGCACCACCAGTGACAATGAGTGAAGAGTGGCCTTGTAAAATTCCTATGGTATACAAAATCAGAGGCATAGATTACCACTATCTTGAAAAGGGGTTTAAAAAAGAACCCTTGAATGAATAAACTGTACCAAAATATGGATTAAAAACTGAATGATACCTACATACAGGGAGAGAACAAAATGCTTTGCTATAAAAGAAACAGGTGGGAATCGCTCGGGACCCTGCATCATTATTACACAGTTTAACTAGCTCACTCATTCAAAATATCAACTTCTCGGGCTAACTGTGGAAAGTCAAAAAGGGTCCTCCCCTACATATACGTATATCCTTAAAGGAAAGCCTTGTGGTGACCTACAGCAAGCACCTGGCAAGCTTTAGCTTTAAAACCCAATATAGTACTACATGTAATTAGAGGGCTCTTCAATTCAGGAAAATAGTCAGTTAGTCTTGTCCTCCCTCTTTGGGGGACATTAACAATCTAATGTACCACTTGGTATGCAATGATATAGTAGGTGATGGCACCTTTTAACTACTCTGACAGTTATCAAGTTGCAGCTTTCTAGTTCACACCTAAAATAAAGCAAAATGACAATTGTTCAGTATTTCAATACTTACAATTTTGCCTGACCCAACTATTAACACTGCTGCTTTCTCAGCACTTATTATTATAAGATGCCTGATATTAAATTCCAGGAACTCCCACAGGAACCACTTACATAATGCCATATATGTACCTAAGCTTATTATAGCCCTAACTTGAAACAAGCCATGTACGTACTACACTACAAACATGACTGCAGGAAACAGATTCCTAGTCTTCACCTGGCATTAGCCCTATGATCTTTTTGTTATAGCATGCAACCAACAAAGCTGCTAACTGGTGTGTGTTGCTAAAACCAGTGGCATTCTATCCCAAGGATATTAAATTTAAAGCATTACTATCAAGCAGTGAAGTGAACCCAGTATGATTTCTGAAAAATATATTTTATGAATGGAAGTCAAGCAGTCCCTGACATCTCTGCTGATATATTAGATGAGCTATTATCTCCCTTGAAGCAGAGATTAAAGATTCAGTTAAAATCTTTTGGCATCCTTGCTTCCCAGCAAAAGCCTCCCATATTTTTTTACCTTTTTCATTAATATACATACTGGCCACATGGTATATAGCAAATTCTATGCCTTACACCTGTCCGAAGATCAAGGTAAATCTAGCTTTAGCTTCAGATCCTAGGCTTCAATTAGACAGAGCACTATAATTAATCTGCTCTTTGTTAGATTTTATCAAATTTCCAATAAACAAATGCTTCCGCCATCATTGTTTATTTCATAAAATGAAGTCTAAACCAACTCACACCTCAGTTATTTTGTCAATTTCCAGTGTGAGCAATTTATTTCACAATTTCCTAGCATGAGAATCTCAAATGCTATGCAACTGACACAAGTACAGCTCTCTATGGGCTAATGTACTGTTTTCTTTTATGGGTAAAAGACAAAAGTTAGAGAAGAATTATTATGAAAACTGACATAATAATACTGTACACAAGTTCATCAAGGTATGAAGTTCTGAAAGGATCAACTTTATAAATGTCTTTATTGTAAGAGTATGGTCATTGTTCATGTTAGTACATGAACAAACACAAACAGTTTTCAAGAAATGGCGTATTTGGAGTTAGATCTCAGATACTTATTTTAAAGTATTATGGTGCAGTGATCAAATGTAATACATATGAAGTTCCTGCAATGAATCTTTTACATATACATACATTTAATTTTGATAACATGGAATGTTTTGTATAATTTTACCATCCTAAATTAATTAAAGAACTGTCATCAATTTCAGATTCCATTTTCATGACTTCCATTTGTATGACTTTTTGACAATATGAAGCAATCCAATAATTTCTGTGATTAGGCAACTTTATTGAGATTTTTTCAAAAATTTTGTGTCATTGTTGAATAGAACAATTCACATTATGTTTTTTTTTTTGTAAGAACCATCTTTATTCTTTGATACCCTGGCTTTTGGTGGTAGGTGGCAGTACTCTACTACGAGCCAAAACTAGTACTTTGGGTACATGATAGTTTTTCATTGTACTAGCCAGGTCTGACATTAAACTAACTACTGTATAAGCTTATTAATATTTTTACTATTAGCGTATAAACTGTAGTCAAATGCAATGAACTCGGAGTGAAAACTCATTCACAAAAGATATGGAGCTTTCTAAAAGCCTGTATGGCTGCTGGTTCTCTCTTAAGTTTTTTTAAGAAAGCTGAAGTCTTTTTATGCCATCCAGATGAACATAGATGGCTGGTGAAATATTCGACTTTGCTAAAATAATGGCTGCCCTAATGCCAGAAATATCCTTGTATTTTAAAGTCAAACATATAAATGTACTCTCAAACTATGGAAAGCCTAAAATTAGATTTTACTAGTCATCCTATTTGAACCACAGCTTTGTCAATTCTGTAGCTTTTGTTTTGCTCACAAGAGCTCATACGTTGTGAATCAATAAATCTACAGGTAATTTACTTGAGAAGGAAACAAAGCTTAATTTGCAAAGGCAACATGCTTATCTGAAATAACAATAAGTAATAAATAATATGTACAGTCAATGAAAAGTATAGGGCATCATACCACCTTGTTAATCTGGATGAATTGGGGGATACCCTGTCTAGATATGGATGTGGGAATTGTTTAGATTGCATGAAATTTTAAAAAATACTATCATGTATGATACACCATAAAAAATTAAAATCAAATTTTCTCCAAAACAACCACTTTAATGTCTTATTCATATTGCTAATTATTTTAAAATAATTTTTTTTTTTTACCATAAATCCATCACTCATACACTGCCCATATGTGTGGTCTTTTGAAGGCCCAAGACACTGGAGTCTTTTATATTTAACAGACAGAAGAAGATTGATGGTAGCACTGCACAAGCACCACCTAGATGTTCATGTTCAAAGCTGGTAACTGCCACACACATTATTTATAAACCTGTTAACAGCTGGGCAAGGCTACAAGACTAACCAATCCTTGTTTCATTTAATTCTATAGAATTTAGCTGGATATTTAATAATTTTTAATGTCAGTAAAATAAGTTTAATGGCTTCTCAACTCAAGGAATTCTTGTTCTCTTCTATGCAGAACTTGATGCAACAGCACCTATGGCATATGATTAACTTGACCCATTTTCTACTGTAAAAACCACCAGCAAAGCATGTAGTATGTACTGATTTTACAGATCAGGCATAAAGATATTTCGCTGCCAGGACAAAGCTATCAGAGATCACCTTCTTAGGAGGAACCTAACTATACTCAAAATGCATTCAGAAGTGCATACTGGGATGTATAGGCTCCGGCAGTAAGGACGACCATCGTTCAAGCTACATTTAGAAGCCTTGGAGACTGGGACTGCTCCGGGGGTGAGCTCTCCTACTGCCTAAAGTTAGACTCTTCAGGGCCATAATTGGGACCATGGTCATTCTTCAACCCAAACTAAAGAAAGCAGTAGTAGAAGTGTCTGAGGCAAGAGACCAAATGCAATACCACTGGCAATACGTATGGACCAGGCTTATGACAGCAGTGGTAGCAGTGCCTGAACCTACAATTAAGCTATAATATTGCACGACTGTTACCTTTCTGGTGCCTAGTTTTATTCTCACTTCTGAGCTCCCTCTTCAACCCCTTGCAGTGATCAAAGACTTGTGTCTCTTACCTATCTTAGTCTCCTAAGTCTCTCCCTAGATTTGGTAGATAATAGCTAGTAATCAGTATTTTGGGCCAATAAGCAGCTTGAACTTGTAAATAGTGATTCAAGTCTACGTGGTGAAACCAATCAAATTTGTATAAACAATATTGATTTTACCCTCCTCCCAGCCCCACTCACTTTGTAATTAACATTCCATATAAAACCTGCTGTGAACCTGAGAATCTAGGTGGTGCCTGTGCAGTTCCTCTACTGCTCATCTTCCATCTACTGGACTAATCACTGCAGTGTTTTGGACATTTGAAGGCCACAAATATTGACTATAGTATATATGATTTACAGGTTTTCTATGGGTTGGTGCGGAAAAAAAATTTTTTTAAACAAAATTTTATTATATATTTTTGGTTAACTCCAATTACATGATTTTCATGAAAAATAAAATAAACATTTTTCATTCATAATCGTACTGTGTCTTTAATTTATTTGTATTTTAGTTTCCCAGTCTACTTCAGGTATATTTTTTTTTATTACTTTTCTGTGTGAGTTTTTAGTAATTCATAGTACTGTAGTAAATTAGAAAATCCAACATTTTACCTGTGACTATTTTAAAGTCTTATTTACTTATATTTTTACCTTTAACATAAGTTTAACGTAATTTTTTATATCTTACTGTTTTATACCCAATGGTCAGTTCTTTTTTTTTATTTACTTTATTTCTACATTTCTGATAACTATCTGATTTGACATACATTTAATTTTATAGCATTTTAATATTCTACATGCATTTTTAGTACTTTTAACTGTGTTTTAATAGCTATGGTTGTATACATTTGTCATTGCTAATCTATCCATTTGAAAAATTCTAATTTCAGAATCTATCCAAATAATTACAGATTCTGGATATTCAGATTAACAAGGTTGCACTGTACCTTCACATAATGAAACACAGTCACAAGGTAAAGAGAAACAGTAACTCTTGATTATAATATTCCAAAATGGATGACTGCCTCTCTAGTACTTATGTTCCTTTACACTTGATTCTGTGTTCCATTTCATTTTAGATAATAATTCATTCAAAATAACTAATTACCCTTGTTCGGTCATTATTCCGGCGATCAAAGCGGGGAGTCTGACCCCCAATTAGCGCGAAGTAACATTCCTGAGAGCATGCAATAATAGAATTTTCTTCTGTAACAAAACTTGCAATGTCTCAAATTCTGTCCCAAAGTCTACACAGCAAAAAGAACAAAGTCGGGAATATTGGTAAGTTAAGTTTGTCCCATTCTGAACCTCCTTACTCTTGTGAATTGGTTAGATCAATTTAATGAGTTACCATTATCAAAGCATTAAGAATAAGTATGTACTACAGAAAAATATAAATCACCTAATCTGAAATATACAGCACCAATTAGTACAAACTCACTTGCGCTATGAAGAGTTAAGGAGATAAATAAAGTTTGTACACCATATATGCAATGTGGCATTAAACCAACAACCCCAAAGAAAATTCAAAGCAATGTTTTAACTTTTTTGTGGATTACCTAATTTTCCTCATGATACTAATTTATGTAAATGATTATACTATATGGGTGTTGCACGAATTTTATATTTCTAAAAAATACTTTTCTTGGACATTGCACTTGTGCGGCAAACATTCTTGACATTTGTTCACACAGGATTTGTAAAAACCACATTTCTCATTTTCCTGTTCATTTATGTACTTGGCAAGAACGGAAAATAATGTTGTTATTGTCAACTAGAAAGTGTCACATAACATATACTATCACAAAAGAAATGAATACATATTTGGAATGTCATAAAAATCAACACTGAATAATAAACACTTGTAAGTTCCCATACGGCATTAAGACTAAGTTAATGCTTATTGTAGAGAATAGATTCCTGATGCAGTTAACTCTAGAAACTATGCTTGACTTACATAATTCAAAGAGATGTGAACCAAAAATGTGGAATTTTATAAAGCAACTATTCAAACTTAAAACAATAAGTGTTGGCAGTCATTTCGAGATACCTGTATATACAAAAACATGTGTGAAAAACATACAATGTTGCAAGAGGGTTTATTTGTAAAAGTTATTATCATCAAACCCTCTATCATCTACCTTCTTGATATCAACTGACAAGAATCCACTCTTAGCCTCTTGTGTGTTTGGATAGCAGATTCTACTCTTTAGTACAATATTTCGCAATGATAAGAAGGAAGTTATGCAGAAGACATTATCAGTTGTTCTTTATTCTATCCCATCATATACTTCTGTTTCCATACTCTCACGTGGCAAGAAATTCAAAAGGCATTTGGGTATAAAAGACAGGCTGGCTGTACTGTAAGTATCCTCTTTTGAATGAGCATCATTCCAAGATACAGAAAAGTTGCCCTGTGGCACACTCTACTGTACTGTATGTCAGTTTGTTGTCCAAGAGAATGCTCTCCTCTCATCTTGTGTCTATGTTTTGTTAAAATGTACGTTTGTAGCTTCCAAAAGAACGCTCCCTATTTGTTTACATTGTGTCAATACGTGGAAAATTAAGAAGTTCATCACTGAATATTGCTAAACATTCCTTATATGACAATTATAGAGTGCTTAATCAGGTAAACTGTGCTGTGTTGTAAAATAAATATGGGTTTCCCCTTTGTTGAGATGATTGCATTTGTAAGTTTCCCCATTCCCTGTGCCTTCTCACCGACACCCTGTGCTTTGTGTATTTATGCCCTCCTTTGTCAGAGTTTATTGCTAATTTTGAAATTGAGACGGTAAACTGTTGTAACAATTGGTTTGTGTATCTTGTCTGTACCGTTATTGTGAATTTTTGGGTGAACTGAGATTCATAAAACAGAGGTTAGACCTACTGTTAGCTCCCCGAGCTTGTTGAAATTTGAATTCATTGTGAGTTATACAAAGGTCAAAGAAGCAAGAGTGAATCATGAATTACTGTAACAACCCTATACCGAAAACTATTACTATCTGATATACTTGGTTTCAGAAGTGATGATAGAAAAGTAATAGAAATATAGAAATACTAGGATTAAATGACAGAAATAGTATAAAAGGAGAAGATACAAAATGTTTATACTGTGAGGAACAAAATGAAAATTAATAACATATCTTACTTTACTGCCCAGCTTACAATGAAATTAGAAATAGATATAGCTTTATGCAGCAACCATATCAAGAAAATAAAGAGGAATTAGTAGCAAATACAATCTTATTGGTAGTTCTAATGAGGGAGGAAGTGGAGAATAGGAAAGATTTTATAAAAGAAATGTGGTATTTCAGAGAGAAGAAGCTCAAACAAACACAAACAAAGGAGGAATAAAAGAAGCAAGGGAGCAGTTTCAAAGGCATATCCCACCCACTACTACTACTACTACTACTCGCGAAGTTTTCGAAATTCCTTTTCCCCCGAGAATTTGAGTAACTTAACCTATTAAGGAGACAATGTCTCACCTAGATGGGCCTTTAGCTCAAGCCAACATACAACGTGGTGCCCAGATCCCAGGAGAGGAAAGTGACAAGGAATTCCCTGGGTTTCCCAGTGATTCGACCAAATTAAGAAATCTGAAATTGGAGAGAGTCGGCGCCGAAACATGGCTACGTTGTGCGGCGGAAAATTTGAAAGAACATCTACAAGGCCAACCAACCTGGCACGAGTTGACTAGCTTAGTGGCCCAATTCGACCGCATTAAGTCCGAGTGGGAAGAAGTAAATAAAAAGGTGCAACGCTTGATCAAGAATCCCGAAGAAATCAAAAGAGGAGTCTATGAAGCAAACGGTTTTCTGAAAGAAGTACACAAACCCCGCATTGCTGCTGTAGAAATTCTAGAAAGGTTACGCAATGACAGACTTGTGAACTCTAATAAATGTTGTGAAGCACTTCGTGTGAAATTGCCCAAGCTTGAGTTAGTAAAATTTGGCGGAAAATTAACGGAGTGGATGCCGTTCTGGGATCAGTTTAAGGCTATTGTTGATGACACGCATCTGCCTCCAGTTATCAAATTTATGTACCTGCGCTCTGTGCTGGAGGGCGAGGCAAAGAGCGTTATACAGGGTCGAGCTCTGACGGCAGCTAATTATAAATTAGCTTGTGAACTGCTAGAAGAGAGGTATGCAAAACCAAACAGGATAATTTCCGCCCACATTCAGGACCTAATGCAAATTGCAATTTCACCTAAACCTAAGTACGACAATCAACTCTCGGCGTTGCGGAAATTGAAAGACGATGTGATAGCCCACGTCCGCAGTTTAGAGGCTCTTGGGGTAGGAGGAGACCAATATGGGCTGATATTGGTGCCCATGATCTTGTCCCTGCTCCCCCACGAGATTCAATCAGAATGGTCTCAATGTCAACGAGAGGAAGGAGACCTTGAAGGGCTGCTAGAATTCCTGCAATAAGTAGGGGCAAGAAAGGGTTGAGGCCCTTCAGGGCCCAAACCACCGAAAAGCTGAGGATCCTGGCGTGGAAAAAAGGCAGAAAAAGCTTATCTAGGGTGACCGTGGCGGAGTGATTATAGGCCGGGCAAAAAGGTGTTGCGTGGCCTGGCCAACTAAACTGTAAGCTACCCAATAGAATAAGAGAGAGAGAGAGAGAGAGAGAGAGAGAGAGAGAGAGAGAGAGAGAGAGAGAGAGAGAGAGAGAGAGAGAGCAATGGAAGTATTCTCATGGTAGATCTAGGGTACTTATCTGCGGCAGCCTAGACTATGGCAGTTACGGTTTTTCTATGCAGTTTTACCTACTGAACAAGAATTTTAAGTAATAGCCTATTTATTTGGACGACTGTAATTAACACCCCAGGGGCTAGTACTAAACACGGCGAAATACATTGGACGTCCCAAAACCTAGTGTTTGTCGCATCTGCGGTTACGTTCCTTGCAGTCTGTGCGGACTGCTTCTGTAGAAATACCATTCTCATAAAAACCCAAACAAGAGAAGTGTTTATCGGGCGAGCAATGAAGTAACCCAAAATAGGTATGTGTTTATCGAACTGGCAACCCTTATTTTAAGTGCATTTGTTGCTTTATTTTTATAACCTTTCAACTCCCACTGGAACCAGAACATTTCCAGTGACGTCATTAGTTACACCCATCGAGGGAGGTGTTAACATTAATTTCTGCCCTAAACAGGTGAGACAATGGATGTGATTAACCAATGAATGAAACAAAAAGGCAGTAACAGAAAAGGACCTTCCCACTTTTGGGAGTGGCATCTCTTTGGAGGATGTCTACTGAGCAGAGGTAGGAGAGATTAGGAACTATTAGTGTGAATGAAGTATGAAAAACAACTTCGTTTTGTCTTTCAAGCATCCTGAGATTACAAGAATCTAGAGAATCAACCTACACTATAAAATAAGAGTAATAAAAAAATAATCCTTGGATTTGTGACTGCTGAGAACAAGCAATAAAAGCGTGCGCAGGACACTTCCAAGCAGTAGTGTGCATTCTGTGGAAAACTGCATCCCAGTGAAAAGTGTTTTGGTATACCTAGGGAAGCTCTCACTTCAAGAAAGAGAAGCCATTCGTGGAAAGCAGCTGTGTTTTAAGTATTTATCTACTGGCCACTATGCAAGGGGTTGCTGGGCCAAGTGTTCAAAGTGCAAGGGTGGCCATCACCATGCCCTAAGTAGCTAGTATATGTTGTAAGTCTGATGCGATACTATCCCCCATGACAGCTACTAGTGAAAAAAAAAACCTGGAGGAGAAAAAGTGCAGGGGGAGAGTGAATCTGTTACACATATGGGAGTGGCCACTTGTGAGTCCAGGTCTTGGGCTATTAAGAAGTGTTTTGTATTACAATGAGGATAAATAAAGGTTGTAGGCTCTCAGGGTATTACCTCTGCCACTGTAATGTTTGATACAGGATCGGATCGATCATCCATTTCAAAGGACTTGGTCAAAAGGGTCAAGCCTAAGTGGCTGACCTTTGAGTATTTGTCATTTTCTGCTTGTGTGTGTGTGTGTGTGTGGGGGGGGGGGGGGTAGGCCTCTGAGGCAGATATGTGTAGCATTTATGAAGTGATGAGTTTGGGGGCAAATAACCACAAATCTAGTTTTAAGGTTGCAGAGATTAATGTAATTTGTCCCCCTTTATATAGGACCAAGGTTGACCATAGGTACTTGGAACCTTTTGCACATCTTGAGTATGGATCTAACCAAAAGATACAGGTGGATATGTTGATTTGGCAAGATCTTTATTGGAAGCTGCTGATTCCTAACAAAGTTTTATGTCATGAAGGGCTTGTACCCCAGGAGACTTTTTTGATTAGGTTTTGTCTGGATCTTCTAATAGGTCTAAAGTTAACTGTAGTGTAGGTGTGCAACTTAACAATTCCTAATTTTCAGGAAGATAGTCTGAGTAACTTTTGGGATTTAGAATCTGTAGGCATTCAAGCCCAGGAAATACAGTCTGGAGCTATTAAGCCTGACCGTATTCTGGTGTAATCTGAGAAATTTGTAAGTTGCAGGGAAGGCCGTTATGAAGTGGCCCTTCCATGGAAATTGGAGTCTGTAAAGTTAGTTACTTAACAATGAACACCAGGCTTTAAGATGATTGGAGAATCTGAGTTGTAAGTTAGACAGGGACCCTTGTCTGCAGGAACAATATTAGTTGTCTGAAGAGTATGAAAGAGAGGGCATTATAGAGATCCCACCCCATCAGTTGTAGGGTGGGTTCCCAGTGTTCTATTTGCCACACAGACCTGTGGTGCAGAAGGCGAGCTCTCCACCAAAATCAGGCCTGTGTTTGATGGGTCAGCTCGTGGCAACAATGGGGTGTCCCTAAATGACTTTAGAAAGTGGCCCTTCCCTAAACCTGATTTATATAGTAGAGGTTTTACTGAGATTTCGGTGGAAGGTGGCCTTAACTGCTGCTGATATTACAAAGGCTTTCCTTCAAATACAGGTGAGGAGAGGGGACTGTGGTGTTCTCAGGTTTTTGTTGAAGGAAAGGGACATTGTAAAACATTTCTGTTTTGTATGAGTACCCTTTGGAAATAAGAGTAGTCCCTTTCAGTTGAATGCCACTTTGAAATTTCATTTAAAGAAATACCCTCCCTCAGAGGTGGTTTCTGAATTGCATGAGAATCTGTATGTTGATGACTGGCTTTCTGGGGCTGTGTAAGATTCAGTGAAGCCTATGGTATGTTGAAGGAGGTTGGTATGTCCCTGTCAAAGTGTACTTTTAATTATAAAACCTTGCCAATGACAGAAGATTCTAGTGTAGAAGACTACACTGGGTTTCCTCCTCTGACTGGTTTACATTTAAGGTAGAGAATGTGCACCCTTTTGGAGATATTGTTTGTACCAAGAGGAATGTGCTAAGCCTAACTGCTCGATGTTTAGACCCCTTGGGGTTCATAGGTCCCTTTGTTATGCATGCAAAAATACTGTTCCAAGAAATCTGGAGATTAGGTCTAGACTGGGATGAACTGTTACCCGAGGCTATGCAAGGCAGAGTTAAGTTGTGGGTTGTAGGACTTTCTGCACTTCAATCGTTGAAAATTAATTGTTACTTATTTTAAGAGTTATCCTAGAGAGATATTCCTTGCTATTGAACTCCATGCCTTTGGTGATGCCTTGGAAAAGGGTTATGGTGCTTGTGTGTATGTGATAGTGCCAAACAAGGGAAATTTCAAGGTATCACTGGTTGCTGCTAGAGGTACGGTAGCCACTATAAAGAAAGTTTCCCTCCCTAGGATAGAATTACTTGGTGCCATATTGTGTGCTAAACTTGTATTTGTGAAATCCATGTTGCGGCTGGTCCAGGAGGTTCCAATTCAATGTTGGACAGATTCCACTGTTGCCCTAGCTTGGATTAAGGGAGAGTCAAATATAGATGGAAAAGATTTGTAGCAAACAGAGTTGTGGAAGTTCAAGGATTGACCCCACCAACTTGTTGGCAACATTGCCCTGGCAAGGACAACCCTGCAGACCTGATATTGAGAGGTGTTTATGCGGAGCAACTCACGCTGTCTGATGTTTTGGTTAGTGGGTCCTTCTTGGCTCTGCACCTCATCTCTCCTACTTCAGGAAGATGTGATAGAGGGATTCCCCCAGAATAGCAATGTGAAACTGACACTGTTTGTGTTGCAGTTGAGTATGATCAGCCCTTGTTTGAGTTCTCCCAATGGAGCTCCTTTCTGAAGGTACTTAATGTAGTAGGTTGGGTATCAAGATTTGCTCCTACAGTAATAGTAGAGCATCCCTTAAAGCTGGTGCTTCCTTGACTTATGGAGAATTATCGAAAGCCAAGGCAAAACTGCTTTACTATGCTCAAAGAGAGGCCTTTGCAAGAGAAAAAAATGCTCTGGCTAGGTCTCAACCCATCCCCACCGATTCAACTTTGATCAAACTCAATCCTTATCTAGATGAGGTAGGGTTACTTACAGAATGCAGATTTGAGTTTTGATAGTAAGCACCCTATCATTGTCCTTAGTACTCACGTTGCTATGCTGGTTAGTTTCCAGCATGGATTGCTTAAACATGCTGGTGTTGCTGTGCCTGTTTCCACTCTGCGAAACAATTATTGGATCATTTGTCTTCATCAGATTGCAAAGAGGGTTTGCAGAGAATTGTTGCTTGTTGTCAATTTGAAGCCAAGGCCTGTTCTTAGCCTGTGGCTTCCCTTCCTGAGTTGAGTTAAATCTGCCCCTCCATTCACTGTTACAGGTCTAGACTTTGCTGTTCCCTTATTTTGTGTTGATTGTCCCTCCAAGAAGTTGTATATCCTTTTTACTTGCACTGTTGTTAGAGCTGTCCCCCTATAGCTTACTGAGAGCTGTCCCCCTATAGCTTACTGAGTCTCTTTCGGTTACTGATTGCAATTTGGGAATTCATTGGTTAATGGCTAATGTGGTGTCCCTTCTGTGTTCTACTTTGACAATGCTAAAACCTTTCTGGGTGTCTTCAACTTAAAGCAACATTATGGCCCCATGGCCCCCCAATGGAAGTTTATTGTACCTCTTACGCCTTGGTGAGGAGGCTGGTGGGAACACCTCATTAGATCAGCGAAGGTTGCGTTGAGAAAGATGGGCACTAAGACATTGTCTAGGAGTGAATTAGAAACCACTCTCCATTAGGTGGAGGGATGTATCAATTTTAGACCCTTGGCATTTGTAGGTGAAGAACCTGATGTTGCTAATCCCCTTACCCCATCTCATTTCCTTATTGGTCATTCAGCAGGATTTCAGTTGGAACTGGCAGATGATCCTGCCTCAGGTGTAACCTCGAAAGATTTGTGTGTGAAAGAGGCTGTGTGTTTGAGTCAGTTGGAGAAATTCTGGAACATCTTGCAATCCGAGTACCTTAGAAACCTGCCTTGCATGGTAAAGGGGTTCAAAGCTAATTGTAAATTAACAAGGGGTTCTGTTGTAATAGTAAAGGAAGAAAGAATGCCTAGGCTGATGTGGCCACTTGGAGTTATTACTGAGTTGTACCCTGGAAAGGATGGAATTGTGAGAAATGCCAAGGTTAAAACTAAATGGGGATTTGTAACCAGACCTGTTCAAAACCTATACAATTTAGAGATATCAGGTATCAGTGAGGAAAGGGTTTGTAATTCCCCTGACGAAATAAAGGATAATCCAATTGTAGGGGATCTTACGAACCCAGTTGAATCACCCACTTTGTCTACTGTTGGTAAAACCCAAAAGGGGAGGTCTATTAAGGTGCTGTTAACTTGATTTGTAAGTTTGAGGTTATTGAGATTGTAGTGGAGGTTCCTATGATGATAGGAGTGTTGACACACTCCTATAGTGGGATGTTAAATGTATGTTTATTGTCCAAGAGAATGCTTTTGATCTTGTATTTACGTTTTGTTAAAATGTATGTTGTAGCTTCCAAAAGAACGTTCCCTATTTGTTTACACTGTGTCAATACGTATGCAGAAAATTAAGTTCATTACTGAATATTGCTAAACACTCCTTATATGACAATTATAGTGTTTAATCAAGTAAACTGTGCTGTGTTGTAAAATAAATATTGGTTTCCCCTATGTTGAGATGATTGCAGTTGAAACTTTCCCCATTCCCTGTTCCTACTAACTGACACCCTGTGCTTTGTCGTACATATTTATGCCCTCCTTTGTCAGAGTTTATTGCTAATTTTGATATTGAGATGGTAAATTGTTGTACTAATTGGTTTTTGTATCTTGTCTGTACCGATATTGTGAATTTTTGGGTGAACTGAAATTAATAAGGAAGAACTGTGAGACCTGCTGTTAGCTCCCCGGGCTTGTTGAAATTTGAATTTGTGAGAGGAATAAAGTTACAGAGAGTGTGAGAACTTTTCCTTTCTCCCCGAGATGTTGAGTATTGAGGAGACAATGTCTCGCTTAGATGGGCATTTGGCCCAAACTAACATACAGCATGTACATCTATGTCCTGTACACTGTTTTATGGTCAGCTGTGTGGATGTGGTGCAACCATCCTGTTAATGTATAAACTTTTTTTTAACCATTTGGTGAAACTGATAGGGATGAACTTCTATGCACCCAATGCCAGCTAAAAGTAGTTCTATCAAAGTTGTTGAATTCTAAGAAGGAGCCCACAGAAAAAGGTCAAAAAGCCTGCAAATAATATTTGTGCCAGTACCTAAGCTAACAGCAACTGATAATATACCAGGAACTACTGAACCAACTTCTGACAAAAGATTAATGTTAATCAGGCAAAATGAAACTGGCCAACTTGTGAGAATGATTTGTTACACATTGAAGACTAGTTTGATACTGGGCCAAGAATTATAGCCGAGAATCTAACAGGTGGTGCTATATAACAACTGAGAGCTTAAACTGTCTCGCTAAGGTGTTAGTGGTATGGGTGACTTATCAATGTACATATTAAGAATACAGGTGCCAGACATCACTGAGATTGAAGATAATTCCAAGGACAGGAGATCAGTGGTTAATTAGCCAATTCCAAAAGGTTGTGGATACTGAAAATATAATAGGCCTGTTGGTCACTTAATTTTTCTTGTATTGGGTGCACTTGATCAGGAGCTGACAGCCACTGAGGGCAGAATTTAAATGGGAAGTTTTCCCATATCTTGCAATCTTGTGGCCATTCATTAAGGGTCTTTTAGTGCTTCTTGTTATTCAAAATTTGGTATGGAACCTTAATTGGTAACGTCTTTCTGGTCTCTTCAATCTTGAGAACAGAGAACATTACATATACTGGTTAGCTAAGTTAGATTCTTGTTCTAAACCTTGAATGGATGATAGATAGCCAGAAGCAACTGTCTAGGATTTCTGACTATAAAAATGCTGAAATGGTCTCAATCAAGCATTCCCCCAAATATTAGGTATCTTAATCTGTCTTCCATAATGAAAAATATATTTGGCAACACTAAATGATGATGGATGGCTGGAACTATTATACAAATAAGCTAAATTTTCATAAACTTATTACATACTAATATATACATAAATAAAAATGCAAGCAAACACTTGAAATATTTCTAAAAAAATGTCTAAAAAAAAAATTTGCAATTTGTTAGCTGTTGATATTTTTAAGGATTTTCTCCTTTTAATATCTTTTGTAAGATACACAGCATATTTATATACTCAACAAACTACTTTTAAGCCAGGCCCTTATACATAATAGAAGGTTTAGCAGGCTTGGTAGTTTGGTTTAATGGGAATGACACCCCCCCCCCAAAAAAAAAAAAAAAAAAAAAAAAAATCATTCAGGTTATGAACACTGATTTTGGGCAGTAAGTACACTCTCCTCCATTTCAAATCACTTTTACTGCTTTTTCCTCTACAGAAGAAACAAGATCTTTATGCTCTGCTTGACTCAAACATATGGCTTTAAGAAGACTGTTAGAGTAGTTTGATGACATGATGAAAAATTGCCTATATATTAATAAAATGTAGACAGCAGTAACGCATAGAGAATATGTATGTACAGTATACAAAAATTTCAACTATGCCAGTGTCTGCTTGAAATCTTCCATTGTATTTTTCCATAACTTTTATTGAATTTCACTGGAAAAAACATTAATAACAATCCTTCACAATGATTAATGTAGCCTATCACTCTTGCGGTACTGTAAATAATACTTGAAAGTATTTTACCCCATTATCATAATACATCCATTTATAACAAGAACAGTAAGATGAACTGAGTTGTTACCTGACTGTGAGAGATAACAAGGGATTATTGTTATGTATGATTAGGTACAAAAAAAGAGCTTATGTGATAAGAAAAAATAGGATTGGTCCTCTGAATATATTAAAGAAGGTTTAATAAAAATATAATTCTCTCACTGACCTTTGCTACATCTGACAAATTGTCTACTTTAAGACGAGTTGGCTGTGGTGTAGGTGGTGTGGAAGTTGTAGAGGTACCACCTGCACCAGTATTTGAATTACTACTAGCCCATGGTGGCAATATACCCATAATTGTTTCCAGCTGAGCTGCCAAGGCTGTATGAGCAGCTAATAAAAGTGTACAGATAGTTCGATGGGTAGCTCTTGCTTGAGCTAAGCGCCAAGAAGCACTGCTGCTGCCACCACCACCACCACATTTGATTGTACTATTCTGTAAATCAAAGAATATTTATTAAACATATGTTATAGACAATATTTACAACCAAGAGTAGAATAAATATCATGAGCTCTACACAAAGTTACTGTAATGATTGAATGGTATTACCATATTGACAGTTACCGTTTCAAGTTTCTTATGGGGTAACTTGCCTTTTTAACACATTTTGCATGACGCTGCTCTTATTAATACACTATAAAAAAAAAGACCAAAAACACAGGTATACTAATATGGCAACATTGCAGCTGAGCAAATGGTATAAAGCTAGATATTCTGTTAATGGCAGGTACTAAACCAATTTTACGGGTGATTTTGAGGTTAGCGTTCTAATGCATGTGTTTTGTCTTCTTTGCTTGGGCTACTTTCTGTTATTCTTTTGACACTCGTGCCTAGAAATGTTTAAGAATACTTCCCTATCACAAAAGACTTTCTTTCCTCTTCAGAATTGTTTGTGTTTCAAGTTTGATTTGCATCTGATTGGAAATGTTACTTCAGACAAATATGTATAAGTTTAGCAATTAAAAAATGTTCTCCTTTATATAAGGTAGACATCTCTGGATCTCACAATATGCATTCTTTTTTTACATTCAAGATTATGGTGCCTTTCTTTGGGTTGCATTAACCTGTTATTCTCAAAACCAAGCAGATATCTACTCTTTAGGGTCACTAAATTTCTATTTAAAACACTCAAAAGTCCCTCTAAGTATATATTAAAGGATTTAGTATCTATCCCCTCCAAATTTTCCAGAGGTTGCAAATGAACTAAAATGTATATTACCTGAAGTCTTTCCACCAACCCTCTAATAGAAAAGCTTTGACACAGACCTTAAATCTATTTTGTGAGAAAATCCTTAACATCAAGACGGGAACTGGATATCTTTATGAGAAATAGTCTGCTTGTAATTAATTCACAGTTCAAATTCAGTCTGAAATGCAAATACTGTTTCATTCTTCAGTTGGCTTTAAGAAAATATCCTGCTCTATCGATTATTCTTGGTACACATGAAAGTGATCTCCTATACATTCATCCTTCCTTACTGGAATTTTCCATTAGTGTCTCTGTTAAGTTTAGAATTCAGTAGTCTAAGTTTATATAAGATACAATATTGTATTCTTAATCTTAGTTCTGGTCCTGGGAGGTACTAGTGTTCAAATTTGCTGAACTCTTTTTCACAACTTTTTTTGTTAAGTACCCTCACACATTAATGCACAGACATATATAAAATATGCCCAAGTTTTAATCTGTCTCACTGTAGCTGTTAACAGAATTACATACCACCTTTCTATCACAGTGAATTCAGCTAGTGGTTACCATTCATCTTCATTTAAGGATATTCAAATAAATTCATTTGGTTTCTCAAACTTATCATATATCACTCCCATCACAGTACACACGGCTGAGCCCAGAAATAGATTTTTCCTACGTCAAAATCCCTTTTCAACTTCTATAACTTAGGTTTCTCTTGCAAAGAATGTTGCAACCAACTTTGTATATCTTGGACAGATTACTACATGAATCAATATCCAACATTCCACCTTTAAATATATTGATTCTTTCAAGGATCTGTAGTTTGGATACTTGTTGTATTAACTAAAGCATCTTAAAATAGCTAAGACCAAAGAAATGACATGCTAGCTGAGAGGAACCCTACAACTTGTCATTGAAGTAATAACTTTTTCAAACTAGTAATCTTTGCTGGCATCTCCACATCCGTAAAAGCAATTACTGTACAGATAAAATTACGTATTACATTTTGCAATATTAATCCACAGGTAAAAAGAGGGCAATTTTCCATTTGCGTAGGAATATAGTACCACTTTAAAGAAATGATACACTTTTCCTTAGTAGCACAAAAAAAAAAAAAAAAAAAAAAAATCAAACCTATTTTATCCTTCACATTTCCCTGTTGCACAACTCTGAAGCTGCTCACCGTATAACCTATACTGCCTACTATACAATTTTAGAGTACATATTAGGTACCAGTACTTGCTTTGTGGCATAAAAATATGAAAAACTCCACAGTATGATAATGTTATCATACTACAACCACTTGCCAGCTGGATATGAAACTACCAAACATAATAAGAACATACAGCTGCATCAAAACTGTTACTATTAGATAACGAATCAACTAATGTGAGGGGAAGTCACTGCTGTTAGTCTCATTTTCACCTAAATACAGTACTTTGAAAATGTCAAGAAAAATTTGTATAAGGTGTATATTAGAAAAAGTATTTAAATACTTGTTTCACATGTAAAGAAATACTTTTTCTGTATACATTACTGTATACTAAACAAAAAATAATTGTACCAATAATAAAAACAACTCAGGTTTTATGAAGAAATGCATCTTTAAGGTAGTATTTGGACAAATACTACATTAAAACACTTACAATATGCTAAGTCCTACAACAGTATAGTAACATACTTTAAACCATGTGATACTATTCTTATATCTGCCTGGCTGTGATGGCAAGATTTTCAAGAGAGGAAGACCAAGTCGATGAACTGCTGAATGTTTGGCCAAAAACTGAAACTGTTTTGTGATAAAAAACAGGAAGTACAATGTTCCACACAACTTAAGTAGGTAATAAAAAGTACTATACTACAAGTCTAATATTTCACCAATGATGATTTCCTAAAATATTTATAATTAGTTTAGTTCCTCTCAGCATATTATCCCATCGCAATCTGAAAGTTGGCAAATACCAAAATCAGTTCCTTTGTTTTGGTCTCACAATATAATACAAAACCCAACATCAATTACATGTACTGTAAGTATGGAACAGCTTGTAGGAAAATTTAGTATTTTGGTTACACGATATGGAACAAAACTTAAGACCTTTTTGCATCAAATACAAATATGGAACAGCCTACAGAAAACTTCCACAAATTAATATATAAGAACTTACAACTGAGCCAAAGAACACTGTCTCCATGTTTGACTGCTGGGTACGGGCGCTGAGCCGTGGTGAACTCCAAGACTTGCCGCTTCGACCTCCACTAAAAAAGTTAAATAACATGTGAAACCATTAAAATGAAGCCATATATCAATATATACAAAAATAGAATAGGGCTTTGATATTTGTTGAGATAAAAGTTAGATTCAGAGTTCCTAGATTTGAAACAAATGTCATGATGTATCACACTGATAGATTTTTAATTAAAACTTTAGTGATCACAAAGGAAACCAGGTAGGTATTTACGTAATCTAAGCCCTTTTGTATCTAACCTATGGATGTAAACAAACAGGTAGAGAAATGGAACTACAGAAACAGATATCGATGCTGTGATAACAATTTAAGTAAAACCATATGTTGAAAAATTCTTAATGGAAAAAGGCCTCAAATAAACATATGTACTCCATCAGCTCACAATCAAAGAAGCTTAATTTTGGAATGCAGATGTTCTGATGAAAGTAAAAAAAATTGCACGGAGACAATGCAATGTCGTAATAAATCACCAGAAAAATACTGATGTCTTGTGACATTGTAGGCAATGTGGTTTAAACTGATAAATGCGGCTATTTGCATATTACAAAAACTAGGAAGAGATTTTATTCCATTTTAAATGTATTAAGTCTAGGGGAAAAACCAAAAGAACCCCCATTATACAAGAATACCTATTGTTGTTTCCAACATTACTTAAGTGTAAATATCAAGGTCCATCCAAAATATTATGCAACAGCATAATTACTACACACAATGTAGTTTAATATTAAAAAGTGTGACAACTATTAATACTGAGATGAATATCACTAAAATAAGCACTATTATTAGTCATAACTCAAATTTGAGGCTAGATGTTGGTGCTATCTTTATATATTTAGTAATCTGTAAAACTTAAATTCATTTCATATCCAATGATTTACCACTCAAGCTTTTAAATCTCAATGTTTCCTCTCTGGCTTACCATTGGTAATCTTGCAACATTACTGTTAAACATTTTATACGTAACCTTACTGTACTGTTCGATAATGACAGGTGAACTTCACTGTACTGTTTTAAATTCAACTATTATTCATTCTCATGACTATAAGGTAAGCCATATTTGCATTCCTATTCTCTGAGGAGCAGGTTAACTCAAGTTTATAATAATCATTAGCGTAGTACTGTATGTTTATTTTTTTTAATCTTTCCTGCCCTTTTCTTAAAATCTTAGGGGACAAGTATTCCAAGCACTAGCATCCCCATCCAAAACTCTACCCTAATGGCCATCCACACTCATACAGTATGACTGCCCTGAAAGCCTCTTCCAAATTGATGCAAGAGCTGGGATGAGATAAGGCTTATTTGTGACTCCAGGATGGCATCACAGTAGTACACGCCAGAATTTCCCTAGGGACCCAGTCCACCTATACATATCTTACCTAGGCACTAAAATGTCACAGCAATTAGTTTCCAAATAGATCACTTCCGAATTTCCTGAAATTTATAAATCCCTTCTTAAGATTAGTCACCTCTCTTAATGACTTCTCTCTTAGTTAAAATACATGAAACTCTAAAACTGTAATTAATAGCATTATTAAGATTTAGACTCAATTAACCCTAGAGCCTGTGTGACTGTGCCTTGTCTGGGCTTTCCACTTAGTTTGTTGAGTTGATCTCTTCTGCTTGAGACTTTTAAGTTTTCTTCAGTATTCCCTTATTACTTTAGACAGAGTAAAACTAAAGCAAACTCCAAAAATTTTTCTTTTGAAGTAATATTAAAAAAAAGAACAACCAATGCTTGTGAGAAACTAGTCAGCATACACCTGGCTGCAAATAGGACTGTGAAATTACTGTGAAATTGTTTCATTGTTGCTTGGTTACTTTGAGCCCAATGGTATGGCTACTAAGTTCCTAAAGCTGTAGAGAAATCTCCTTGTCTGTCAACAGCAAGAGCAAGAGCAAGGTAATTGTACTGCCCAAATCTCCTTTGACTCAACTTGTTTGGAGTTTATGGGACTTTATATGCAAACAGTATCAGTATGTTTTCTAACTGATCTTGCTAGACATCTCCACGTTGTTAGAGTTTTGTCTGTGTGCACTGTGGTATACTGGTGTACAGTAACAGCTTCTTATTTCCCTGGTCAGTAAATCTGTAAATGTTTACCATAATATTTCAAGTAGGATCAAGGACAGAATAAATTGTGTCATCACATACAAACAGGACACAAGAATAACTACAGCTATTGATGCCACTAAGTACATTTTTCACTTTAGATAATCTGAACTGAAAAAAGAAATCTTTTCAACCAACATGGAGATTAATTCAACTTTAGTTACCTGCACTTGTAAATATAATGTGTATTGCACCCAAATTCTTATTATTCTGTCTTTTGCTCTTTTGTGTAAATTAGTGTTTTTGTAGGCAAGTTCCACTGTACGTATGTGGGAACATTTTGAATAATAAATGTACTGAAAATAAAAATCACATCGTAAAGCTTAAAACATTCATAATTATACATAATGTACTGCACTACTAACATAAATTTATTTTGTTGTGTTCATACAAGACCCCATTGTAAATAATGCTTCTTGATTGTGAGTCATGAAAGGAGATGACAGGCTTTGCTTAATGGATATGAAATATCACACACACATAAAAGAGCTCAAGTCAATATGCAAAAGGAGACCACTAACTACAGCATATAAAGAATGAATGCTATAACTGTTTAGTCATCTATATTCATTAGTATTACGCTTAATGAAATGATAAAGGGAAGCCATATAAGAATAATATTGGACAAAATGAGACAGTATCAAAACAGCTCTCAAAAATTCATATAAAAACACAAATTTATTAAAATTCAGCAAAATATTTGTAAGACATATTTTGACACTGAAATATAATAAATAGGTAAAAAAACAGAGGCTCTTCAGTAATAACACAAAGGATAATGAACCTTGCTTACTTCTGGCAAACTAGACCATCTAATCATAAGATATGATTTCCTGGCACAGTCAAACTTTCATTTGCTTAATGAATGACTCTTTAATTCAACTCACATGCCAGATTCTTCAATTTTCAGTGCGTAAGCACCAATTCTGGGTGGTCTTTTGTGAATAATCTTTTTTTGTTTTGTTTCAAAGAGAAACAAATTGTATGCTGTATGGTACGAAAAAAAATCCTACTGAATAAAGGGTTCAGTTGTGCCACTCACAAGAAAAGAAAAGTTACTATTTGTTAATAAAGAGCTTGTGACTTATCCTTGATTAAATCCCATGACCCAAGAAATCTGATAATTAAAGTATTTCTTTAAATAAGTCTCTACACACTCAGAAATGAGCTTTACAACTGCAAATATGCGCACATCCTTAACAAATTATATTTAAGAGAAATTAAAATAGTATTCAATGTCTCAAACAAACAGCAAGATAATACATACAGAAATAATTCTATAAATTCAAAAACTAATGTTCAAGGCTCATGAAGCTTTTCAGGCAATGGGTGGAAATTTTATCTAGTTTCATATCTGATTCCTAAGCTACAACACAGACTACCTCAGACAAAAATATTTAATACTGAAGAGATAAACCATCAAAATAAATATGTACTGTGAAGTGACCAACTTTACAATAAAAAATCTTGGAAACATCTATACATTTTGTTATAAATCCTGAAAATCACAAACAACTTTGAGGTATAAAAATGAGTGAAAAAATGTAGTTTTTAAAAGTTCTGTTTGTTAGTCCCCATAACATCCTCTCGTGTACTCATTCAAATGATGCCTAAGATTTAAAAAATAAATACTGTCTTCAAAGGCATTCAGTCTCTTGTGAATCTTCAGTCTGAAAAAAGTGTTTTAAATAAAAACTTTTCAATGATGCTTCTAGTCATCAACTTGAAAGGAATGGCAGCAAAGAAGTGCCATAAATTATTCTGCCACTGCTGTAAAACACCAACAACTAGGTTAAATGCTGACAAAGTATGTTACCCTTCCTGGCATGAGACGTAGCTGGGTTTAACACAAGAAAATTAGTGTGAAATTATTAAGCAAGCAATTAAAAAACATAAGCCTATACAGTATATGGCTCTTGATGACTGGTAGTGTTACACACCCAGATAGAACTTAAATTGTTATTAGTTAGCTCACTGCTATATGTATTAAATTAATGTCTGGCCAAATAGTATTTAACCATAGGTACGACAATACCTAGATGGATGGGACTGACAGTAATATTGAGACTTTTAGTGGTAAAACACGTTCCTAAAACAAGGACTGGAACACTGATTTGATAGCAAAGTTCACTGTCCTTTGAACAAATGCTTTCATAACAGGCAACACTAGAATGAAATCATATCTAGGTTCTTAAATAATAATTCCCAAGTAATAAGAAAGCCATAATGAAAAATTCATATCAAGTAATACAAAGACCAGTATGAGATGAATAACAAAAGTCAAAAAGGGTAAACATCACAAAGTAATAAAGTGGCGTAACATAAAACTAAGTAATGCGTTATTTAGACTTGTCACTCACCAGTCATGTACTAAGGTGAGTATGGTCTTCCTAGGTTGATGCATGCACAAATTTTACACATTACTACATTTGGAAATATACACCTGGTGTTCACACATAATCAATATGGTCAGTTAAAACCTGTTTCCTAAATATACAGTATTCCATATTCCAAGTTTGTCAAATTTACACCAACATTAAAATATGTTCCATAATACAAATTTGGTAATCACAGAGTTGAGGTATAGACAAATGTCAGAATTCTACTCGAAGCCCCCTGAATACAAGAAATTGCCATTATTTCCTCTCTGACACATTGACTTCACTTTTCATGCTTAACACTTGTATCCCTCAGGCTCAAGTTTCCATAATGGAAAAATATTTTACTAGATGCAAGAATCAAATCAATATTAAGACAATTTGACAAAGATCCCACAAAAATGCCAGTTTTTTCATGGCCTGTGATGGGAAATTCAAACTGTCATGGATGGTCAACCACGATTGGGAAAGGTCAGAGGAATAGAATTAAAGGAGAATATTAAGGAAAAGTAGTAAATAAGTAAAATATCTGCATTTCATACATACTAATACTATAAGGATAGGAGTAAAAAAAAAATCACCATGAACTTAAGTATTTTCATCAGCTCTCAACACAAAAGGAAAATTTAACCCTGAAGGTGTTTGGCAACCACATCATGAAAGCATCTATGAATAAGTTCACGATTGCACAGGGAGTATTATATTCAAAGTTCATGTTTAATCAAATTATCTGTCAAGGGATCTCGGCTTAGTAAGGTTAAAAGTTCACAGACTTCAGAAAAACAGGAAGAAAAGAATTCTACACCTTAGCAGAAGTGGGGCAGCAGCTGTCATCAAACTAAACATTCTGAATAAAAATAAGAGCAGAGGATCAGCATTTAAGAAAGGCACTTGGGAGAGAAAAATCAACAGAAATCAAAGGCATAGGATGCTGCAAAAACGAGCTAAATTCCCAATTAGATAAAGAAAAGCAATAAAAATGAAGACATTGAATTTCCTTATGTTAAAGTAAGGAATTTCTATCTTCCTAAGAAGTCAGGAACAACAATTTCCAGCATCCGAAACACTTTTTTTCAAGGCTGAATAGCTGACAAGCAAGCATGGTTAAACAAAGGATGGACAGGGGAGGAAAGATCTAAAAGTAAGGGTTATATCTTTTAATCCATGAGGTTGTTGTTATTATTATTATTAATAGGGCTTAGTTTTTCCAGACCATGAGGTTGTGACCGTAATAAGATGAACTGATGGCGGTTCAAAACTTTGCAATAGAAGCATAATTCTCTACTGAAAAAAAAAACAAAGATTAAGTATTATCTTTGAGCTAAACTTAGAAAAATCTAAAAGGTGCTGTATGTGGCGATAGCAAGAAAGAAAATACTGGCAGTACACGAATGTCAATGAGCTGGAAGATACATTGCATTGAAGATGAAGAAAAATTTGGAAGGAACAGATGGGGATGTACAGTGATGTTAATAATACTATGTCAACAAGACCCATTAGACCTAAAATTCTTTGTATAAACAAAATAAATGATTAAAGGATGAGAAAGATCATTATCAGTATGTAGAGATAATATCATTGTGATGATCTAAAACATAAGTTTAATATTCTCCACTTCATAATTCATAGAAAAGGCAGCATTAGCCCCAGTACCTGTGAGAGTGGAACAAAAGTCACTCTGTTCAGTGTACCATGAGGTATCCACAGCATTGAACTCTGCTGTGAGGGAATTGAATAAGTTGGGGAGAGGAATATTAGAGGACAGGATGCCAAGAGGGGGCAAAATATGAGATAATAAGAAGGCAAACTGATGTTTCCCAAAGTAGTATAAAAGGAAAAGACACTACAGTCCAATACATCCTGAAACAGGATGTGGATGTAATATCCACAGGACAAAATTTCACAAATATTTGTGCAAAATAAACAAAATCTTTGGTGTTAATAGTTCTAGGCTCAGAATCCAATCAAAATTTATTTTGAGTCAGGAATTATCTAAAATATCAGCCTAGACAGTGTACAGTAGACCCCTCGTGTTCATGGAGGATGGGCACCAGAAGCCCTGAGAATAGCCAAAATCCGTGAATAATTAAAACCACTCCGAAAACGCCCAGAGCTGCCTATTTTGATAGTTCAAGCATAAAAAAAACCCTCTAAAATGCTTATAACAGTAATTGAATAGTTTTATCACAAAAGGTGTGCATTTAATCAAGACAATTGTATGAAATTACAGTAATTTGTGAATATTTTTCAGTGAAAAATACCACCAATAGGAGAATTTTTCACAAATAATGGGTACATACAGTCCACAGAAAAATCCATGAATGGGCGAATCTGCAAATCGTGAGTCCACGCATCGCAGGGGTCAACTTTAATGACAAACAGGAAAAATTAAATGAACACATATCACATGGAAACTAAAGATGCTGAAGAAAACACATTCACAACCATGGCATCAATAATCTCCTATCCTATACAGAATTGCAGTCACTCCTCCTACTGGGTGTAGCAAAATATGAAGTGGTTCTATTAACTTTTGCAATCTGTTGAAATTACCAATCAAAGAAATGGGCTAGTTTATTCAATAATAAATTTTGCTTAAAATATCTTGTTTGACTTCTCCAGTCCACTGGGGTTATTAAACTGTGGTTGTGGCTGGTGTTAAATTAAAACAGTTGCTCATCCTGGTAATCTGTATAGGGCACTAATATTGATACAATATGTCTCTTTAAAAATATCTACCTATACAAAAATTATAATACTTTATATATCTCTTGTTATAAAAAATACAGAAAAAGGAAATTCTAAACGACCATATTTCATATCTGAGAACACTTGCTGTGTATCGTTATTTAGTTAATTATACCTATATTCTAGTGCTAGGCGACAGTTAGGTGCAACATTGCATCTAAGGGTGTCTTTCGATACAATAATTGAGATATCATTTTAGCAGCATTACTATCACATCGGCATTAGAAACTCCCATAGTCTTGTGAAGAGAGAACACATAAATATGAGAAACATGGATATTGTCGGACTCTCTAGCTTGGCCAAAATGCTCTATTATTTCTTCAGCCAAGTGCTCATGAATTATATTTTCTTTGTTCATAAAGAATTATCATACTTTATTTACATTGTAATTTTCAGGTTTGTAAGGATACTAAAAGTATTTACAGGTCAAATTTTACAGTATTACATCTACTTATCTGCATACCAGTTACAAGATTTAAAGGATTAAGAAAATGAAATACCAGTACTGTTTTGTCAGGTAACAATAAGGTTCCAAATTCTACAAACTTTTTGCAAGGCTAAGCAACTTTTCGTCTAATATACTGTACAACAAAATCTTACTTTTGTATTAATAGCACTAACATTTTTTTTGCTTATCCTAAATCTATTAATTATATCAATAATAAAATAATATTACACAGTACTTCTAACCTATATACCCAATTCATGCTCACCTCTCCCCAATAAACAACATGTGCAACACATATCTGTCTTACAGTATTCAGTTCAAAAATAGTGGTGAGCTGTATTTTGATAAAATAATGTACTTGAACTAAGCATCATTATATTG
>NC_087213.1:12608016-12615516 GCF_015104395.2 Macrobrachium nipponense | reverse complement strand
CTTCGATAGTGCCATAAGTAAACCAGTCTCTTTTAATTACTCTAAAATTAAACTGACTGGACTTTCTGTAAACTTAATAGTTGGCCTTAGTGATCTAGTAATAAAACAAGCCAATCAGTATAGTAGTTAATGTATACTTTCCTACTTGTGTCTGTTCAATAACGAGACTAAAGGATATGTTGTTCTGCATGTTTGTTTATAATAATTTAGCTTTGCACGCAGTATGTGATCTCTTACCTCTTGTCTAACAATATATATTATATATATATATATATCATATATATATATAATATATATATATATATATATATATATATATATATATATAGTATATATATATATATATATATATATATATATAATATCCTTTATTTCAGCTCAGGGCCATACACATGGAATATACAAAATACAGACAGTAACACACACAATCTAGATACATGAGACAACGTGATAAAAAAATGAATAATCGGCACTTATCCACAAAATAGCTGAGGTAGCATAAAAGATAGTAATCATAATACTGGTAGTAACAGTAATAATATCGGTAAGAAAAAATGCATTGAGAGTTATAACAGTTAGTGCACAGATTATATAACTTAAAATTTCAACTAGAGACCTTAGGTGGTTACAGTAGTCAGGTCCAGAGGGCTAAATACGAAAATTGAATGTAAAAAAAACTTTAACTTGATAGTATTCACAGTAATAACGAAAAAGTAAAATATCAGCAATAAATATAATAATAATGACAGAATCTGCAGATGACATCTTGCCAATAGTACAGAAATCAAGTCCTTTAGGGGACAAAGCCCTCATTTTCCCATCTTTCCCACAATTTAGATCTTCTTGCATCCTTAGGATGCTTTGTATGAGCGAGTTGCTGCTGTTTCTCACTCAGGTTACCAGACTGGACATTGTTCGCCTTACAATGATTTTTAAATTGTCCAGGTGATTTTCTATGAACATCTGTGTGGCGGAGTGGTAGCGGGGAGTGTTTGTGAGGCGTCTCAGAAGGTCATTTTGCACAACAGTGATACGTCTCATGGTGTCTCGGGTATAGTTCGTCCAGAGGGAACAACAATAGATACTGTAGCAGTACGAGCGGAAGAGCAGCAGTTTCACGTCTCGGCGACTGAAGGCAAACCTCCTTGCAATCATGTTGCCTGTTGCACATAGTTCACGACGCCTCTGTTCAATGTCTGATGTATCTTTTAGGTCGTCGGTGATACTGTGGCCAAAATGCGGAAATTGGTGCACAACTTCCCGCCGATGGTTTCCGAGGAAAATTTGTGGTTCTGCATTATGCTAAAGCGATCTCGGGAGCAGCGACTTGCACTGGGTCTTGGTTTCGTTGTAAATTATATCAAATTCCTCTGCATATTGGCGGCAAGTGTCGATGAGTCGTTGGAGACCTTGCACTGATGGGGAAATTAGAACCATCGTCGGCGTAACAGAGGTTGTTTATAGTTGTTTCATTGACAGTGCATCCGATTGGGAGTGAGTTCAGTTTGACACTCAAGACATCTGTGTACGTATTAAACAAGTATATATGGAGAGAGAATGCCCCCTTGCCGAAGCTGCGTGAATGGGTGGCTAAAGAGGGTGGTGACTTCCAGGTTCCAAGATTTCTGAGTGTATTGACTGCCTGCATGGCCTTCTCCAACCTCACTTAGACCCACTGCAACCGACTAACTACCAGGTTCCCATTCACTTTTTAAAGTTAACAATGGCACAATGAAATTTATAAGAAGCAGGCCCAAGGTTCCTCGCTGGGCAAGTAGGTTGCTTCCTTGCCTATCAATCTGGTAGCCCGAGTTCGCTCCCAGCTGCTGCCAGTGTGAAACCACAGGAATTCACTTCTGGTGATCTGAATTGCATTTCTCGATATAATGTGGTTTGGATCTCACAATTAGCTGTAGGTCCTGTTGCTAAGTAACCAATTGGTTCCTAGCCACATAAAAAATCTAATCCTTCGGGTCAGCCCTAGGAGCGCTGTTAATCAGCTCAGTGGTCTGGTTAAACTATGGTATACTTGACTTACTTTTCCCCTCACGATATATCTGTTTTCTGTGGTCCAGTGGTTACCAGCACTACATCACCAGTGACAGACCTGAGATTGATCCTAAGTAAGGGAAAAATGATGTGGGCTGTTTCTTGCAACATTCTTGTGATTCTGTGATGAAATGTTCAGTGAATTATGCATATGGTAGTTACTTAACTCTGGATACACAAACACAGACACATTTATATACACACACATATATATATATATATATAATATGATATATATATATAGATATATATATATATATATATATTATATTTTTATATACACACACAAAACACACACACACACACACACACACACACACACATATATATATATATATATATATTATATATATATATATATATATATATGCAGGTGACTTCATTATATAAAGAATACACAGAAAAAATGACAGTGGCAGAATCTGCCTGTTATTTTCCTGTGGTATTCGCTTATAATATGTATGTATGATGTACGTTTATATATATATATAATATATATATATATATATATATATATATATATATATATATATATAATATTAATGAGAATGAAATGGACTTAAAAAATCTTATCTTTTGTGACGATAAAACAAAACTGCTTACAGCGTTATTCCATCTCTCAACTATAATGCAACTGTTCAGGCATGACATACCTTAATCCATATGGATCAGGTCATAAATGTGCAAACACATAAGAAAAGGCCAAATGTGGGGAAATAAAGGAGGAATGAAATTTCAATACAGAATTAAACTGAAATTATATACAAAAAAATGTGTTCATGGTGTCCACTCTTCAATAATTGGTAACAATTGTGTTTTTGTTGCAACTTGCTCTCATCTGAATTTTCTAATTTCACTAAGAATGGTTTTCAACAAAATTATGGATTTCCTGGTAATACTGGGAGGAAGATTCCAACTGTATAAATAAAGGCTTGCATTAAAATATGCAGAAAGACAGGCAATATATAATAATGATAAAAAAAGACCCAAAGGGTACCTAGTGGGAGAGAAGTGGAGGTTGAGCGTTCGGCTGGAGACGCATTGGATAGCATTGTGGTGGTCAGGTCCGAAAGCATGTTCGGTGAACCAGAGTTCTGCTACGAGTTGTAAATCTGCTCGGTCTAGGCAATCGGCCAGCTGGAATGAAGAGAAGGATTTCAATAATAATAATAATAATAGCTGGTTATGTAGTGATACATGTTTAATATAAGAACTGGTAACAAGAAGAAAGAATAGGCCTAATATAAAGCCGCTCGGTCTAGGCAATCGAACAATTGGAAACAACCAACTTATTTTGTATAATAATAATAATAATAATAATAATAATAATAATAATAATAATAAATAATACTAAATAGCTGGTTATTTTAATCATAAACAACCACTTATTTTAATATAATAATAATAATTAATAAATAATGAATAATCAATTAAAATAATCAAATAATAATAATAATAATAACTAATAATAATAATAATAGTGCTGGTTATTTAATCATACACCTACACTAATAACCAGCAATAAGAAGAAAAAATAGGCCTAACATTTACTATATACACAGACGGTCTGTCACCATAAAAGAATATTTATTATTGTACGACTGCAAGTGACAGCAATCAGAAAGAGAGCCAATGTCACTTTAAATACACGCGGCGGTTCTGTGATCGTAAGCTGCAACTGATTATCACAAAAGATACTTAAAATAGCAAGGGCAAGAGAAAGAAGGAAATTTGGATTTAAGTGATTGTAATACACTAGGTGACCGGGGGGGGGGGTTGTCCATACCAAAATCTATTCAACTCCTCTGGCCGTAACTTAACCGTCCATAAAATCTAACTAAAATACGATGACGAATTGTTTTCCCTTTCAGATATATATATAATCATATTATATATATATAATATATATATAATATAATATATATATTTATTAAAACGGAAAAAAAGGACATCCGTTCAGCCCTTGGGCCGATATAACTTTCTAAAAACTTACAAGACGACACCAGCCGTCTTGTTTCTTTCAACACCTATAGCCGGCACTAAAATCTACCTTTGTGAAATGGACTGTGCTGGCATAGGGCCAGCTTAACCTAACACAACCATCTTTAACCCCATGTGCATGAGCATTTCAAATTTGAGCAATTTTCATATCTATGTTTGTAATTTATATATCCAGCTGTCGATGACTCATTATGGTGTGACGTATGTGTCAAACCTGACTAGTCCTAGAAACCATTACACCCGCTAATATAAGCCCCCGACACCTGCTCTGATGGACATCTGTTAGCGAATTCTTAAAGGACCGAATGGCGTCACGCAATGAAAGGAAAGACAAAATGAAAAAAAAAGAAACACGGTTTTGGATGATGCAGGAGAGAGAGAGAGAGAGAGAGAGAGAGAGAGAGAGAGAGAGAGAGCACTGGTGTAACAATGCACAATTCTCTAGCACCGATAAAGGTAAAAACCGATAAAGTGAAAAGCAGCAGTGCGTAAGCAGAAATGAATAATAAGAGAAGATAAAGATTACGAGAGAATATAAAACAAATGACGACGCAAGTTATTATTATAATATCATTGTCATTATGCACGCACATTCACATGGGACACCCCATGTATATATATATAAAAAAAAACTTGAAAATAATCTCTTCAATAATATTGGCGCATAAGAGACCTTAGTACATTTACATGATAATAATACAAACGGTTGAAAATAGGCTCATTTAACCTTGTGGCTTACTACTGCCGTTTCATGGGGACTTCTGTTTAAATGTCGTTCTTTCAAAAATACAAGCTTAGGCGCATATAAAAGACTATAAAGTGTATATAAAGAATATAAAGATTCAGGCTGGTAAATAATCACTTCTTGAGAAACAAACTATTTGAGTATGTTGTTGTTGTTTGAGATTGAGCTGGCCTTATGACAGCACGGGTTCTTGCTCCTAGAGCAGTTCGTTAATATAGGACCTTTACCTTATGGGAATCGGACCTTGACCTCTAGCTTATGGGAATGGGACCTTCTACTTTATGGAACTAAGACCTTTACCTTATGGGAATGGGACCTTTACCTATTGGAATCGGACGTTTACCTGATGGGAATGGGACCTTTTACCTTAATGAAATAAGACCTTTACCTTAGGGAAATCGAAATTTTACCTTATGGGAATCGGACCTTTACCTTAGGGAAATCGAACTATTACCTAATGGCAATCGGCTCTTTACCTTCTGGGAGTCAGACTTTTTACCTTAGGGGAATCTGGCCTTTTACTTTGTGGCCGTTGTGGGAATTGGAACTTTACATACTGGGAATCGGACTTTAACCTAAAGGAAATCGGACCTTTACCTTATGGAAAGGGGACCTATACCTATGGGGATCGGACCTTTACCAAATGGGTATCGAAACTTTACCTTATGGGAATCGGACCTTTACCAAATGGGTATCGAACCTTTACCTTATGGGAATCGATGATCAGGTGGAGTTTGAAGAGGACGTGGTCGTCCAGGTGAACTTCCTCGTTCCGGTAGAGAATCTGGAAGGTTTTGCTCACGGCCGACCCGTTCACCACACACGCGGGAAACACCAGCCCGCTTCCACCTGGAATGACGTCAGAATCGTAAAAAAAAAGAAAAAAAGAGCCACTGATGGATGGGTTACATATTGTTATTCCCTGGTGTTACAAAAGCTAAGGTCAAAGATACAAAATAAATCAAAGTATTACAACAATTGATAGTTTTCCAAAAACAAATATGTATGTATGTATATATATATATATATATATATATATATATATATATATATATATATATTTATATATATATATATATATATATATAGGTTACAAATTGTTATTCTCTAGCGTTACAAAGGATAAAGTCAAAAGGTAAATAAGATGTTAAGAGCAGAATAAGAATCAGCAGTTCTACGACGAAAAATGTATATATATATATATATATATATATATATACTATATATATATATATCATAAACAGTCTTCGCTAAATTCATGGTCATCGAGCATAAACAATAGAGTATAATGAATTAATCCCTTTCCCAAAAGGCAGAAAAGGAACCGTTATTAAAACCTCTAACTGTGCACACACATACATCCCCCCACAAAAAAAAAACAAGACAGCCTGTATACAAAAAATTAATAAATGCCGGTAAAAATAAGCAAACGAAAGTGCATATAATTGAATTAATGTATGTACGTATGTACTGTATACAAAAGTTACTATGAATGCGTGTGCACCAGTCTCTACTTTTTCCAGTAGGGGTCAAGAGAAGGATTTTAAGTAATGATTCCAAAGTTGGTTCCTCCTCTTCCAAAGAAACCATTTTAAGTAATAATTCCAAAGTTGGTTCCTCCTCCTCCTCCTCCTCCTCTAACTACTTGAAAAAAACTTTATATGGGGGATTCCGGAAAAGTCTTAGAAAGCTGAATGGAGAAGTGGACCATTGGGACTTCTCTACAAAACAGTAATTCAGGGCCATCTTTAATAAGGACACACACAAAAGAAGAAGAAGAAAAAAAAACGTTTCTACCCCATTTTTTTTTTCCAGATCCAAGCAAATAGGCGTGGAGAGAGAGAGAGAGAGAGAGAGAGAGAGAGAGAGAGAGGAGAGAGAGAGAGAGAGAGAGAGAGAGAGAGGTTAACCTTAAAGTTTTCTCTATTTTTCTAAATGGGACAATAGTATTTATCTCATGTTTCAGACGACACAGCCAATAGACGCAGAGAGAGAGAGAGAGAGAGAGAGAGAGAGAGAGAGAGAGAGAGAGAGAGAGAGAGAGAGAGAGAGAGAGGGTTAACCTTAAGGCATTTTCTATTTTTCTAATTGGGATAATAGCATTTATCTCATTTTTCAGACAGCCAATATTGACGAGAGAGAGAGAGAGAGAGAGAGAGAGAGAGAGAGAGAGAGAGAGAGAGAGAGGGAGGGGTAACCTTAAGGCATTTTCTATTTTTCTAATTGGGATAATAGCATTTATCTCATTTTTCAGACAGCCAACATTGACGAGAGAGAGAGAGAGAGAGAGAGAGAGAGAGAGAGAGAGAGAGAGAGAGAGAGAGAGAGAGAGAGAGAGTCCAATACTTTTTCCTCTACACTCACCACATCGGCAATCTTTGCTAACATTCCAGGAAATTCGCCCATTTTATTTGTTAATGATTAATGAAGCACGTCATCACTCGAAAAAATAATATATATTTTTTTTTATCAACAATGAGTGCTCGTAGCCTATTTGCATTCTCAACACAACATAAAGGACTACTCATTCATTGCTACTGAAAATGACCAAACATTCATGCAAATCCATTAAGTAGCCGAGCATGGCTTCATAGATTAGAATTCCTATATGCGGAAAAAAGGGAATATTGTTAGAGAAAACAGTATATTATAATAGAGATGAAAAACATGAGCACGCACGCACGCACACGTACACGTGCGTACAC
>NC_087213.1:12598016-12605516 GCF_015104395.2 Macrobrachium nipponense | reverse complement strand
TTAATTGTCATATTATCTTTTATATAATAATTTATTTTTTTTAATTATTATATTTTTATTCTATATATATATATATATATATATATATATTAATATATATATATATTATATAATATACAATTATAATATCAACAAAAAAAGATATTATATGAGATTAATTCGATGAAATCTGCCATTTATATCAACAGTATTATTATTATTATTATTATTATCATTATTATTATTATTATTATTATTATTATTATATTATTATCATAAAAATACTCATAGTAGCATGAATCTTGAAATGGAGAAACAAGTCCACAGTTATAATATATTTGTGCCTAAACATAAATGGATTCGTTCTCCATTATTATTATTATTATTATTATTATTTATTATTATTATTATTATTTATTCATTATTATTATTATTCGAAAGAAGCAAAAGTATAAACCGTAAACTTATAGGGAAAACGTATGAAATAAACAAAAGAAATACAGAAACTAAGCAAATGGACGTTTATGAAACATGCGTTTACTCACTGTAGCCAAAAGAAATAAAAAGGAACTGCCTCGCGCATAACTGATAATTCCACAAGCATCAAAACGCAGAAGGTCTAACCGTTCCATAATAAATGAGACAAAAGGCCACAACATTCAAGGCACTCCTCGTCCAGGAAATACTATCTCGACGGAGTGGAGTCAATTTTTTTTTTTTTTTTTTTTTTTTTTTTTTTGAGAGAGAGAGAGAAGCTAACTTCTCATTACTCTTGCAACGATGCATGGGATTGGCAAGTTCTTGACTCTATAGCCTTGCACCACGAAGACGAATTGACGGACGATTAGTAAACGCCTCAGCCAGCAAGAGCCGGTATGTGAAACAACTGAGAGTTAATAATATGAAAAGAAAACTTGTAAGTTAATAATATTAAAAGAAAACTTGTACTCGGAATTTGCACAGCCTGAAGGACGTCACGTGTGCTCTATAGGAATGGCATCCAGACCTGTGGGGATTTATTCCAACGAAGTTCGATCTCAAATCCCGAGGTGACTTCTTATATTCTTTGACCAAAGCAGAACCTCTCACTGTAAGTGTCTTTCGATAACATATACATTTGCACGTGTACAGATTGCTGAAAGACACATACGTAAATCTTACAGACGTGCGTAAGTACACATCTATACCCGTGTACAATACTCATATCTGAATGGACAAGAGCGAAAAAGTGTGAATGTGAGAAACAAAAGAGTCAAATTCTATAGCTCCTGGAACGAACGACAGGCTGAATCGGGAATGGGCTTTCAACTCGGTCAATACGAGAGAGAGAGAGAGAGAGAGAGAGAGAGAGAGAGAGAGAGAGAGAGAGAGAGACTACGTGAATATCAGCTTATTTTGTCTATACACAATCAGAAATGCTTAAGGAAGCAATCTGGAATACAAATATTCATCGTGGCAATTTTCCTTTTCCTGTGATAGCTTCATATTATACCAAAATTGTTTTGTTCGTATGGTGTTTTTACGTTGCATGGAACCAATGGTTATTCAGCAACGACACCAACAGCTTTACGTGACTTCCGAACCACGTCGAGAGTAAACTTCTATCACCAGGAATACACATCTCTCACTCCTCAATGGAATGGCCGAGAATCGAACCTGCGATCACCGAGGTGGGACGCAAACACCATACCAACCACGCCAATGTGGCGCTTCTATACCATAATTGCACACATACATACATGAAGGCAATATCCACGTAAAGGACAGTAAGTCGAAAGGCCTAGCAAACCACGTTCTATATCTTCGTGATTCAGTTATTCATATATACATACATACATGGAAGTAGATACAAATAGCGGCGGCAATTTACCGGACTACTTTCAGACGTTCGTCACAGAAAAGAAAAGAAAAATAAATAGAAAAAAACCAGTTGTCTCCTAAAACCATATTTTCCATAGAAGCCCAACGGATCACTAACAAAAGTATTTCGGCCCATTTGCAAACGGACAATTTTAGCAAGTCACCTTATTTCTGGGACGTCATCATGTGTATGACCAAAGAAGGCTAAAACAAAGTCCTCATATATAGTTAAAATAATAATAATCTGCTGTATCTGGAGATAAAAGTAAGGTTTCTTACAATGGGGTATCATCCAAAATTCACCAAAATGACGAGGAATGCAATTCTGTCTTATCTGAATTGATTCTGTTTTTCCTTCTCGTTTCATTCGGTCTGGGCTAGATACGATCATTACATTGGCCTCTTGTGCTTCAATCTTAAAACAACAAATAACTCCGAGCTTCAATCTCAAAACAACAAATAAAGGAAGCGAATCAGCAGAATTTTTTCCCGAAGACTAAAGACAAATCCCTTTTGAGTTTTCTGTGAAGAAAACTAATGAGATGTCTTTGTCTATCCGTCCGCACTTTTCTGTCCGCCCTCAGATCTTAAAAACTACAGAGGCTAGAGGGCTGCAAATTGGCATGTTGGTCATCCACCCTCCAATCATCAAACATACCAAATTGCACCCCTACAGTATTTTTTTAAAGGTTAAAGTTAGCCATAATCGTGCATCTGGCAACGATATAGGCTAGGACACCACCGGGTCGCGGTTAGATTCATGGGCCGCGGCTCATACAGCATTATACCGAGACCACCGAAAGATAGATCTATTTTCGGTGGTCTTGATTATATGCTGTAGCGGCTGTAGAGAAAATTCGTTTCTTCGGCGCATTTTTTTACTAAGTTTTCGTCTTGTTTTCAAAGCACTGTACACCTTCGGTTCTGTCCTGAGAGAGAGAGAGAGAGAGAGAGAGAGAGAGAGAGAGAGAGAGAGAGAGAGAGAGAGTTTACTCCGTTATTTTCACCAGGGGTTTTCTAAGACTCTCAACTCCTGAGGGGGGATAGTAGGAATGATCCTCATTTGGCTCCAAGTCCTTTCCTCCGCTGAACTATCAAAATTAATCTTTGTCTGTCTGTCTGTCTGTAGAGGGTTATCACTTTTCTTCTTTCTCTTTATCTCTCGCTTTACCTTTCGCTTTTCTTTATCCCCCCCCCCACTCTCTCTCCCTCTTACAATCTCTCTCTCATATAAGGGGTCGATGAGGGAAATTAGTTCCCTCATTGACAATTAGCATAAAAACCGCGTCCCCAGCCTCCAAGGAGAGAGAGAGAGAGAGAGAGAGAGAGAGAGAGAGAGAGAGAGGACTGCGCAAGTTGGCCAAAACCGGTCATTTGCTCATTAGTCTACCAACTTGCTGGCTGCCACAAACCGACAGAAGTTCGAGTTTATTTCGGAATATAATTTACAAGATTTTGGGCCGAAGGAAAACTGAAGGGAGGCTGTAAACAATAAATAAATAAAAAAAATAAATAAAAAATAAAATAAAATGAAACAAGAGGTTGTAATCACGCCTATATGGCTTATAAATCTTTAAGTCGAAAAGATGCTGTATTAAAAATACTAAGTGTATTTATCCTTAATTTCCAAAATCTATATATATATATATATATTTATCTATTTATATATTTAATATATTTTACTATATATAAAATTTTCTCAAAAGAGCAGAAGCCAGGCAGACTTTCTGTCGAAAAAGAGGCTACAGTAGTTACCGCTTGGCCATTTAATCTGCCAAAATCGAAGTAAGCTTACCACATGGGAAAAATAATCCTCCTCTTAGCTTTGGAATTCTCAACCTGCTAACCTTTTTCCTTGGGTAGGTAAGAACACCAGCTCCTTTACTCTAGAGAAGGTTAAATAATGACGTGATCAACTCAAGTATCACTGGAAACCGACTGTTTGCGTCTTTCCTATATACTATATATCTGTAGGGTTTTGATTAGATGGCCTTATGCCAGCGAGGAGCCTTCTCCTGGAGATCCCTAAACAGGTAAGCATTTACAGGAGATAGTTACATGAACTGGTGTGGACCTCTAGACCTGTGGTTCTTAACGCACAACCTATAGCAGAGAAAGCCCGGCGTGACCTCTCAGTAGTGCGGACCGATGCACACTGCGTATTGTGTGGTCCTAGAGCCAGTTTGAGCCCGCCAATCTGTGGTCACAATTCCCTCCCCCCAACTCCGAAATTCCCCCCTGGTTGAGAACTAACGACAGAGGTTTGTTGAAACTCTCAAAATTTGTATATAAATTTGACAGCTGCTTTCCCTACAAATGAAAGACCACAGTTACTGCTAATAATAATTATAATGATAATGATAAAAACTAACTGAATATCAAATATTAATATCAGTAATAATGAAGTATTATCAAATTAAAAAATAAAATATTAATATCAGTAGTAATCAAAGTATTATTACTTGAAAAATTAATAAAAAGATATCTACAATAATTATAATTACATTTATACTAACCGGATACTTTATTAAATGATTAAATTTTTTTTTATATGACAATAATTACAGCTTACATCATAATAATAATGTACCAAATAGTAATCAAATGATAAAATACGTGACATCATAATAATCATGTCACAATTATAACTCTAATGATCAGAGATACAATTAACGTAATAAATCAGGAGAGAGAGAGAGGAGAGAGAGAGAGAGATGTTGACTAACATAAACAAAAACAAAATATTTACACTGGTCATTACGAGTTTGTGTTTGTGTGCGTATGTGTGCAGGGCAAGAGCAGTAAATCGCCTTGACCATAGCATCGATTTCCTTTAGAGTGGCGACCCATGTAATGCTAACACCTCTCTCTCTCTCTCTCTCTCTCTCTCTCTCTCTCTCTCTCTCTCTCTCTCTCTCACACCGGTCAGTTTTCCAGGAAACCTCTAACTACTGGAGATGAATTCTTTAATATATACTACTATATACATGTGTGTGTATGTATGTATGTATGTATGTAAGTATGTATGTATGTATGTATGTATGCTATATTATATATATATTATATATATGTATATTATATATTATATATATATATAATATTATATATATATATATTCATATATATATTACCTTTCCTCACTAGCGACTGACCCTGGTTTCGATCACCTAAGCAGTGAAAAGAGTAACCGGCTGGTGTTACGCAAGGCTGATGGGTCTCAGCCTGCTGAGCAACGACAGGTATTTGGTACCAATCATTTAATAATAATAATAATAATAATAATAATAATAATAATAATAATAATAATAATAATGAATAATTTGTAATGGGATCCAAGGATATATGAGTGGTACTAATGGCACCACACAAAGATATTAACAATATCCACTGAAATATTAACAATATTAATGATAGTGATAATGATAACGACGGAGGCACGTGGCATCACCCGGAAGGCCATTCCGAGCGGAGGAAGGAGGAGGAGGAGGAGGAGGAGGAAGAAGTCGACGAAGGATCTCGGCCGCTGTCGTTCGCACGCCCTTCTTCAGTCTAATGAGGCTGAACGCCGAACTCAGCCTCGACGGGTTCATTTCGAAACCCGGCTTCGCTTCGCGGTTTTCGGGGTCCATTATTATAAGCTTTATAACTAAAACTCTTCTTACACACATACAGACAGACACAAACACACACAACTGTTATCTTTTAAAGATTTACAGGTATAGGAGCTTTACAACTATAGTAAATGTTAACAAAACCGTTCACACACACTTGTTATCTTTTAAAGATTTACAGGTATAACAGCTTTATAACTATTGTAAATGTTAACAAAACCGTTCACACACACACTTGTTATCTTTTAAAGATTTACAGGTATATGAGCTTTATATGTATCGTAAATATTAACAAAACCATTCACAGAAACACATAATTGTTATCTTTTCAAGATTTACAGGTATATGAACTTTATATGTATGTAAATATTAACAAAACCGTTTACACACACACATAATTGTTATCTTTTAAAGATCTACAGGTATATGAGCTTTATAACTATAATAAATAATATTAAAACCGTTCATACATACACTCACAGGCACACACACACAAAAATGTTATATTTTCAGAAACACTGGTATGAGCTTTATAACTATTATAACCATTATCAAGACCACGCTAGCACAAACATACAAACACGCAATTGTTATCTTTGAAAGAAATGCAGGTGTATGAGCTTTATATATATTACAACTATTTTTATCTTTATAAAAAAAAATGTATTTTTCATTGGCTGAAGAGGGCCGTCATGGAAACGGTCGAAAAATATCAAAATTTTAAATCAATTTGTATTTTTCATAACATACAAACAAAGTTATTTAGGTGTGTATTTGTGTAAGAAAAAAATACCACAGTTAAATCGCTTTCGTAGAGATAATTGTGGATTTTTACTTGATATTTCCGGTCACAGTACAGTGATGCACCGTAGACACACTGGCCTTTTCACTAGCTTGTTAGATGGCTACTGTGGAAGATAATGACACACCAAGACTGGTAATTTAGGTAACCAAGGTGACTGTTCTCAAGCTCTAATGGGTCACAATGAGACTTGACAGCGAGGTTACCAACTTTCATATATTCAGAGATGAGCGAATATATTCCAATGTTTGCTATTTATTTGGTGTAAAACTCGAACTCGTTCTTAGGTATACTTTTATATTGATCTGGTTTTCATTATTATTTTATTTTACAAAACACCACGTAATTAATTCTTAAATCATTCACTCATTTCTTCTATAATTAAGATTTCTGAAAAAAAGTATATTACATAACGGCACGGTTAAAAGAAACAGGTTGATCCCAAACTAATCAATAAATAACAAAATATACAACATGTATTTACTTATAAAGTTCATATAATCATACTTCACAGTGATTTTCGCAATGCCTATTTTCAACACTAAATCCATATGGATTTCTCTTGAAAATGTCAGCGTTCCAAGCAACTTTCGAGAGTATGACAGTGACAGACACTGCACAATAATTGTACTGTGGGGAAATAGTAAAATGCTCTTATCATCACACAGTTCCATTTCTTACTTTTAAGAGACTACAAAATTCATCGTTATCTTAGTGGCTTAGTTCCTCCCCGCACCTTCTCCCGTTCACTAAATTTTTCTTATATTGTTTTCTTCGGTTCCCGGACTAGAAAGTGTCACTAGATGCCTTTCTAACTAGTCTCTATAAGAGAGAGAGAGAGAGAGAGAGAGAGAGAGAGAGAGAGAGAGAGAGAGAGTGTGTGTGTGTTACAAGGATTAGGATGTCTCAAAGACTTGTTAGTCCCTCCGAGGAGACATCGTGTACTCACTTATCCCTAGGAGCAAACCATCATTCACAGTGTCCTAATGATTTTGAGAGAGAGAGAGAGAGAGAAGAGAGAGAAGAGAAGAGAGAGAGAGAGTGTGTGTGTGTTACAAGGATTAGGATGTCTCAAAGACTTGTTAGTCCATCCGAGGAGACATCGTGTACTCACTTATCCCTAGGAGCAGGTTTGACTGATCATTCACAGTGTCCTAATGATTTTGAGAGAGAGAGAGAGAGAGAGAGAGAGAGAGAGAGAGTGTGTGTGTTACAAGGATTAGGATGTCTCAAAGACTTGTTAGTCCA
>NC_087213.1:12590516-12595516 GCF_015104395.2 Macrobrachium nipponense | reverse complement strand
TATATACATACATTACACACACACATACATATATATATATATATATATATATATATATATATATATATATAAAGCACAATGGTGTTCCCCTTTGAAGCAGCGCTCAAGGCAAAATATAAAAACAAAGTAATTGCAAAAGACAGTTTCGTTCATTATCTGTTGGCCTAACGACGAACCCTAATGTCTTAAGATTCCGTTTACATAAGATGAATTAAAAAAAAAACATACTCATTTATATATTCTATATATATATATATATATATATATATTATACATATATATATTTATATATATAGTATATATATATATACTAAATATATATATATATACACACATAAAAGTATTGCGAGTACTCCTCATGTTATCAAAGAAAATGAATATTGTAATCGTACTCACTTGTATTTCTGGGTAAACTAAGCTCGATTTTGGCTGGTATCTTGGGAGAGGACTTCAGGTACATACGAAGCTGGTAGTATCTGAAATAAGAAAACAATATATATTTACTTCAGCAATCATTGATAAAAAAATACCACACACACATATATATATACTATATATATCATATATATAATATATATATATATATATATATATATATATATATATATATATATATAAAATAAAAGGGGAAAGAAATAAAGAAAGGTGAAGTTGTGTAATCCACTATACTGGAACAATCGGAATGCACAATGAAAGAACATGACAACATTGAAATACAGCAAGGGTTCTTAACAGGGGGGGTATCCATACCCTTTGAGGGTATGAGAACTCCATGCTGGGGGTATGGGACTTGATCTCTGGATATTTGTAAATATTTGATTTTAATGTGTCAATGTATACATGGGTACATTTGGTAAATAAATAACTATGTAAAACTATAAATGCTTCTGATTTTCTTGTAAGTTCTATTCCTAGCTATGCATACCTAAAATACGCATTAAACTAAGTATATTAAACTATATTGTCAGCAAATGGAAATTGAGGGGACTTAAGCAAAGGGGGTATGGAACCATACTGTGCAATTCATTGGGGGTCTGAAGTCATCAAAAGGTTGAGAATCCCTGAAATAGAGTATTTTCTCTCGATAACAAACAGGAGACGGTTAAAAAATGAAAAATATATATTCTATATCTTATTAGAAATAATTCTTTCTGTACTGTTTAACATGCACATTCTTGATTGTTTACATTTTCATTCTGACAAATAAATCATAAAATTCTTTGCATCTTCAACTCAACGCGAAACGTCACCTTTTTAGGCTCTACCATACGGCTTCTCTAACCGCCCCCCCCCCCCCCCCCCCCCCCCCTCTAAATCTAACAACAAAGAAGTTTGTAGACTTACTCCCAGTGTAAGAGAAGACAGTACAACATAAGGGTTAACACAGACCAGATTAAAGCTCCTGCACAGAGAAATTCTTGTGGATTACCAATAACCTTAATGACTAAACTTTGTTTTTTTTCCATCTGTCCATCCGCCTGTGGTGGTCGCGCATGGTAACACTGCGTCCCGGGCTTTAAATACTTACGCTATGTGTAAGTTTTAGGTCAATAAAAGGATATCTTGGTGTACATTTGCAACTGAAAAGTGTTTTGATAATTTACTGTATGCGAATTACACCGTTAATATTCGAAATAGGATATTATTTAAGGCCCGGGACGCAGTGTTACCATGCGCAATCACCACAAGCGGATGGACAGATGGAATAAAACAGAGTGTAGGTACAGGGAGCAGATCACGGCTCTGTCATGAGCTACCACCGAGAGATTCAGTCCAATCATTGGGAGTCTTAACCTTACAGTCATGATCCTTAGAACTTCCAAGCACAAAGCACAAAAACGAGCACCTCTCAAAGTTCAAAGTAATGACGGAGGGGGAGAAAGGCGGAAATTGGAACTGGAAAATGAAATTTCAGCCAAAGGCCAAATGTTGCGACCTACGAGGTCATTCAGCGCTGAAAATAATGTTGAAACAATTGTCAGCTGAGGGTGGTAATTAAGATGGAAGAAAGAGAATATGAACGGACGTATAGTAAAAGTAATGAAACGGGCTGCAGTTAGGGGCCGAAAGGACTCTGCAAAGAACCTGAGGTAATGCCTACAGTGCACCACGTGAGTTACAATGACGGCACCACCCTTCTACGGGGGAAGAAAGGCGGGATGCCTTCGGCGATGCAAGTTGTTGGTTAAGAGATTGAGGGTACTACAGAAAATGTACTCTTTACGTTAAGTGCAAATCTAGAGATTTTGTAAAAGCGTTAGGTGCTTATCGAGACATCTTTTAAGTTTGTTTGTATGGTGTTTTTATGCTGCATCGAACCAGTGGTTATTCATCAGCGGGACCAACGGCTTCACGTGACTTCCGAACAACGTCGAGAGTGAACTTCTATCACCAGAAATGGACATCTCTAACCCCCTCAATGAAGCGCCCGAGAATCGAACTCGCGGCCACCGAGGTGGCCGGTCAAGACCATACCGATCACGCCACTGAAGCGCTTAAGGCATTTTATTTGTGTAAGGGACTAATGAAGTCTGATGGAACCCATAAAAAACAATAACCCTTTAAAATATTCGAGTAAATATAACTAGAGAGATATTCAGAACACCGGAAAATATATATATATAAAAAAAACAAAAAATCCAGACATGCAGAGCATAGTAAAATAGCTATCAGGTGTAAACAAGGACTCTGTAAGATACCCAGGAGATAGCTACTGGCTATAAATCCACATTTACCAAATAACATCAATTCAGAGTTCTTAAAAGGAACCACAATATAAGAATTAAACACGTATATGGAGATGTAAACGGCATGAAAAAATAAGTGCTTGGTACAGCTCGAGAGATCATCAGAGCACAAAGAAATAAGTTCGGGGTATAAGTCACAAGTCCCCACTCGAGAGAGATCAGTCGACCTTACTGAGAGGAGGAGAGGGTGAATATAATAGAATGCTTCCGAGATGAAGGACAGATGTCAGCGTTCTGACAAGGATACAAGGGACGCCAAAACAAAAGGGATGGGGGTCCTTAAGTAACTTCATAAACTGATGGGGGGGGGGGGGGGGATTCCACTATCTCGTAAACTTAAGATTCATATTTAGGAGTTTGTGCTTGCTTGCGTGATATATATATATATATTATATATATATATATATATATATATATATAATAGATATATATATATATATATATATTATATACATTTATATACACACAAGCAAATCGAGGAGGTAAGTGGCCATTGTGGTCCAATCACTGCCACCTCTCTCTCTCTCTCTCTCTCTCTCTCTCTCTCTCTCTCTCTCTTCTCTCTCTAAATAAATAAATAAATAAATATATATATATATATATATATATGTATATATAATGTATTTATACATACAAAAAGCATATACTACATACGTACATATATACATATATATTTTTCTGTGTATACATACATACATACATATATATATATATATATATATATATAATGTATTTTCTATAAAAAACATACATTAACATACTTACATATATACATATATATTTTCTGTGTAATACATAATATATATATATATATATATATATATATATATATATATATATATATATATATATATATATAATATATATATATATACCTCTATATACACACACATCAGCCATGATAACTTGACATGACAGCCCACGGCGGGTGTCTCTGTAAACCCAGACGTCGCTCTCCATACAAAAGCATTCGAGACAAATTGCATGCGCAACGAAAATATATATATGTCTTTTCTTTAATCTGTCCCCGTGCATTCCGTGTTCCTCGTGATTCTTATTTATAGCTCTCGAGAAAACACTCAAAGAGACGGAGCGAGGAAAGGCTAAAGGGATTCGGCTTCTGACATTTTCAAATCGAATTTGCCACCCGTTTTCCTTTCTCTCACTCACCAAGCGACGACGCGCGCGCTAACAGCCCACAGCCCACAGCTCGCAATAAATAGCCACGTTCCTCTATTCCTCCTGCCTGAGATTCAGTGTATTTATCATTGCTGGTGTTTCCGAAGTCCCTTTCCCGGATCTAGGCGTTCTTTTTATATCTTCTGCTGCCAAGCAGTATTATTGTGATATAAAGTCAAACCTTGAAAATTAAATGTAATAAATGGGAGGATAAGTTGGGAAAGAGCATACACGCAGCATACATATACATATTTGTAAGAACACACACATATATGTATATGTTTATATGTATTTTATATAATTATATATATATATATATATATTACTATATAGTTATTCGAGCTACAAATGTCCTTTAATATCTAATTCACTCTACCTAGGAATTAATATATTTTCATTATGTAACCGAAGGGGAATTTTTAGTTGATAATGATTTCGTCCAACTAAAAAATTCCCCATCGGATTTACATAAATGAAAAAATATTAATTCCGAGTAGAGCGAATTAGATATTAAAGGACATTTGTAGCTTAATGCACACACACACACACACACATATATATATATATATTATATATAGATATATATAATATATATATATATATATATATATTATTATATATATATATATATATATATATATATTTATATATATAATAAATCACACACACGCTCACGTACAAGCACATCCTAGAGACACTTCTTTGCTTCAAAATAAGATATTTTCGTAACCCATTTTTGAGGGGGGGGGGGGGGGCGTCAACATACGGAAGCGTGAGGCCGTGTCAAGCGAATTGTGACATTGTCAACTGACATCTTCAAATTATTTATGAAATACGAAGGCGTCTCAAATAAGCATATTTACTGTCAATTTTCCACTCTCTCGCCGTTTTAACCTTCAAAAGCAGTGAGTAGAACGTAACTGATATTGGTAACATTTGTCCATACAGATGACAAACTTTCAGTTGATATTGGTTGGAAAAAGTAGCTAATATTGCAACAAATCTTTGGTGATCATCGTGAAAAATCAACCAGTACTTGGAGCGAGAAACAATCAACGATAAGGGTGAAAAGCA
>NC_087213.1:12573016-12585516 GCF_015104395.2 Macrobrachium nipponense | reverse complement strand
CACTCGCGCAGTCCTCCTGGACACACCCCTCATCTATGCGGTACCTTTTCACCCTACTTCCTATTTTCCGCACTAATCCTTTCCTCTTCCCTCTTCCACATTATCCAATTTTATCTATTCCTCTTACTCGTGACCTGTATTCCAAACCTATTCCCACTCTTCCTCCTCCCTTTTATTCCCCTTTATCTATTCCCCCTTTCCTAATACCTAAATTCCCCACTTGTCCTCCCTCTTATTCCTCCCCGTCTTTCCCCTTTATCTGTTCCCCTCTCCCATTACTTATATTCCCCACGTGCGCCCTCTCTTTTTTTCTCCCTCCCCATTATTCCCCTCTCCTGATATCTGTATCCCCCCCTTGTCTTCCCTCTTCCTCCTTCCCATTACTCCCCTTTATCTATATTTCCCCTCTCCCATTACCCGTATTCCGCACTGCCCTCCCCCCTATTATTCCTCTCGCGGTCTCCCCTTCCACCGCAGGTAAACGCAGGGGTGTAACTCAGGTGTACCTTAGGTATAATTCAAGCGTAACTCAAGGGAGTGACGCAGGTGTACCTCAGGGGTGTAACTCAGGTGCGACTCAGAGTTGTAACTCAAGGGTGTAACTCAGGGTGTAACTCAAGGGAGTAATTCATGTGAAATATGGTGTATCTCAGAGGTGTAACTCAGGTGTAGCTGGGCCAACATTACCCGCTTTCTTTTCGGGCTTCAGGTCGAAGTTTCATCGTAATTAGCACCACCTACCGATTCCGTTTCTCGGTAACCGATACTTGCCACTCGTGCTTCGCGTGTTGCTGGCAAGCTCTATAATTATCATCTACCGTCAGACGATTCCTAACAGCTGGGCGAAAGTACTGACAATTATTGGGTTACGTTTTATTGTTTTTTTTTTTGTTTATTCTACCTAAGTCATTGTTACGGTCATACACTTCCTACAAGTTAGATTTTCATTGTTATTTACTCGCTGTCAAAACAGCGCTATTACTGATACAATTTTCCGTGATAAAATTGCCACTGCTACTAAAAGTACTTATTTTTTTCATTCTAAAATTAATACTATCATTCCTACTACTGCTATTTTCATCTTAATTTACTAATATTTCTATCATGCATAACTTACTACCTCAGTTAAAATCAATGCTACTATTTAAATAATAAATCAAAGGTACCATTTGAAGTAATAAAATCATTACTAACATCTTGTATGGATAAAATTACCATTATAAATGTTTCCCACTACTATCAGCTCATGCGATAAATATTTACCATTCCAACTACTATTTTATTCAATATTTTTTAACAACCCCTGGTACTGTTTTATGCAATAAAAGTACTTCTACAAGTAATGTGTAATAAAGTATAACTACTACTAATTTATGAAATGCACTATTTGTAAAACGATTGGAGATCTCTCAACCTTTAAAACTTGATGTCTATAATATAGGTTAAGTTCAAGGGCCAACGAGAGAGAGAGAGAGAGAGAGAGAGAGAGAGAGAGAGAGAGAGAGAGAGATAAAACTACTGCTCCAGTAGGAAGCGTCAGAGGAAGAGACCTATTCAGATACTGAGAAAAGGGTCGCTACAAAGTACACTTTCTACCGCCTACAGTGTGCCTCACTAAGCACAGTCTAAGATTCGTCCTCACACATAAACTAGTGAAGTATCGCTAATTGGAGGACTTTTGATGGAAGTTAGGGTTATTTACGCTATGACACACACACATACAGAGAGAGAGAGAGAGAGAGAGAGAGAGAGAGAGAGAGAGAGAGAGAGAGAGAGAGAGAGACCATGCAGTCCTACGCAGTGAATCCACTGATGGCATTGTAGTTCACTTCTAGGTCTGATTTAATATCTGTGTGGTTGCATGCGTATGTGTGTGTGTGTTTTTGTGTTTGTACTTCTAGGTCTGATTTAATATCTGTGTGGTTGCATGCGTATGTGTGTGTGTGTGTTTTTTGTGTTTGTACGTGTATGTATGAATAAAGGCTTCGGACTGTGCAAATTGTAGAGGTGTTCAGTAAAGTCAAATTTATTCCCTTAAGTTGGCTCTTGTTATCGTTAACTGGAGCAGTAGTTTTATCTCTCTCTCTCTCTCTCTCTCTCTCTCTCTCTCTCTCTCTCTCTCTCTCGTTGGCCCTTGAACTTTAACCTATATTATAGACATCAAGTTTTAACGGTTGAGAGATCTCCAATCGTTTTACAAATAGTGCATTTCATAAATTAGTAGTAGTTATACTTTATTACACATTACTTGAAGTACTTTTATTGCATAAAACAGTAGCAGGGGTTGTTAAAAAAATATTGAATAAATTAGTAGTTGGAATGGTAAATATTTATCGCATGAGCTGGTGTCTTCGAGCTAGCTGTCCACTTCTTTTTAACCTACCTTCCTCTTTTATATACATATATATAAATATATATATATATATATATATATATATATATATATATATATATATATATATATATAATATCTATATATATATATATATATATATATATATAATATATATATATATAAAATATATCTATATACAACTGTTAGGAGAGGGTAGAAAAGCACGATGGAAGAGCGAGAGAGTCTATCATGGAGGTTACAGTAAAAAACGGAGTAAAAGGGGTTGAAGCTACGGGCCGAAAGGACACTGCAAAGAACCTTTAAGTTATGCCTAGAGCGCGCTGCATGAGGTTTACTGACGGCACTACCATCCCCATCCTACCCCCCCACCACAATTACGGAATCATAAACTTTCAACTTTACCCTTCTCTGGTCTTCATCTCTCATTTAAAAAATCACTTGGCGGTCCCGTCGAAATTCTGAGTAATAATATAATATAATAATAATAATAATAATAATATAATAATAATCACGAGAACCTTTTCCAAGGCGATCAACTCACCGAACGGCATTCACTTCCAAATTATGTGTTCCTTATTCTCGTAACCTGATTCTCTCTCTCTCTCTCTCTCTCTCTCTCTCTCTCTCTCTCTCTCTCTCTCTCTCAAAGAACAAAATGAGTCGAACAAAACAAAAGTTAAACGAGATTCGAAAAGGGCCCCGAAAAAATCACCTCGTTCCATGCCTGGGCCAAACAAGCCAGCGAAATTACGAGGGGTTCGGCTGTACGGTTCATGGAGCATGACCCACAAATCTACGCCTTGCGTGTCGACGTAACAGAGAGACAAGAGACGAGAGAGAGAGAGAGAGAGAGAGAGAGAGAGAGAGGGAATACCTGATTACAAAGGGGGGGGGGGTGGGGGGGGGGGGAAATCAGGACGAGGAACCGACGCACAAATTACAGGAATGGAAGACTGTGGACAAAGTACATCCAACGTGTAATCAAGAGGACATGCAATCGATCTTGGACAATTAGCTGCACACAAATATACACACACACAATATATGTTAATTCATACAATACATACATATATACATACATACACACACACAAACACACACACACAAAAACATATATATATATATATATATATATATGTATGATATGTGTGAACATACCCAAATATACTATGTATAGTTATATATATATATATATATATATACTATATTTTATATATCTATATATATATATAATAAGCACTATGCATCTAAGAGTAGGTAGTTTAAGCGATCCTCGTAAAGGACCCCCAAATCAAAGCCTGCCCTTTTCCGTAAAAAAAAAAAAAAAAAGCTCGGGAATCCTGCAGTCACGCTCTGTCTCACAGCGCCATGAAAATCCTTAACTGCCGTCGTAAAAATTCCATTATTTGTAAAAGCGAGGGATTCGAAGAAGGGAAGAAAAAAGGAGAAATAGTGTTACACCATGAGCGAATTCCTCCTCGACCCCTTCGCCATTTTGCTACTTTAGGTGAGGGGAGGGGGAGGGGGCGCGAAGGAGGAGTGAGGGTCGAGGCGAGGGGAGGAGAGTAAGTAGTGGATGAGTGAGGGAAAGGAGAGGATAGAGGGGAGTGGGTGGGTGAGGGAGTAGTGAGGGGAAGGAGAGGGTAAAGGGTAGTGGTTGGGGTGGTGGAGGAGAGAATGGAGAGAGGGGAGTAGTGAGGGGAAGGAGAGGATAGAGGGGAGTGGGTGGGGTGAGGTGAGGAGAGTGAGATGGAGTGAGGGGAGTATAGTAGGGGGAATGAGAGGATAGAAGGGAGCGCAGCGGATGAGGGGAGGAGTGATAGGAAGGGGTGAGTGAAAGGTGGATGGGGTGAGGGGAAGGGGAGGAGAGAAAATGAGGGGGTAGGGTGAGGGAAGGAGACTGAGGGGAAGGAGAGGAATGAAACGGGTGGGTGGAGTGAGGGGAGGAGCGTGAGTGGAAGGGGAGAAGCGAAAAAGGTTGGATATAGGGAGGAAACCAAGGGAATGGGAAAGGGGATAGAGAGAGAATGATAGAAGGGGAAATGGAACAGGATAAGAAATGAATGGGGGACATGAAGGAGAATAGGGAGGGGGAGGAGGAGGATGAGGGAAGGGGAAGTGAGCGGAAAAGGTAGAGAGAAAAGAAACAGAGGGGAAGAAGGACGAGAGAAGAACAGGTAAAAGGAGACAACCTTAAGAGGACCGGAAATAAAGTGGGGGGGAAGGCAAAGGGACAGAAGAGGGAAGAAGAGGAATGAAGAGAGAATATAAAGGAAGAAGGGGAGAGAGAGAGAGATAGAGTGGGGGGAGACGGAGAGATGGGGGTCCTAATGACGCCCGGACCCCGGCATGCGGACTCATAATCCGTTTTCGGGTTAACTTACGAGGTCCTTCGTACAATATAATAACTACGGCAGTCGGTAGAAGAAAGTAAGCAAGAAATAAAAATATCAGAGAGAGAGAGAGAGAGAGAGAGAGAGAGAGAGAGAGAGAGAGAGAGAGAGAGATATTGTGGAGCTGCTATGAGAGAGATACTAAGCTTTGGTCTCTACCGAAACGTTTGGCAAGTGTACTGGAAAAGTTTTATTTTCACAGTTAATCTTATCTATAATATAAATAGCAGTAGTGGTAATAGCAGTAGTAGCCGTAGCAGTATTAGTAATTGGGTTGTAATAACATTCACGAAACCCGTCTTTTCCTGTAGAATTATAAAACCGAGAGAGAGAGAGAGAGAGAGAGAGAGAGAGAGAGAGAGAGAGAGAGAGAGAGAGAGAGAGAGAGAATCTTTTCTGTAAAATCATAAAACCGAGAAAAACAGAGAAAAAAGATGTAATGGATAAAAGCAGGCTTCAATATTTCACAAGAAAAAAAGAGAGTGCAAAACTGCAATATTCCATTCACAAAAAAACAGTAATTGTCTTTTAATATAAAATTTACGTTTCTTGCTTCCAACAACAAACTTCCGCGTATCGAAGACTCATTAGAGAAGACCCAATACTTTTATTAACAGATTCATTCTATAAATACTGAGAGAGAGAGAGAGAGAGAGAGAGCTACGAATCGATTTACAGTGAAACCTTTCTATTACATCTATAAAAGCGAACACTATTTTTTGATACCGTCGTGTTACCATAATTAGTAATCGTAATTTCCTTATTGTTACCGTTAATTTATTCACGCAGACTACAATTCTAGTCACATGTCAATGGCAAAAGAATGAAAAAAAAAACATATAACTACTCATTTACTTTTAAAGAATAAGCCAAAAAATCTTTAAGAAACTACTTCCTCTGTCAGAAACGAGTTGACAATACGCGAAGATAAATAGATGTCTTTATCGAAACAAATTCTTCAATGAGGGTTTGATAACAAGAAAAGGCTTCAAATCAATAGTTCTAATGACAGAAAAACGAACAAGAAGAGGAATAAAAAGCGAAATTGGACAGACAAATAGACATGTCAATAGTTTTCTTTTACAGAAACCTAAAAATGACCTATAATCTTTGCAATTCCTGAGCCATAAATAAATCACGTCCCACAATCAAATAAGTTTACCGTGCGGTCATAACCAAATCAGCGACAACAAACCAAAGTTTAAAAAAGGCGACAACAGGAAAAAAAAAAAAAACCAAGGAATGGCTGACGACGGATATAAAATGTTCAGAAACTGACAAGTTTCTTCTATTAAATTACCGGAATGCCTGGTTCCCTAGCGTCCACGTTTGATCAAGCTTGAGAACATAGTATATGTACAGCTAAAAAGTGATCGCTGCCTGTACCTTTGGTCATTCCTTGCCCGTCATGTTCAAATCAGTGAGCATAAACATTTTCAATTCCTCGAGGTCATAAACTAAATAATAACCCACGAAAAGTTCTTATTCGTAACGATCATAAAGAAACCAGTGACCACAGAAAGTTCTTATTCCATACATAAACTAATTAATGACCGAGGAAAAGTTCCTATTCCAATCATAAACAAATCAATGACTAGTACAAAAAGTTCCTATTCTAAACAATCATAACAAATCAATGACCACGAAAAGTTCTTATTCCATACATAAACAAATCAATGACCACAAAAAGTTCTTATTCCAAACATAAACAAATCAATGAGTACAAAAAGTTCCTATTATAAACAATCATAACAAACATAAACAAATTAATGACCACAAAAAGATCTTTTTCCAAAAACCAAACATAAACATCTCAATGAGTACAAAAAGTTCCCATTCTAAACAATCATAACAAAACAATGGCCACAAAAAGTTCTTATTCCAAACATAAACAAATCAATGTCCAAAAATTTTTTTTTTTTTTTATAAAAAACAACAAACATAAAATAAACAAATCAAGTAGCCGAAAAGAAGCCAAATAGCCAAAACAAATGGGAGGTCCGACAACAAGACGGGAATTCCCCACACAGGAGTCCGAGATATGTAAATAACACTTCAAGAAATCGTCATTCACGATGCAGGTCACGGCCGCGAACCATTAGCCCCCAGATTTATAGTAGAGACCCTCGCTATAGATTTCACATTAACAGAGCTCTAACTCTTTTAAGGGGTACAACTTCCACGGGAACCGAAGGTTTACTATCACTTCCTAATGTTTTATAGTTACCTTTAAACGGGAAAACAATGTTAGTTGTGCTTTCAAATACAGACATTTTAAGACAAAATGTTGGTGTTTGGGACATACTTATAAACCACAGTTACAGAACGTAAGTCACTATACTTGTAACTGTTTCTTTTCAATTATACTCCTTGCATTTCAGTGTTTTAATTGGTATCTTAAGAAATGGGTTGTTAAGTATGCCAGGAGTACAAGGGAAGGCAAAGAGTTCCGTACCCAAGAAGAAAATGGTATGAAGGACTGATCAAAAAGACTAAATCCAAAAATTCTCAGGAGAATGAATAATTTACGGACAATTACCATTATCAGACGCAACCCATGGGAACTCGCAGAGGTCAACACGCGTTTGTCTGTTTTACATACTCACTGTTTATGAGGATTTTAACAGATGATTTACTGACTTCCTCAGAACTACAGAATAGAATAGAATATAGCATTTAGGCTAAAGGCTAAGCGCTGGGACCAATGAGGTCATTCAGCTCTGAAACGGGAATTGACTGTACGAAGGTTTGAAAGGTGTAACAGGAGGAAAACTTCGCATTTACACTATGAAACACTGGTAGAGAAGGTGGGAAGTAGGACGCAATAAAGAGAATATGAACGAAGGTATCAGTAAAAGGAAGGAAAGAGGTTGCAGCTAGGGACAGAAGGGAAGCTGCAAAGACCCTTAAGTAATTTCTACAGCGCACTTCTTAGTACTATGCTATGGCGTCGTGCTACAAATGGTTAAGGGTTAGACTGCAATTAAGACATCCGGTAATAGGACACGAGGAGAGGGTGAAAGAAACTCAGTGAGAAGACAATGATGGGCGATCCGGATGTATTAAAGAAACAGGAAAAAATGTATAGACTACCATGAATCGACATACATATGACTGCAGAGATTTACGTCTTTTTAAAAAAATGAGTAAATAGCGTCCCCCACCGAGGATAAAATGGTACCTCAAGTATATTCTAATGAAGAGGACAAAGTTAAATGTGGCTGAGTTTCAGTGCTATAATGGCTAAGGATCTGGCTTTCTCGGAAGCCGGCCATCTTTAAAGAGCAAGGAATCTTTAATAATAAATATATACAAAAGGGACGAGACTGAATTTCTCTGTTCGGCGTCAATATAAAGTTGCTCTCTCTCCTTATAAACATACATATATGTATATATATATATGTATATGTATATATATTACGTATATATACATATATGTATATATATATGTATATGTATATAGTTATATATACTATATATATATATATATATATATATATAATATATATATAATATTATATATTATATATATATAAAAATATATCAGCCTCACGTCCGACCAGTCCAGGTATATGGTCTACCCTCGATCACAAACAGCGTCACCTGCAGGCGGTTAAACAACAGTATTTATGACGGAGTAACTCCCCCCCTCCCCCCCCCCCCTCATAACCCCCACTCTCCCACCACCCCTCGGTTTTTATCTCATTTCTTGTCGTCTTCCCCTCGTTAAAATAAAAATAGAAGGTTACCCTCGTTCCTCTGACTTCCTGAAAGACGTAGAATACCTTATCTCACAAAGCTATACTGTGTGATTTGACGTAGGAGACGAACTGATACTCAAGCATTTAACCATTCCATCTCTTCTAATTTCAGTAACATCATCATCATCTTCATCCTTTTCATCATCGTCATCATCATTTTCATCATCCTCATTCGACATTCTTCACGAGTGTTGTATGATGACAACTCAGATTATAGATGGCGCATAAGTTGCTTATTACGGAAATCGTCCTTTTCACTCTCTTTCGAGGCCGCTGTATGTATCATCATTATCATTATCATCATCATCATCACCACAACCAGCTAAAGGGAGACTCGCACCATTATTTTCCACTTCCCGGGACCGGATATTCCCGAACGGTTACCGAGAGTACCGATCATTCCCCGGATTGATTGATTGATTTGTTAATTCTTACTGGCGTCGCAACGACGTCATTCCTTGGAATACAATTTCATTAGGGTTTCCCACACCCAAATGACTTAACGGGGATTTCTTTGAACTAGCCTAATGTAACCCAACCTGACTTAAACCAACCTAGGGGCATGGAGAAAAAAAAAAAAGGGGGGGGGGTGTGGTCCTGTGGCACTACTATAGTATACATCTCGGGAATCTCTGCTTCCCGGAACCGGATATTGGCATTGTTACTGAGAAAGAATGGCACTCGCAGTCACGAAGGAAATGTCACTTCAAAAGAGAAACAAAAGTGCTTGTTCTGGCGTCGGTGATATATATATATATATATATATATATATATATATATTATATATATATATATAAATGAGGATTTAGGTCGAATATTACGGCTCCAAACACAAAATTATCCGAATAAAGGAATATTTATACTTATATCGATTAATACTGTTTCCAGCTGCTATAGACGGCTTGAAAAAAAAAAATAATAAATGACGAAATAATATTACCTTTGATTGGAATATCTACTGATTCAACTGTGGAATAAGTATTGATTTAAAAAAAAATCGTGATAACGACGAGGGAATATTAGCGGTTAGAATAATCATTAATCATTCAGAGGCCGATGGGAAGGGCAACCCAATGACCTCAGCTACGAGATGCCTAACAAAAACATGTAAAAGAACAGAAAAATCGGAGGAGATTATAAACATGTACAAAAATGCGCCGAAGTTTCGTTGGCGCAATCGAGTTTTCTGCACAACGTATAATGCTGTATGAGCCGCGGCCCAAGAAACTTTCAGCCACGGCCGGGTGGTGGTCTGTCCTAAGAGGGCGGCAATTTCGTATGTTTGACGATTGGAGGGTGGATGATCAACGTACCGATTTTGCAGCCTTTTGGCCGCTTCAGTTGTTAAGATCTGAGGGCGGACAGAAAAAGTGCGGCCGGACAGACAAAGCCAAAGCCAAAGCCAAAGCCAAAGCCATCTCAATAGTTTTCTTTTACAGAAAACTTAAAGTATGGCACCGTCTGTCGGTCGACAAGATCATTCCGAAATGTTACTGAAGATGTCAATGGCATTTTATAGACAACTGACCTGGGACGGAAGCCACGTAAACAGCAGCATCTACTACCTGCCTGTCTGGCTTCCTGTCCTCAAGATATCTAACAACTTTATATGCCGATTTCAGTGAAATTTCGGGGCTGGGAGGCTACCCCATTTAATGTCACTGCTAAAGGCAACAGGGAACAAAAGAACCTACCTCCCGCTACTGGCCCTTACATATCCATACGTGTTTGTTTGTTTGTATGGTGGTTTTACGTTACATGGAACCAGTGGTTATTCAGCAAGGGGACCAACGGCTTTATATACGTGACGTCCGAACCACGTCGAGAGTGAACTTCTATCACCAGAAATACACATCTCTGGCCCCTCAATGGAATGCCCGAGAATCGAACTTGCGGCCACCAAGGTGGCAGGCCAAGACCGTACCGATCACGCCACTGAGGCGCTCATGTTCATACATGAAGGTGTCTTAGGTTGATCTTAGGGACGATACGTAGTAATCCGTACAGTCGGGGTTCGCCATCTGGACCTACTCTTATCTTACCGTCATTTTTGGTAAACTAAGGTAAGGAATAATAATAATAATAATAAAAATAATAATAATAATAATAATAAGACCTGGAATAATGGAAGGAGGAGATATAAAACACCAAGAGATGAAGGACACGATCAGGAAAGAATATATGCAGAGACTCAAGGCGATACTCAAGTCAAAACTCAACGCCGGAAATATGATAAAAGCCATAAAACACATGGGGCAGTGCCAGTAATCAGATACAGCGCAGGAATAGTGGAATGGACGAAGGCAGAACTCCGCAGTATAGATCAGAAAACCAGGAAACAAATGACAATACACAAAAGCACTACACCCAAGAGCAAATACGGACAGACTATACATAACACGAAAGGAAGGAGGGAGAGGACTACTAAAGTATAGAGGACTGCGTCGACATCGAAAACAGAGCACTGGGGCAATATCTGAAAACCAGTGAAGACGAGTGGCTAAAGAGTGCATGGGAAGAATGGACTAATAAAAGTAGACGAAGACCAGAATATACAGAGACAGGAGAAAGACAGAAAGAACAGAGGAATGGCACAACAAACCAATGCACGGACAATACATGAGACAGACTAAAGAACTAGCCAGCGATGACAATTGGCAATGGCTTACAAAGGGGAGAGCTAAGAAGGAAACTGAAGGAATGATAACAGCGCCACAAGATCAGGCCCTAAGAACCAGATATGTTCAAAGTATGATAGACGGAAATAACATCCCTTCCCATATGTAGAAGTGCAATACGAAAATGAAACCATAAACCACATAGCAAGTGAATGCCCGGCACTTGCACAGAACCAGTACAAAAAGAGGCATGATTCAGTGGCAAAAGCCCTCCACTGGAGCCTGTGCAAGAAACATCAGCTACCTTGCAGTAATAAGTGGTACGAGCACCAACCTGAAGGAGTGATAGAAAACGATCAGGCAAAGATCCTCTGGGACTATGGTATCAGAACGGATAGGGTGATACGTGCAACAGACCAGACGTGACGTTGATTGACAAAGTCAAGAAGAAAAGATCACTCATTGATGTCGCAATACCATGGACACCAGAGTTGAAGAGAAAGAGAGGGAAAGAATGGATAAGTTATCAAGACCTGAAAATAGAAAATAAGAAGGATATGGGATATGCCAGTGGAAATCGTACCCATAATCATAGGAGCACTAGGCACGATCCCAAGATCCCTGAAAAGGAATCTGGAAAAACTAGAGGTCTGAAGTAGCTCCGGGCCTCATGCAGAAGAGTGTGATCCTAGAAAACGGCACACATAGTAAGAAAAGTGATGGACTCCTAAGGAGGCAGGATGCAACCCGGAACCCCACACTCTAAATATCCACCCAGTCGAATTGGAGGACTGTGATAGAGCAAAAAAAAAAAAAAAAAAAAAAAAAAAAAAAAAAAAAAAAAAAAAATATAATAATAATAATAATAATAATAATATATCATATTATTATTATTATTATTATTATTTTATTATTATTATTATTATTATTGGCTTAGAACATTTGAAACAAGGCTGAGCAATATTCCTAAAAAAATTACAATTCTGTTTCTCCAAAACCTCCTCACATGCTTCCAGTAATCAGTTTCACCTTTGGTGTAATTTTCGTAAAAACTCCATCGGGAACTTTTGCGTAATTTTGACAAATCTAACAAGCATTAACCACCTCGTCTGAAGTAAACGTGTCACCCCACTTTCTCTGCTGCTGTTTTAAATTTTGCACCTGCAACAATTGCAAACGAACGTCAAAATGATCATAGATTTCACTGAAGCCTAACACAACAACTAAGGTCATCGATGCCATTCTAGTTTCGTCAATAACGCGTAAGACTCAAAGGATGATTGACTTCACGACTGAGGGAGAAGGGCCGTGTGCAACCATAACTAACAACGAGAGAGAGAGAGAACCATTGCAAACTACCAGTTTATGAGAC
>NC_087213.1:12567923-12570016 GCF_015104395.2 Macrobrachium nipponense | reverse complement strand
AACAACGAGAGAGAGAGAGAACCATTGCAAACTACCAGTTTATGAGACATCCTTCTCTCGCGAGAGGAACACCTTATACTAGCAGGGTTGCAGTTGCAATTCTCTCTCTCTCTCTCTCTCATCTCTCTCTCTCTCTCTTCTCTCTCTCTCCAGTCTACTTCGACGCAAACAACAACTACTGGCAGACGAGCCGAGGCAACTTCCTCTACATGCCAAACATCAAAGCGACGAGGAATGCAACTGGAATCAGAGATATTCCCGGGAACACAGTCGCAAATCGGTGCGGCGAGATTCTCAAAGTTTAAGAGCTGCTCTTTACTCTTTACCTGAAACTGTCACATCGGATGACAGCAAAAACCACAATCATAACGATTTGTGGGGCCGTGGGTGTGGGGCTAAGCAGCCTCATCCACGCTATCAGGGGTTAGAAACTTGCTGTGCACATTAGGGAGTTGTTTAGTTATTTGGCAAAATAACAAAAGTTCAGAGAATGGGTTAGGTTTAAATCTGTGGTTATACGAGATGAGAAGATATAAAACAACTTTTTTAATTTCTGCTATGTTCTGAAACTCTTAATGAGCTATGTGGAAGAGCGTGATTCGAAGCCTGCAATTAAAAGTGTAATATTCTTATAAATATTGCTCGCCCAAATGAGAATTTAAAAAAAAAATCATGTAAGAATTTAGAATGTGACCTTAACCAGCACTTCGGATCTCCCTAAAAAAAATCAATATCAAAATGACCTTTATATGAACATTCATACTCTGCATCTCATCCTCCAGGGAGGCAGTAGACTCATCCTCCAGGGAGGCAGTAGCTCATCCTCCAGGGAGGTCAGTAGACTCATCCTCCAGGAGGCAGTGGGACTCATCCTCCAGGGAGGCAGTAGACTCATCCTCTAGGAAGGCAGTAGATCATCCTCCAGGGAGCAGTAGACTCATTTAAGACTAAAATTAATTATTAGTCTTTATGCAACCTTTCGACTAAGTGGCTGCGAACACGTCCTTGGTTTTTTCCCTTGCGATTCACGTGAACAGATGCGGTATTCTCTGTCTTCCTGTGTGTTCTGTGTCTCCTCTGTATTCTATTTTTCCCTTAACCTGTATTTAAAAGGGGCGTCTAATAATCAATTAACCCTTTCTCAGGTTCCATCTTATATTATAATAAGAATTCAAAGCCCTATATAGCCTTCAGATGAATGCAGAGCAACCATGTAGTGACTATATATATATATATATATATATCTATATATATATATATATATATATATATATATATCTATATATATATAGTATAAAATTTAAAGAGTTCCTATCATACCCAGGATCTAAGGAAACATACAAGGAGAGAGAGAGAGAGAGAGAGAGAGAGAGAGAGAGAGCGAGAGAGAGTGTGAGAGAGAGAGAGATGGTGGGCGATGGTTCGCCTTCAAATGGAACGACAGAGTCGCTCCCCTCGAAAACGGATGAAGTTTATATTATATATACATACATATGTATATATCATTTATAAACATAAACACATACACCAATTATATAATATATATAATCATATATATATATATATATATAATATATATATCTATATATATATATATATTATTATAGTATAACATTACTGTATTCTAGAACCTGGCAGTAAATGGAATGATAAACCCATTAAGCGCTGGAAGATATAGGGGAAGGGGGAGTGGGGGGGGAGGGGGGGGGGAGGGGGGGGGGGTGGTTTTGTTGGTCCTAAGAGCCGCAGTGCTCTCAAGAGCTCTCTGCTAGTTTCAGCTTTAAGGCTCTAATTCGTCGGAACAAAGTTTAGCTCTTTCTATGTCCCTCAAATTTAAAGTTGCGTCTACGAGCGGGAATGCCTTTGATGCGTCTAAATGCATTTGAAACGGAACAATGCATCGTCATAATGTTGACGAGTTTCTTTTTTTTTTATATATAGCTCGAGGTCCGGTCCTCTTGTTATATAGAAATCTTCTTTTTTTAGGTAAACGTCGTTCAATTTTTTTATACGTGCGGACATTAATACACAGAAAATAATAATGATGACATCACGATGACAACAACCAGCAAATAACTATCCAAACACTAAAA
>NC_087213.1:12552923-12555423 GCF_015104395.2 Macrobrachium nipponense | reverse complement strand
TGACGCCAGAGATTTTGCACGGATGACGTCGTGGATATACGTTGACATAAGGTGAAACGTACGCACTGGATATGTGGTCCTAGGCGCTCGCGTCACTATAGTGACGTCGAAGATCCTAATTACCAAGGTGACGTCACGGCCAGTAATTGTGCACCGTAATTAACACAGGCCCCAGTGACATTTAACACTCAAAGTTTAATATAATCCTTGAATACTGTTTTACCTCCAGAAATGGTCTTGTGGTGATCATCTATCTATAACTGTTTCAATTTTTCGCGAAAACCGGTTTAAAAGTGCTGTAATTAATACAAGACAAAAATAAAAGAATAATAGTGCACAAAAGCACATATAATTATATTAAGCGTGCGTGTGTATGTATAAATATTCCTGCTTCCTTAAATATGATAATCACACACAAACACACCCAAACACAAATATATATGTATATATGTGTATGTATATATATATATATATATATATATATATATATACATGATATATATATATATATATATATATATATATATATATATATATATATATATATATATATATATATATATATCATCCAGTGTTTTTTGTGTATAAGCTCTGTACTTTACATTCGCTACACTTAGGCATTAGTCTGCTCCTCTGAAAATATAACGTTGCATGATGTACAATGTGTAAATGTGTAAATACTCTCTCTCTCTCTCTCATACATCATTTTCACATGAGTTCCCAATATCCTCAGACATATAAAATAACAATAAGCGTAGTAAATGTCTGAATTATAAAATAAAATGCTTAAAGAATACCTAAATAAAACATCAAACGAATAAAGCATAAATGAAAAAAAAAACACACCTGCTAATTTACTCGAGTGTCCAACACAAGTTGTGGCACAAAGAGTATCCTGAAGTGTTTCACTGTGTGAATATAAATGAATGCACACAACAACAACAACAACAACAACAAAAACAAAAGGAATGACAGTTTCACTCAACAAAAATTAATGCCTGCACTTTCTTTCACCTTTGTTCGTAACACTATTCAATACAGACGGAATGAATGATAAAGTAGTCGTGAAAACGAGTAAGATAAACATAATAGTCAAGGGGCAACACACACACACACACACACACACACACACACACACATATATATATATATATATATATATATATATATATATATGTGCGTGTGTGTGTGTCACCCCTTGATTATTGTTTATTTCATATATAACACACACACACACACACACACACACACACACACACACACACACACACACATCATATATATATATATATATATATATATATATATATATATATATATGTGTGTGTGTGTGTGTGTGTGTGTGTGTGTATCATATATGAAATGCTAACCCTAAGCCATTTCCAAATCTTGCTGCAATCCATCTCAGTTGACTGACCACTAGGTACATCACTGTACAAAAGGTTTGTCTTCCAGAGACAAATGACAGTAGTTTACCCCTTCGTGGGATTGGACTCTAATTTCCGGCAGTGTGAGACAAGGATGGAAGCAGCAGGGCACAGAGTGTTGTATACATGTATGCATACTTACATACGTACATGCGAACATACATCCGTACACGCACATAACAAGAACAACAACTGACCCTGTACATATTTGCAAAGGAGTGACTGTACCCTCTTAATGCTTTTGCTGTTCATACACCTGCATTCACGGCTGAAAGGCGAGGTTCCCTTTTTCCTTTCGGTTTCATTTGTTACAGTAGGTATTTCTTTTCCTCACATTTCAATTAGCTTCGAATTACTCCATCGATTTATCTTGTTTAATTCCACAACATATAGTTATTCTCTGAACCTTGCGTTTCTTTTTCAAATCCGCTGTTGAAATTCCTGAGAACAAAACTACCGAAATCTGGCGAAAACAAAAGAAAATTCTCTCTGATGAATAGCCAGATGTAATCGAACTAAAATAAATGGTTCAAGACCTGTAAGTTACATGGAAATGACATTTAAAACATCGTCGCAATAATATATTAATCAATAAATCCTTGCACAGTGCATTAGTCCGTAATAGGTTTAGTAAACGAAATATGGATATACAAATCCGTAGAGTTCGAAACTCCGCACTTCCATCATGTGCCAAATGAAAGTTCGTCTTGCGAAATAATACCCACAGTGGTCGACTAACAGCTAGGAAGATAATACACTGCTTACGCAAGCAGAAGACTTACCGCTGCACCACGAGGCAGAGAGAGAGAGAGAGAGAGAGAGAGAGAGAGAGAGAGAGAGAGAGAGAGAGAGAGAGAGAGAGAGAGAGTCCAAATCGATATATGTCAGGAGTGATTTTAAGGTCTGAGCACACTGCAAAAATTGACACTTTATGTCAGGTACGAATAATAAGGGATTTTATCCACAAAAAATGAAATGTGCAAACATTTTGATTAGAAGCACAGACATCACGTAATGTAACTCTCGGGTGACAGAATAAAGATATACTTCATAAAAGGGATGTTAACCAGAAT
>NC_087213.1:12517923-12547923 GCF_015104395.2 Macrobrachium nipponense | reverse complement strand
ATTATTATTATTATTATTATTATTATTATTATTATTATTATTATTCTCTGAAGATGAACCCTATTCATACGGAGCACTACCACCAAAGGGGTCATCGACTTAGAAATTCAAGCTTCCACAGAGTACGTGTTCATTAGAAAGAAGTAACAGAAGGCAACGGGAAATGCAAAAGAAGAGATCACTTATAAAAAAGAAAGACATAAATTAACAAATATACAAATATACAGACAATAATGTCAGTAAAGTATTAAAACGACCCTTATTGCAAACAGGTGAAGATTAAAGCGCTTTCTTATGCTTAGCGTCATTCTAAGTACGACCCTACAGTTCCCGGAACAACACAATCAAGAGGTTATTAGCTCAGGCTTATTTAGCCTTTTATGTACTGTCACTAAGGTCACGCGAAGAGTGACTATTGAACGACAGAAGAATCTAATGAGATTTCGCGGGAGGCTCCATGTGTAGGTTTCATTAGCATGCAAGACGATAACAAGCCTTATGGGAATGATGAAATGAAAAAAAATTTTCCATTGAAAGAGGTTGGGGGATGGGGGGGGGAAGAGGAGAAGAGGGGAGGGGGAAAGTGGAAGGGAGAAGAAGGAAGGGGAGGAGGGGGAAGGTGGAAGGGGGGGGGGAAGAAGAAGGAAGGGGAAGGGGGAGGGGGGGTATTCGAAAAAAACTGTTCAGCTCCTACATCCTGGAATAACATAAGCAAGAAGTTACTAGCTTTGGGTCAAGTAGTCTTCAACAAATGGTACACAACGAGAACTTCAGTGGCTAGGAAACTTCTATTTCTACCAAGGCCACTCGGGAGGGGGTCCGAGTGAGGATCTCAGCAGGATACAGCACCAAAAAACAAAGTTTATTGGAAGGATGGAAAGTACATTCCTTCCTTGAAACAAGGAATAGGGGCTTACAGCAAATTCTTGAACGTGGCGCTGATCTACGCAAGATCCTACAAGTCCTGATGTAACAAACAGGATGCACCTCACGTGGCGCACTGTAAGCATTACTTAGGGGTCTTTGCAGTCTCTTCGGCCCTAGCTGCAACCTCGTTCATTCCTTTTACTATGCCTCTGCTCATATTGTTTCTTCCATCTGACTTTCCTTAACCCTCTCCTAACAATTGTTTCATAATGCAACGAAAGGTTTTCCTCCTGTTAAGCCTTTTAAACCTTACTGTCAATTTCCTTTTCAGCGCTGAATGACCTCATAGATGCCAGCGCTTGGCCTTTGGCCTCAATTCTTTATTTCTCCATAAACAGGATGTTTTTCAGCTTTGCTTTGAGGTAAAGGGGCAACAATGTTTTGATGAAATAACGTCAAAACTATGTATTTTACTTTAACTGTAAAATAAAATCTTAACGGAAAGAAATGAAACAGATAGGCATCCTTAAGAGACATTTCATTGTACCTTGTTATGACAACTGCAATTCGAAAGTTTTTCCGAGTAACTGGACATATTTCGCTAATTCCTTCGCTGGAAATAGTCATTTTCCCAATGATATAAGTAACAGGCTGTAACGTCCTTGTAAGTCTTTAATTCTGTCAGTTTTTAGCAGGAGACTTAATTGGTTAGGCCTGCTTATTTCTGTATGGCCTTCATATAGGCATTAAAATAATTTCGTGTATGTCCATTATTGTTATTTTTTTTAAATATGGGTCTTTGTTGTTTTAAAGCATGTTTTAGCTAGTCATCTTTTCAATTCATCCTATTCCATCTTTAACCGAAGCATATTTGGAACAATAAAAGACGTACATATTGAAGCCGTAATCTGAAATCACGATACATCACTTTTGGAAAAGCAAATCGGACAATTTTAACTCACTTTTCATGTCGGTCCCGAACACCATAAGAAAATATAACAAATAAATAGAAGAGGATTGAAGTAAGAACGAACGTCTCTGCCCACAACAAACCCTGGTGGAAATGGCAACGGGTCACGACGAGGCTCGAAATTCCACAAAGTATCGGAGTCCGCAACATCCCCATTAAACTTCTGATCTCCCGACGTCCACCACCACCCCCTCCCCCGCCCCCCCCCACCCCCGCCCTGCGCGCCAAGCGAGAGGGAGCGCTGTCAGAGAGACGAAAGCAGTCCTGTCACTGGTAATCCAGCAGTCCGAAATTTCCATCTCGATGTCAGCGCTGATCACACTCTGGGTCTAAGCGAACCATGATCAGTCCCTGACGATTTTGGGGAATTCATTTAGGCATTCGCTCTTGTGTGTGTGTGTGTGTGTGTGTGTGTGTGTGTGTGTTTGCTTCTCGGGCGTAATTCTAACTCCTCGATCTTACTCTGTTCTCGAGGTTAAAGGGCTGCAAATTGGTAGGTTGATCATCCACTTTCCAAACATCAAACATACCATACTGACGCCTTCTAACCTCTGTAGATCTGATTTAATTGAGGTTAAAGTTATCCATGATTTTGCGTCCGCCACCACTAGGCCGTGGCTGGGCGTTGCATACAGCATTATATTGTTTGTCATTTTATTTGTATGGTGTTTTTACGCTGCATGGAACCATTGGTTATTCAGCAACGGGACCAACGGCTTTACGTGACTTCCGAATCACGTCGAGAGTGAACTTCTTTCACCAGAAATACACATGAACACTTTCATTGCGCCGAAGAAACTTCGGTGGATTTTTCACTTGTTTAATCCAGTTATCAAATGGATTCTTCAAAATATATTACTCATGGGCTGTCGAAATTCTACAAGGTCGCATTTCAATTGCCTATTGGTCTTATCCACTGGTTTACTTCTGCCCACCGTATAGACTAGGTACCAAACTGATACCACGAAACAACGACGATAATTTTAAAGATTTTCTCTCTAGTTAGTGTTGAAAGGATCATGCATTATTCGAAGGTACCATGAACTAACAATATATGTTAAAATTCATCAACCCGGTCTGGAAGATGTGGGTTTCTCTGAAAATGTTAAAAGGAATGATTCACTACAAATACTGTAGCACTCATGGCGAGTCAGCTATAGATTTAGAACTAGAATGTAAAATCAAGGCCAAAGGACAAGCGCTGGGACCCAAGAGGTCATTCAGCGCTGAAAATCAAGTTGAAACAACAGTTAGTAATATGAAGAAAGTAAGATGGAAAAAAGAGAAAATGAACGGAGGTAGTTAAAGGAATGAATGTGGTTGTAGATTGGGGCCGAAGGGCCGCTGCAATGAACCTTAAGTCATGCCTACAGTCCACCGCGTGAGGTGCACTGACGGTACTATATCGGCCCCCCACTCCTCCTACGGGATGAGTCAGCTGTGAGTCATCAAATGAAGTCACTTTCCAGGTAAATTTATGGTGAAAAAAGTGCAAATGCTTCTCATGATTTTTTTTTCATCATTCTCGCCCATCGTTCTACATTCCGGCGTCCATGACCTCAGCATCTTTAATGCCAAGTAATTCCAAATCAATCAATCAATCGATTTAAGATCAATTATACCTTGCCGACGTGTCACGCTGGTCTCAGGAAGAAAATCTAGCTACATTTCATACTTAGAAAATTATATTAACAGTTAAAAATTCTCGTTGCTGCACAGCACTCAGATAATACTTTGAAAGTAATGCCTTTTTTCAGTTTGTAGGAGATAGCTAACAAGTCTTCGTTACTTGAATACTCTAAAACTAAACCTCCTCTCTCTCTCTCTCTCTCTCTCTCTCTCTCTCTCTCTCTCTCTTCTCTCTCTCTCTCTCTGCTTTCAAGAGTGTTTCCACAACTATCGAACTCTCTCTCTCTCTCTCTCTCTCTCTCTCCTTTCAAGAGTTTTTCAGGAATTATGGAAACTACCTCTCTCTCTCTCTCTCTCTCTCTCTCTCTTAACACCATGTGGCGGAAGAGCACGAAGAAACGGGAAAGATGAAAGGGGGGAATGGAAGAGGAACAAGAGAGTAGGGAGGAGAGAGAGAGGGTAGTAAAACAAAGGAGAATGGGCATAGATGGAAGGGGATGGCGCAGAGAAGGGGAAACAAGACAAAACAACACTGAGAGACATTCGTCGAGAGAAAGAGAAGGCCAAGGAAGCTACTATAAACGAGGGAGGAAGTGAGAGAGAAATATGGGAGGGAGGAGGGGGAGGAGGTGAAAGGGGAAAGTGGAAAAAAGGCAGGAAAAGTAAAAGGAAGAGAGAGAGAGAGAGAGAGAGAGAGAGAGAGAGAGAGAGAGAGATGAGCTGTGAGGCAGAAGAGAGAGAGAGAGAGAGAGAGAGAGAGAGAGAGAGAGAGAGAGAGCCCGGAAGAAGGGCCCGACCGCTGAAAGAAGACCCACGAAACCATGAAGAAGGGAGCAACGAAGTAATGGAGGAGCAGGAAGGGACATGAATAAACGAGGAGGTGAAAACAAAGAAGCGAGGAAGGGAAAGGACGAGGGAGAAGAGAGAAGAAGACCCACGAAGCCGTAAACAAGAGGAGTAAGAGGAGGGAACCTATTGGGATCAATACGAGCGTAGAGTGACCTCGACCTCTGACCTACGGGAGGAGAGAAGTGAGGCGTCGATATGACCATTAACTCGAGCCAGGGCAACTGCCGTTTGTAAACACTGGGCCGCCCCGACTTTACTATTCCTTCCTTCCTCATAACCTAAAGTTTTATCGTAGTTTGTTATCGATTTATTTGAAAAAAAAAAAAAAAAATAAAATATAATAAAAAATCACACAAACACATACTATACGAAGAAAGGTAATCCTACAGTTCACGTGTCCAAAATCACTGCATTACGTAGAGTCAAGATCAGCACACAGGTTTATCAAATACATTTTGGATCGTGGAAATTAATGAAAAAATGAGCAGTTGATCTACTTACAGAAGCAGAACTTGTGGAAAAAAACGAAGGCATGAAAAAAGACCAACTTTCATATTTTTTTTTTTTTTTTTTTTTTTTTTTTTTTTTAGAAAATATACTTCTGTTTGCAGATCTGTCGAAAGAAGAAATTGAAATTAGGACAGAAAACTTGAACAAGCACACACAAGGGAGCAGTGAATTTGGACCCCTAAACTGTAGAATTAGCTTGAGAAATTCATACAAGCCCGTAAAATTATTTTTAAATTGAAATTCAAAGCATGAACATTATTGACATCGCCTTTAAGAGTTCTATCAGGACTCCAACCTAGTTTGGAATACCGTTGTAGATAATGATACAGAAATGAGCACGAATGTGGTACTGTAGCATTATTATTAGATTTTAAAATCGGTAATATTTTATGCGACGACTGACAAATGAAGCCTTTAAAAAAACTATATGGGCGAGGTGTGAAGTTCTATATACTTGGTAGGGGTAGAATATATATATATATATATCTTATTTAACTGACTTTGGAGCTCAGAGTAACAAGTCTTCCAACAGTTTGAGTAAGTTAGGTATAGCAATTCTTGATTAACTCTTGCAACGTACTCTGAAGCACAGGTGGCGTTATACCCGAATTAATAGGATGTTCATTCTCTCTATTAGATCAAACATTTCCAGGATAATAATGTATTATTATTCTAAAATCCCATTATCGGTATTTAATCGGAATTTACCGAACATCTTCCTTCTCATTACTACAACTGTGAAATGCATAACGTGGAAGCTTTGATTGACAAGGAGGCATTAACCAAAAATACACCTCTCCCGAAAAAGACGACACTGAACTTCTAAAGTTATTGCCAACCGGGTACAGCCTGTGAGCCCTGATTTGTAACGCCCGAAGTAACGAAAACAAAATTCAAAAGACGACCAATACGTCTAAGTACACGATGTCTTTGTATTTAATCTTGGAAGCTCCAAACAATAACGAATCGGTTTCCACAGTGATTTCTGGCCGATGGCTTGTTTGTTTGTATTGTGGTTTTACGTTGCATGGAACCAGTGGTTATTCAGCAACGGGACCAACGGCTTTACGTGACTTCCGAACCACGTCGAGAGTGAACTTCTATCACCAGAAATACACGTCTCTGACCCCTCAGTGGAATGGCCGAGAATCGAACCCGCGACCACCGAGGTGGGACGCAAACACCATACCAACCACGCCACTGAGGCGCTTCTGGCCGGTGGCATTTTCAAGGTAATGAATGTTTGTAGGTACACTCAACACGTGGACAGTTTATACAATCAGAAACACATTCAAATCTTTTTATAATAAACCCCTGACCATTACTAAATCAGGCGCTTATAACAATAAAATTGGTAATACACATACAAATCTTCCCAAAGATAAATTATGACGTTTTTGATGATCCAAAGCTGTCTTGCAATTTCGTATTTTCGTTATCTTTTATGCCTGAGAACTTTGACAGCATTATTGTCAGGGGCAAACAAGACTGAAGTTTAACTTATTTACCTGCGTGATTATACGTACTTTCATACCATTCGCATCCAGGTTGTGGACTTCTGCGTTTTCTGTATCTGCTTTCCATTAGTCTCCGAGGACGAGGGTTAAATATAACAGTTTTCCCTTTTGTGTTTCGGGTTCTCTGTCTGTCCGTCTGTCGCACTTATCATTAACATACTCTTCGTTGTAAGGCGAGCTTTTTTATCGGAAGCTGTGTCTGTCATGTACCATACACAAAAAGAAAGCGAAAAAAGTCAATAAATACTGACTGGGTTGTAGATCTCCCTGATATATCTCGCCGATGATCGTAAATTCTCACACTTTTCTTGGCAGACGGAAGTGAATTGGGCATAAAAATCTCTCCCACATAATACAGTTTTTGGGTGGGATTTAGACGGCTGCCAACTCTTCTTTATCTTCTCCCTCAGATCAGAAGGAAAAAATGTGATGTCCATCGTGGTTTTTTTCCCCTTTCTATAAGTAGCCAGCATTTGTCACGTTTTTTGTTATAGGTGGACAGCCAAAATTCATCATGATGTTATCATCTCTGCGTAGCCGACATTCATCATTGGTTATCCATTCTGGCAGGAAAATATTCGTCAAGATTTATTTCCTCTGGGTGATCAACATTCGTCAAAGTTTTTTCCTATCTGGGTGGCCAGTTTTTGTCAAGATTTTTTCATTTCTATGTGACCAATATTCGTCACGATTTTTTCCTCTGGATGGTCAACATTCCTCAAGGTTCCTTCCTCTCTGGGTGGCATGTTTTTGACAAGTATTTTTTACACTATCTGGGTGGCCAATAATCGTCGCAATATTTTTCCTCTGGACGGTCATCATTCGTCAAGGTTTTTCATCACTGGGTGGCCAGTTTTTGACAAGTTTTGTTTTCCTTAGTGTGGCCAACATCAAAGATTTTTTTCCACTCTAGGTGACCATTATTCGTCAAGGTTCTTCTTTTCAGGTTGCCAATATTCGTCAAGGTTTATTTCTGTGTGTGGCCAACATTTGTCAACATTTTTTCCTCTGGGTGGCCAGTATTCGTCAAGGTTTATTCCAGTGTGGCCAACATTCGTCAACATTTTTTTCCCTCGGGGTAGCCAGTATTCGTCAAGGTTTATTCCTGTGTGGCCAACATTCGTCAAGATTTTTTCTTCTGGGTGGCCAGTATTCGTCAACATGTATTCTTGTGTGTGGCCAACATTCGTCAACATTTTTTCCTCTGGGTGGCCAGTATTAGTCAACGTGTATTCCTGTGTGTGGCCAACATTCGTTGCTGTTCGCTTTCCTCTCCGGGAGTGGCCAACACTCGTTAGGATTTCTTCCTCTGCATGGCCAGTATCACTCTTTACTCATTTATTTCTTCTAAGTGGCCACCATTCGTCATTCGTCACGACTTCTCCCTCTCCTGGTAAGAAAGCGGCTAAAACTTCCATTCCGTCTTCTCTACCAGCTGATATCTCGCTCCAAAAAAGGAAGAGAAAAATGTGGATGGGCTCGTCTTATCCATTTTCCTTGATGGATATCAGTTATAGTGTCAGAAATGCGAATGATTATTGGCTAGTAATATGTCACAGTACCTGATACGCAGATTTCTCTCTCTCTCTCTCTTCTGGCCACAATCTTGAAAAAATATCACTGTAGTAGTGAATATAGCATGGAACAGATGTCTCCCGTTTAGAAATCAACATAAAAACAAATATAAACAAAAAGAAGGGAACTTACAGAGAGAGAGAGAGAGAGAGAGAGAGAGAGAGAGAGAGAGAGAGAGAGAGAGAGAGAGTCCTTTTCACATTGGGTAAGAACCCAAGCAAACAAGTTTCTGTTTGCACGAGGAGTTTTAACGCATTACAAACACCTGCTATTCATTCGGAGACAGTCATCTGAAAGATGCTGACATCTGCAAATATGCATCCCATGTAAACAATTTGATTGGCAGAAGCGCTGCTTCGTTATTCCGTGAACCAATGATCTACGACGATTTTGTTTTGTGCAGAGGCCGATGGGACTAAGAACCTAACGCTATATCTAGCCCAGATTCAATAGAAGGTTGCACCCGTGAGGGAAAACGTAAGCAATAAGGGAATTTCAAAGCTAGAAAGTCAAGAGTGTCCCCGTAGGGTGGTAGAGCTGTCAGTGCACTTCACGGGGTGCACTGTAGGCAATAAGTTTTTTTTTTCTTTTGCGGTGTTCCTTCGGCATCTAGCTGCAACCCCTATTAGTCCTTTTACTGTACCCCCATTCATATTACCTATCTTCCATCTTGCTATCCACCTTCTCCTAACAATGATTAAATAGTGCAACTGCGAGGTTTTCCTCTTGTTACACCTTTCAAATCTAACTACTCTCAATTTCCTTTCCAGCGCTGAATAACCTCTTAGGTCCCAGCGCTTGGGCCTAAACTCCATATTCCATTCCATTCCAAGAGAGAGTGTCATCTGGCTCGTGCATTTACAGGACCACCACTTTCAGCGCAGGTACCATAAGTAGAATATTTTAGCGGACTGAAGAAGCAGCTGCTAATCACTTAAAATTAACGACGCTTCAACTACGGCCACATTACACAAACGAACCAACCAATTGTAACAGGAACCGTTATATTAAAATCTAAGTCAACGGCCAAGCGATGGGAGCTGTAAGGTCTTTCAGCGCTGAAAATAATGCTGAAACAATCGTTACGAGAGGGTAAAACACGAGACGGAAGAAAGAGAATATGAATGGAGGTACGGTAAATGGAATGAAAGGAAACGACTGTTAGGAGAAGGAGGTGAGTTAGATGGAAGACATACTATGAACGGAAGTTCAGTAAACTGAACGAAAGCGGTTGCTGCAAAGGACCTTGAGTAATGCCTACAGTACTACCCATAATCCCAACTACGGAACCAACCAATCACGGACCGTTCCACTGAGGGCGATGTGCCGCGGTAACGTTCAGTGGCATCTTTGAGCATCTTGTCGCTAAAGTACGACATAAATGACATATATATATATATCGAACTTTCTTACAATCTCTCACTCTCTCTCTCTCTCTTTGAATGTACTTGTAATTACTTATTTACTTCATTTGCACGAAACTAAAACGCCGTACACTACTAAATCACCTAGAGATAATTAATTAAATAAACCCTGCAATATCACGGTGCCATTAAGGAAAATTTAAATCACACAATGCGCCATCGCGATGAAATGCAATCAAACCATCTCACTGCACCATCAAGTGATAAGCAATCCTCTATAATGATAAAATCCGAGTGGATCTTGTTCGTCCTCCCCCGGGTGACGTTAGAAGAGACATGCCACAGCCACCCACAAACTGCAAACCAGTTTGTCCGCCCCATGTGGGGGAGCAGTAGGTAGGGGAACGGGAGGGTAGGGGAGACACCCACCCTCCTCTTGCAAACCTGTCTGTCTGCCCCGGCTGGGTTAGGTAGGGGAACGAGAGGGGAAGGAAGACAGCCACCCTCCTCCTTCAAACCTGTTTGTCCCCCACCAGGTGGGGGCAGGCTAGGTAGGGAGTCGGGAGGGTAGGGGAGACAGCCACGCTCCTCCTTAAAATCTGTTTGTCCGCCCCAGGGGGGGCACGTTAGGTAAGGGGTCGGGAGGGTAGGAAAGACGCCAGCGCCGGAACGCGCGCTCCAACAGGCTCATCGCATAATGACGTTCTTGTGTTATTGTGGAGAACGCAGCCTCACAAAGTCAAGTAAAACGCTACCACCGAAAGTCACTCAATCACCAAGTTAATGACATGACCTCATTAAAAGCCAGGGCAATGCACAATCCTGAGGCCATTACGGGGACAAGCAATCACGCCAGGTAATAAAGAGAAAATACAATCACGCGATGTCGTTATTTCATTAAAAATAACTCAAGGTCGTCACATCAAATCATTTGTATAATTCTTTTCCAGCCGTACAATCACAGTCTTACAAAATACACAAGGGCATTAAGTTGCCAAGTCCGTCGGCCTTTCCATTAAATATAGAAAGGAATGGAATATAGAATTTAGGCCAAAGGCCAAGCGCTGGGAACAATGTGGTCATTCAGCGTTGAAATGGAAATTGAGAGTAAAGGAGGTTTGAAAGGTGTAAAGGAGGAATACCTCGCTGCTGCACTATGCAACAACTGTTAAGAGAGGGTGGAATGTAAGATGGAAGAGAATATGAACGGAGGTACAGTAAAAGGAATGAAGGGGGTTGCAGCTAGGGGCCGAAGGGACGCTGCAAAGAACCTTCAAGTCATGCCTAGAGTGCACCGCGTGAGGTGCACTGACGGTGGTAACCCCCTACGGGAAATAAATGGAAAGATTTTTATTAATTATATTATATAAATCACAGGAGAGAGGTCAAAGAGGAACGAAAAGGGAGGTCAAAATAAAACTAGTAAGAGAGAGAGAGAGAGAGAGAGAGAGAGAGAGAGAGAGAGAGAGAGAGAGAGAGAGAGAGAGTTCCGGATTTGTCGGACGGGTTCCATTTATTTTGCCTTCTCTCTGGTGCTGGAGAGAGAGAGAGAGAGAGAGAGAGAGAGAGAGAGAGAGAGAGAGAGAGAGAGATCGTGAAATCCAACTCATAAAGAAGGAATCAGGAAAAGAAAGCGACCTACTGTAAGTGACAAACAGGTATCAAATTAAACTTCCTCAATTACAGGGGGACGAAAATATCCAATTACACAGTTTGAAAACACCTACTGACGACAATGCCGGAAAACATCTCCCGACAGAGAGAGAGAGAGAGAGAGAGAGAGAGAGAGAGAGAGAGAGAGAGAGAGAGAGAGAGAGAGAGAGTCTTTCATTAACAAACAACGCTCATCATAACCTTACACACACACGCACACGTGCATAATGAATTAATGAATAGAAACGAATATGGAATTTTCGCCAAAGGCCAAGGACTCGGGCTTATGAGGTCATACAACGCTGAAACGGAACTCGAGGTAGAGGCATACTAAACATTTTTCTTTTTTAATCCTTCGCTCATTAACTGTAATCTAAAAGCTCATCCTGGTTTCCCGTCAATCATCCCATTTCCCGTGCAACTCCCCTTTTCAGTGTTTAGCAGCTATTCACGTCCCTTTATGGCATTTTATTTGTACAATCTATCACTCAACTCTTAAGCAACAATCATATAAAGATGTGTTTTTCGTGTAACGTACGGAATTGTATTTTCCTCAACAAGCACAGGCTAGGCTGCATCAAGCATTGTATCTTACAAAAACATAATTCATTCTTTTCCTCTTTCGTTCTTCCAGGAACTGTGATCAATTTCCAAAAGCTTTCGGCTTTACACTTTGGTTAACGTTGGTCCTTAGCAGGGTTGCCGTTTTGAGGAATGTCGTCTATTAGTGTGGCTTTCTGGTGACATCTGGCAACCCTCCGTGGCTTTTCCGACCACAGGCCACGGTACTGAAGAAAAAAAATTCTTCACTTTGCCTTTTTATGTTTTATTATGAAAATAAAGATATAAAACATATCCTGCTTCTTCATACAACTGAATTTTATTGAAATCCTTTATTTTTCTTCGTCAAAAAATACTTTATATTAAGCTAGTGACGTGTAGTTTCCTAACATCACGGAAAATAATTCTACATCGGAAAATACGCATTCTAACCATTAAATCATAAATAAAGTTAAAAAATCAGTTGAACTGCATATGGTAACACAGCTAAAAGCCAATGTTGTGAAGAAAAAACGGCATCACTCTTAGTTCTCCCAAACAGAGAAGCAAGATTCAAGAACGCTCGCGCTCTTTACTGTCTCATTTCGCCTTCTAGTGTTTTTTTTTTTCTTTTTTCTGGTAAAATGACACTGGAGAGCTCTAAACAAGAACCTTCTCTGTCCACTGCCAGAGCGACAAGGACTTCTGCCTGTCCAATGGTGACCTTACAAACCTGAGGTCGCCAGATCAATTAAAGAAATGGCCGGACTACCACGATTAAATTGTAGACTACGAGGTAGGCATTTGCAGATTATCAGTATCAGCACTGCATACGCGCTCCAAAATTCAAAACTCGAGTAACCCACCCCCATACACATACACACGCACACACACACAAACACACACACACACACACACACACACACACACACACACACAATATATATATATATATATATATATATATATATATATGTATATATAATACGCACACACACTTATACTATATATATATATATATATATATCTATATATATATAATATATATATATATATATATATATATATCTCTCTCCTGATTCTCAGTATCGTGAGGCTGCTATCCCCCTTGTATCTTCTTCCCCACCTGGCTATGACCTACACCGATCGACACGCGGCAAGATCTATACATACCTAAATCACTTGGGCAACGAAACGTCCAAACTCGGCAGGTGAGAGCAGGGATTATTCCCAGGTGTAGAAACCTCACCTGGGAAAAGGTGCAGCAGCGGGGGGCGGGTGGGGGGAGGAGAGTGGGGGAGGAAGCCTCCTCCTCCTCCTCCTCCTAACTCCGTTAATCTAAACGTCATTACTGGGGACGCCGGTTCAGGACGAGGGGAAAACCATCTTAATAAGGAGCCTAGTTAATGGCTCGTCTTCATTTTCCGATGTTTTGAAGCTGGCGATGATGATGGCAGCAGCCTCGTTTCGATATTTCCCGCGTCAGGGGTCACCGAATGAAGTGAGTGTGGGTTTCCACAATATCATTGCAAGAAGTTTAAGGTGAATGATGAGAGAGAGAGAGAGAGAGAGAGAGAGAGAGAGAGAGGTAATTCAGCTAACGAAATAATGGGATTGTGTTGTGTGAGAGAGAGAGAGAGAGAGAGAGAGAGAGAGAGAGAGAGGTAATTCAGCTAACGAAATAATGGGATTGTGTTTGAGAGAGAGAGAGAGAGAGGACGAGAGGAGAAGAGAGAGAGAGAGAGGAGAGAGGTAATTAGCTAACGAAATAATGGGATTGTGTGTGTGTGGTGTGTGTGTGAGAGAGAGGAGAGAGAGAGAGAGAGAGAGAGAGAGAGAATTTCTTCATGAAACTAGGAGAGGCAGAGAACATGTTTGCGTCTTCACACCTGTTCAAATGTGTCACTGCTTCGTTAAACCTAATTCACCGAAGTCGACAGAGAGAGAGAGAGAGAGAGAGAGAGAGAGAGAGAGAGAGAGAGAGAGAGGTGATCCAGCAAACGAAATAATATATTAGGGATGTCCCCCTTCCTGGATTACGTTTGTAAACTATGTACACTAAACACCCTATCAGCTGGATGATTCACTGAGGAAATAGTGTAATATTTGTAATGTAACTCTTGGGGAATTAGTGCATCCTTCCTGGGCGTTTCTCTAATCAAATAAGCATGGCCATAGCCACAAGCGTCTCTGGGTCTCAACCATAAAAAATAACGGCCCGCAGGCGCCTCGGCAAAGAAGAGAATAGAGGCAAAGAGGAGAATAGAGAATAAAGGCAAATAAGAGTGAAAATAAAGGAAAATGGAAACCACCGAACACCAACAGTGGAAACAAAAAAAAAAAAAAAAAAAAAGATTAAAACAAAGACACGTCTTTACACGTTTTTGATGTAATTTGAGCGGATACCGGAAAGCAAAAGGATTAAAATTCTTTTAAAATTGAGAGTAAACGAAAGGCCAGCAACTAAAATAAACATTCAGGAGACACAGCAACGTTCAGAAATATTATCTTGGCGGGCTGTTCTGAAATAAATGGGTGCTATGTGGTCCCACAACAACAATAAAATATATAATGATAATGAAAGAACACCATAAGTTGCAATCATAACTGTTACTTAATTCTATTGAAGAGTAATAATGATAATAAAAAGGCAGAAACCGGGAAAAAAAGAAATGAAAATGAAAAAATAAAATAAAAGACATAAAAGGGGAGGAAGCTAATGATCTGAAGGAACAAAGATGTAGGGAGAAAATGACAACAGTACCATGAGTTAGGCACAGGGCGCGGAGCACTATAGTAGATTCACATCATCCGTGCATCTAATGGTTAGACCCGTCCCTTAAGATGCTCCTGATTGGCTGTTGATAAGCCAATCACAGGGATGGAAACTCTCAGTCTCTCTCTCGGGAGTCCACATAGGCAGGATGTACTATGTTCCACTTCTCCTAAGGGATACTTTTAAAAGACGTATCCCTCAGGAGAAGTGGAGCATACAACTTGCCTGTGTGAACTCTGTTGAGAGACAGAGAGTTTCCAGCCCTGTGATTGGCTTATCAACAGCCAATCAGGAGCTTCGTAAGGGACTAGCCTAGACGTCAAATACACGGTTGATGTGAATCTACTATAGCACCGGCTGCTTTGTAGGTTGACATTTCCTTAGGTAAAGGGTAGATAAACAATCCAAAACTGTGGCCTTGCTCGCTGGATGAGTGGTTTTCGCGCTCGGCTGCCAATCCGGTGGTCCGAAGTTCGATTCCCGGCTCGGCTAACGCGGAATCAGAGGAATTTATTTCTGGTGATAGAAATTCATTTCTCGATATAGTGTGGTTCGGATCCCACAATAAGCTGTAGGTCCCGTTGCTAGGTGACCAATTGGTTCCTAGCCACGTAAAAATATCTAATCCTTCGGGCCAGCCCTAGGAGAGCTGTTAATCAGCTCAGTGGTCTGGTAAAACTATGATATACTCAACTTTTTTTGTGTGGCTTGCTCAGAATATGCTCCATTAATCATTAGCAATAGGATGATTGATAGGGTTAAGTTTACTGGTTTGTCTCCTTGGCGGGAACTCGGAACGCTTGTCCTGTGACCTCCTTTAACAACCAACAGGGAACGGCAGATGTCATTGGGCTCAGGTCACCTAACTGTGTACTAAAATGAACCATCTATCCTAGTCGGTGAACCCTCCATGGATTCTACCACATTAATGGATAGCAAAACTTTAGAAATAATCACCAGAGCCGGCTACCTAAATTCCGTATTTTATATCTTTTTGTGTATACACAACCATCACCACAAAAAAAAAAAAAAATTAAATTATTCTAAAAATGCCAAGAACATCCTTAAATGTGATTTCCTACCTTGAAACCAGTGCCCATTACAGAGAGAATGACTCCACTCACCTGTAAATAAACAGAAAGATATGTTAGTCTTAGTATATAACGTTTAACTCTAAGCCACTAATGGCTGAGCAGATATGTCACATTAATCTAGTTCTAAAACAAGAAGGCACAGATTCGATTCCTCGGTAAGATGCAACATCCATATTCCATTTTAGTGTAAAGTACTCACAGGTTACAGAGAATTAGATGATGGTGGATTATTTATGGATTCATGACTGCAAGTATAAAACTTTTATGTGTATTAATAGTGACTACATAATTGTATACAATATATATAGTATATAATATATAAGTAAAGGACGTTGAGTCCAAAGATCTTGCAGCTACCCCAGTGTTTCACTTTCCTTTGTGGCTTATACCTTTATTTATGCATTTATCACGTTCCAAACATTCGTGATGCAGTTAGACATGCATATACACACATATATACATATTATTGATTATTTAATATACTTGCGATTATGTTTATCGTATATATGCATATATATATATTATATATATTATATATATATATATATAATATATATATATATATACCATATAAATATGCACATATACAATAAACATAATCGCAAGGATAGAAAATAATCAAGATATTGACAGGAGTGTTCAACACCTGACTGAGTATATGAATATATGAATTTCAGATCAACTATTCAAACCAAGGTAGAAAATATTAACCGCAAACTGCTTAATCTACTACCAGACAATGATGGATGATGAAGTCCCAGCTAAGTTTGTATATCCCCGAGAAACTGAGAACTATCAAATAATTCATTAGTTCAAGAGAATAAGAGAAACGACAAGTATTCTTACAAACAAGGAAAGATACGTAAGTTTTAATTAATTAATCAATTTACATAAAAAAACCAAAGGGAAAACGTCAGTTTTTTTAAAAGTATCTGATTACCCTCAGCGAAAGTTATCTGTTGCCGCAGGCATGGTTCTTTTTTTTTTCGTGTCTTCACTTAGTGAAAGGAAAAGCAGCCATCATCATTATATTTTATTTCGTTTGACTGTACGTTATTATCCTCATTAACCGTCGACCTGATGGAGGAAATATTATTCCCAAACTTTTGGATAATATAGTATATGTATATATCATATAAATACATTTATATGTATGTATACAAATATACGTACGTGTACACATACAAATGCGTATATATATATATATATGTATATATATATATATATATATATATCTATATATAGTTACATATAAGAAGAGAGAGAGAGAGAGAGAGAGAGAAGAGAGAGAGAGAGAGAGAGAGACTTCCGTCTCGGAGTGGTGTGGGAAAACTTCGTCGAGACCCTCCCCTTTAATTATAAAATACTGATATATATTTCCTCCCCCTTCTCTCTCTCTCTCTCTCTCTCTCTCTCTCTCTCTCTCTCTCTCTCTCTCTCTCTCTCTCTCATGTCGTTAGCAAGTGCATTACAGCTTCACTGGCGAAAGGGCTAGGATTCTATTCAAGCATATACATACATCTATTAGAGAGAGAGAGAGAGAACAGTTTGTGATCTCATTCCATTAGATAAATGCCAAAGGTCGTGTGTGTGTGTGAGAGAGAGAGAGAGAGAGAGAGACCGACTCACCAGGCCTTTTGCCATCTCGGTTGTATTTTATTTATTATATTTTGCTTTGCATGTGATGTTGACGATTCTTTTCGAATGTTCCAAATGAGAGAGAGAGAGAGAGAGAGAGAGAGAGAGAGACTAAAAGGTGCAGCGAGAAACGGCATAATGAGAAAGGACTTTATTGAGGAGACAAAGATGTGATGGGGTGATAAAAGATGGAACTGAAGAAGCGACGAAAAGGGAAGAAAGGAGTAATAAACGAGGTTAATGGATAAATCTAAACTTCCAAACCAGGTACTGAGGCACTTCCGGAATTGTACTTCGCCTCAGTCCCTGAGACTATAGCCTGCGAGGTACGAGGAACACACCCAGAATTTTTTTCTTTGTTTGTTTGTTTGTATTGTGTTTTTACGTTGCATGGGACCAGTGGTTATTCAGCAACGGGACCAACGGCTTTACGTGACTTCCGAACCACGTCGAGAGTGAACTTCTATCACCCGAAATACACATCTCTCACGCCTCAATGAAATGCCAGAGAATCGAACTAGCGGCCACCGAGACCATACCAACCACGTCACCGAGGCGCTTAGTTTTTTTTTTTTTTTTTTTTTTTTTTTTTTTTTTTTTTTTAGTATAATAGAATAGAATACTACACAAGTTAGGCCGGAGGCCAAGCGCTGGGACCAGTATAGTCACTCAGCGTTGAAAGGAAAATTGAGTGAGTTTACATAGGTGTAACAGGAATAAAAATCTCTCGGTTGCACTATGAAGCAATTTCTAGAAGTGTGTGGAAGGTAAGAGGGAAAAAAGAATGAAATGGATACCCTTAAGGAGATATCTTTTTATATAGTTTATTCTGACTCTTCAGGAACTTCTGTTTGAAGTGTGACTGAGTTTTTTTGGGGGGGTCTACTTTAGTAACATTTCAGCAAAAGAGACTGGTGATTGAAATTTCTGTCACTTGTTTACAAAACAAATTATTTGTTCTTGCTGTAAATGAAATCAGATCTTCTCTCGCAGTTTTTGCGAAGAAAAACAATAAATTACAACCAAAAACGCTTGTAATTAACACTTAAGTCTTAAATATCCTAGTTACAAGTGAAAACATTTCTTCTTTTTATTGATGAGGATCTGATCTTGATAACTCCGAACAATTGTTATGTTATTTATTTTTTCATTTTTTCATAAATTTTTTTTTTTTTTTTTTTTTTTTTTTTTTTGTTTTTTTTTTTTTTTTTTTGCATTTTCCTTTTACCCAAACTTACTCTTTTATCTTGAAACCACTCTGTTTGGAGTGTGGCAGAACCGGATTCCCCTTATTTTGTACTCAAAACTAAATCATTCTAAGCTGACGAATTTTACTCAGTAACAACATATCCCGCGGGGACTTCCGAATATCACTGTTACGCCCAACATCTCGTGCAACAGAGCTTAGCAGATTTTATTACATTCGACGCATCCTAAAAAAAAAAAAATGTTTATTTTCTAAATCGTCAAGAGTCGCCACTTACTTTTCCCTCACTCTAAAAGGAAAATCTTAAAGCCTTGAAAGTTAAATTAATGAAACAAGCAAAGTTTGTCTCTGTAGTTTTATATATATATATATATATATATATATATATATATATATATATATATATATATATATATATATATATATATATATAATGGAGAATCAGAGGATCGAACAGCCAGATTTAGCTGATTGTAAACGAATAACATGTTTAAAGATATTTCCTTCTACGATTTAATTACTTCCATAGGTTCACGTAAAAGCTGTATAAATTCTAATCATAATCAGGTGTAGATTGAAAAACACCTCACTAAATGACACCACAAACACAGGTCAAGCGCAAAAAAGGTACACATTGAAAAAATCGTAAAAGGAATAGTACATAAACAGAAAAGGAATCTGGAAAGATTAAACAGCGAAGCGACTCCAGCACCAAAACACAGCTTCGGAAGAAGAAGAAGAAGAAGAAGAAGAAGAAGAAGAAGAAGAAGAGAAGAGGGAGCGCACCATCAAGGAAATAATGAACCATCACTCTAGAAGTTAGAGGGCAACAAGACCCCCAGAAACTTAGTAGCAAGACAATGAAGATGTATGTACACACAAGGGCTACTGCTGCTACCCATCTCCCCCACCAGGGGGAAGGGGGTTGCGAGAAGTGGGAGGGGAGGGGAGGGAGGTAAGGGAAGAGGTGAAAAGGGCTTTCCGAGGGGGAGAGAGAGAGGTCCGGCTTGGATATGAAAATTGCAATGTCAGACACATGGACAATTTTTGTCTTTCTCTCGGAAGCAGCTACAACTCTCTCTCTCTCTCTCTCTCTCTGGTCTCGTCTCTCTCTCTCTCTATCATACATACATACATACATACATATATATATATATATATATATATATATATATATATATATATATATATATATTATATATAATATATATATATATATATATATATATATATATATATATATATATATATATATATATATATATATATATATATATATATATATATATATATAGTATATATAATATATATATATATTATATATATATATATATATATATATATATATATATATATATATATATATATATATATATATATATATATATAACACATTACTGGCACCATGAAGTTCCAGGGACTGGTAAGATGGGTCATCACGTCCGAAGCTCCACGAAAGACCCGTGATGGCGGATCGGGGAAAACTTTCGACAAAACTTCAGAGAATGGTGACACACTCAAAGGCATTTATAGTTACTGACGTCAACATGAAAAAAAAAAAAAAAAACGAAAAAAAAAAAAAAATGGGGGGTGGGGGGGGGGGGCGGGTTTGGATGAGAAATGACAGCGCCTAGTGAAATTGGGGACCATTCTTAAAAAAGGCTCTATATAGCAAGGAGGTTGGGAAGCCCACAAAAAGCCCCCGAAACTTTCATGCCGCCGAAAAATTGAAGTAGCCTTCGAAGAATGAACTCCTTTTTCAAGTAATGATAATTCCGAGTGGTGGTGGTGGTGGTGGTGGTGGTGGTGGGGGGGGGGGGGGGGGGGGGGGGGGGGGGGGGGGGGGGGGGGGGGGTGGGGGGGGGGGGGGGGGGGGGGGGGGGGGGGGGGGGGGGGGGGGGGGGGGGGGGGGGGGGGGGGGTGGGGGGGGGGGGGGGGGGGGGGGGGGGGGGGGGGGGGGGGGGGGGGGAGGGGGGGGGGGGGGGGGGGGGGGAGGCGGATTTGGTGAGACTATTGCTCTATACGTAATCCTACGGGCGAAGAGGAAATGAGGCGATAAGAAATTTTGACCACATTGAAGACTTTCTGGTTCTTCGTCGTATCCCTTTGCCTTTTCAGCCTCATTCCTGTAAACGAGAGAGAGAGAGAGAGAGAGAGAGAGAGAGACCCCACAAAAGAACTTTTCCACGTAGGTGGGGGAGAGAGAGAGGAAGCACATAATTAAAAAAGTTCCACACTGGAGGGAGGAAGGGAAGCAGGGGAGAGAATTATCAATCGGGAGATGACTCGACATTCCCACTCATAAATCTCCACTGTTCGGGTTCCTTAAACCTACAAGTTTCGTACTTGGAAGAGAGAGACGAGAAAAAGAGAGAAAAAGAGAGAAAGAGAGTTTAAAGAATAAAAACTGTTCTTTTGGCTAACGATCGTCGTAAGACTTTTCTATTCTTATGGCATTCGTGACATAGTAGGTATCCAGTTATCAAAGATATTTAACAAAATAATCAAATTCCTTAATTACAGGCGACCTTAATAAGTATCTTATTTCGTGTTAATATGTAATAGTGTAATGACAGGTGAATAAACATGGTGCTATTTACAGTAGTCAAAACACATACGGTGCTATGGATAGAAGTCAATGGGACAGGGAACATACTGCCATAATTTGGGTAATAGAGACAAAATCCCCACTTCTTAGTGGGATACCAAATGTGCACATAAAAGCCGAATAGTTACATAGCTAGAAGTATGTGCAAAATTCTGGGATACCAAATTTGCAGATAAAATTCGAATCCACAATAGTAGATAACTTCGCATAGCTACGAAGCACGAAGTCTATGCAATATTCTTGGACACCACAATTTTAGGTATCACTTGAATAACTGCTGAGCTCAAATGAGTTTTTGCAATATTCTGGGATACCAAATTTGCAAATAACATTTGAACAGCTGGTAGTATATGAAACATTCTGGGATGGGATATCACATTTGTACGTCACATTTGAGCAGCCACGTAGCATGAATTATTTTTCCATGCCAACATCTATTCAAGAAGGACAAAAAAAAAATGCAATTTTTCCGAGTAAGCACATACCCTAACTGAAACCGTGGGTGGGGTGGCATAATTGTTTGTTCGTCACAAACTAACCCGTAGGGCATGGGTGCCCTATACTAAGTAATGACAGACATTCATAGTCCCTTACGACGCTCCTGATTGGCTGTTGATAAGCCAATCGCAGGGCTGGAAACTCTGAGTCTCTCCAGAGAGTTGCATAGGCAGGATGTATGTTCCAAACCTCCTGAGGGATATGTCTTTCAAAAGTATCCCTAAGGAGAGGGATACTTTTGAACTCTCCCAAGAGGCTGAGAGTTTCCAGTCCCGTCATTGATTTATCAACAGCCAATCACGAGCGTCGTAAGGGACTGGCCTAGACCATCAGATGCGCGGCTGCTGTGAATCCAGTATAGTGGCTTTAGGGTGTGCGAGCCCCCGGCCGATAATTGTGCCGTGATTACAGGCACGCCTCAAGAGGCTTCCCATCAGGGCAACAGGCCGGTAAATAAGGGCGGTGTTGGGAGGGAAAAGAACGGGACGCCAATAACGACGTTAATATCGCCGCCTATATTGGGAAGACGTCGAATTCATTTCAACTTTACTGGTGGTTTGTAACTGCGGTTGTATATATTTCCTTTGATTCGACTGTTATTTTCAATTGGACTGGCTACGGAAGTTAATGGGTTTTGAAGTTAAGTATATCTTAGTTTTACCAGACCACTGAGCCGACTAACAGCTCTCCTAGGCCTGGCCCGAAGGATTAGATATTTTGACGTGGCTAGGAACTAATTGGTCACCTAGCAAAGGGACCTACAGTTTATTAAGTGGGATCCGAACCACATTATATCGAGAAGTGAATTTCTATCACCAGAAATAAATTCCTCTGATTCCCCGTTGGCCGAGCCGAGAATCGAACTTCGGACCACCGGATTGGTAGCCGAGCGCGAAAACCACTCGTCCAACGAGGCACTTCAGACTTCAAGAATAGGGGGTCCTGGGTATAGCTTACAACTTTCTATACCGTACGGGGTATTGCCGTCAGTGAACCTCGTGCGGCGCACTGTAAGCAATACCCCTTACGGTATAGGAAATTGTAAGGTATATCTGGCCGACTATGACAACTATACCATCAACAGAGACAAGACCAGAGTTTCATTGTCTCTTGTATAAACCAAATCCCTCTAGCGGTCTGCTAAGCATGGTCGGCATACATACCCAAATGACCCCAACAGGTAATGGATTTACCTTGAGCCACAGTCCAAACAAATGTGAAATGCGAAAACATCTTTTAGCATTTTCACTGTTGCACAGCGTCACGGCCAACTATTTCTTTTGTAATCTTCTTTTATGATAAGGCCCAGATCTAGTTTTGAGTGCATTCACCTTCAAATAATTTTAAAAATCATCATGGAAGGAAACTGAGGGTAAAGCATCAATAAATAATGCATCCAGGCTTAGCAACGAAAGGTGCCGTAGTCACGCGAGACACACACACACACATACATATATGTATATATACATATGTAAAGTAGATTATGTCTTTGCTACCAGATATTAACATTATGTTCTTAATCATTTTTTCCCGTCTGATGGTCGGGACCGAAGATATCCCATAACTTGCCAAATAATTAATGAAAATATTATGGATGTGTGCGTAGGAGTCTTTACAGTATACATGCTTATATTTATATATTTATAAATACATACATCCATACTTATACATATACATATTATATATACGCACATACATATAATACAACCTGAAGTAAAGAAGGAAATTTCTGACATAAATGACGCAGCGTCGCCCCACCCCACAAAAAAAAAAAAAAAAAAAAAAAAAAAAAAAAAAAAAAAAAAAAAAAAACAAAAAAAAAAAAAAAAAAAAAAAAAAACAAAAAAAAAAAAAAAAAAAAAAAAACGTCAGAAAGCATTGTAAAATATGACCACTTATTTTTTATTTTTAGCCCTCGTTACTCTCATTGCGCATCGGGAACCATTACTCGAGCTTTATTTGTCAAGAGAATTACGTTAAAGTTGTCCTGCTACTCACACACACACTACTCGATGATGATGAGGTATCGGCCTCACTCTATATACGAGTCGCGTTTATTAGAAAAAAACAAGATAAAGGAAAATGCCAAGCCCTATTGTTGAGCAGTAACAAAACGCCTGGCAACCGGAAGTTTCGCACGCCATTCCAGAATCATGAACGAGTTTTCAACGAGCGTGTAAGAGGTGGACACGCTGCCAAAATGAAACGTACTTGTGATCGAAATAGGGGAGCTTTATGGAAACCTTCAAGAGCATTTAAAGTCAGTATCCACTTTGAAAAATGTACTATAATTATCAAGACTCGGTTTTAATCATTTCTTTGATGCTTTCAAATGAATATTCATAAGAAATATACATACGCAGACAATATGAAATCTACTTAAGATTGAAATTGGGACACTATTATAAAAATACTCACAAAACATTCAAGCATGTACCCAACTTCAAACACGTACTATAATTACTAAGACTCAGTTTCCTAATATAAGACATGTACACGCTGCCAATACGAAATGTACATAAGATTGAAAACGGGGAGACTTATGAAAATCTACGAGATTCTCAAGCGTGTACCCACTAGGAAATATCTACTACAATTAACTAGATTCAATTTCACGACATCATATGCAAAGCATAATTTGAACTATGGATCTACCTCGAAAACACGTCCTATAATTACCAAGTCTCAATTTCAAAAATTTCTTTGAAGTTTTGAGCATATTTGTTTTCAATGGACATAATAAGAAATTTACACGCCGCCAAAATTACTTTTACTTAAGACTGACACAGGGAAAATTAATGAAATAATTTTCATGGAACTCCCAAATCTGGTCCCACCTTCAAAGCACGCACTATCAAAATTAAGATTCATCTTTAATAATCTCTTCGATGTCTGCGCATATTTTTCATTGAAAAAAATACTTTAAAGAAATGTACATGTTGCAAAAATAAAATGTACTTTAGATTGAAACTTTCAAGTAAGCAACCACCTTGAAAATATGAACTATAATTAACAAGACTCAATTTCAATGATTTCTTTGATGTCTGTGCATATTTCTCAATGAACAAAGAAGAAATCTACACGCTGCCAAAATAAGTTGTACTTAATATTGAAACTAGGGAATTTAATAAAAAAAAAAAAATTTCATGATGCGTTCAAATCAGGTCCCACCTTGAAAAAACGTAGTGCTATAATGACCAAAACTCACTTGTAATAATTTCTTGACTACTGTGCATATAATCACACACACATATATATTATATATATATATATATATATATATATATATATATATATATATATATATATAAACATGTATCCTGGTGGCTATACCACATGTTAATTTCTTTTCATTTTACCAATGCACACTTCTAATAAAAATCAACAGAATGTTAACAGAAAATAATTAAGTATAACTTAGAATGCGCATAAATCTGCTAAATGTCCAGTGCATTTTATTCGAACCAATCTCAACTCTGACTCAAATGCATGGCCCTTGAAACTACCTATAAAAAACTAGTTAAACACATTACATATCAACCGAAACAACTGAGGATGATTGAAAAATTACGTATTAAATCAAGAATAATCCGAAAAAAGGGTTAAAATATTAAACATTACCTGAACTAATCGATAAAACCCATATTGAATATCATGCAATTCGTATTAAATCGAGAATAATCCGAAAAAGGGGTTAAAATATTAAACATTACCTAAACTAATCGATAAAACCCATATTGAATATCATACAATACGTATTAAATCAAGAATAATCCGAAAAAGGGGTTAAAATATTAAACATTACCTAAACTAATCGATAAAACCCATATTGAATATCATACAATACGTATTAAATCAAGAATAATCCGAAAAAGGGGTTAAAATATTAAACATTACCTAAACTAATCGATAAAACCCATATTGAATATCCTACAATACGTATAAACCAGATAATCCGAACAAGGGTTAAAATATTAAACATTACCTAAACTAATCGATAAAACCCATATTGAATATCATACAATACGTATTAAATCAAGAATAATCCGAAAAAGGGATTAAAATATTAAACATTGCCTAAACTAATCGATAAAACCCATATTGAATATCATGCAATACGTATCAAATCAAGAATAATCCGAAAAAGGGGTTAAAATATTACACATTACCTAAACTAATCGATAAAACCCATATTGAATATCATACAAAATAACCTCTAAAACTGACTCGGAGGAAATATGTTTCCTCCAGGAAACCTGACAAAGAGAGATGACGAAAATAACCCGAGAGCTGGTTATGAAAAACATCCTGGTAATTGATCAGAAACAACCACCAGCCAGACCCGGTTTATAAGTTTTATTCCTCAATGATTTCAAGAAATCTCGGAAGGCAAAAGAATCTCGCTCCGAGAGGAATAAGCTGACGTCAGCAACGATCCCCCCACCCCACCCTTATCACAGCACATCCCCAGGCCCCTTTGATACACCCCCCACCCTCCTCCACTCTCTCTCTCTCTCTCTCTCTCTCTCTCTCTCTCTCTCTCTCTCTCTCTCTGCTGCTGCTGCTCAAAAGATGAACTATTTCCAGGCAGCTGAAGTCAACATCAAGGACATCGAATAATTTCTCTCTCTCTCTCTCTCTCTCTCTCTCTCTCTCTCTCTCTCTGCTGCTGCTGCTCAACTGATGAACTATTTTCAGGCACCTGAAGTCAACATCAGGGACATCCAATAATTTCTCTCTCTCTCTCTCTCTCTCTCTCTCTCTCTCTCTCTCATATGCTTCTGTAAGTCAAGTGAAAGCCTCGAAATACAAGGAATACAAGCACGCAAGAGAGTGATCTTTACGTATATAATAACAATAAGAATGTATGCAACTAATAATAATAATAATAATAATAATAATAATAATAATAATAATAATAATAATACTTTATTAAAAGTAATGGCTATCTCAGTAGCATTACGCTTGTAGAGATTCATCTCTATTTTCAGAATATCAGGGATTTCTGTGATACTTAAGCAGGCTAGCAAAGCGCCTATGGAGGACATAGGCGCTCTACTAGTCTATTTAAGTAACACAGGAATGGCTGCTTTTCTGAAAATAGAGAATAATCCCTTCAAGCGTAATTATTTGTTTGGTTGTATGTGTTTTTACGTTGCATGGAGCCAGTGGTTATTCAGCAACGGGACCAAGGGCTTCTAGTGACTTCCAAACCACGTCGCGAGTGAACTTCTATCATCAGAAATATCCATCTCTAACCCCTCAGTGGAATTGCCGTGAATCTAACTCGCGGCCACCAAGGTGGCAGGCCAAGACCACACCGATTACGCCATGGAGGCGCTCTACAAGCGTAATGCTGCTGAGATAGCCGTTAATTTAAATAAAGTATGCCGGAGAGAGGGTCTGCTTCGTAAATACAACAATAACAACAATAATAATAAAATAATAGTAATAAAAATAATTATGAAAACCATTGCGAAAATAAGTTCCATCCTATCTCAGGCCGTTCTTGAAAATTTCCGGGATTTCCACTTTTCGTCGAATATTAATCCCATATTTCCATATTCCCGGAACGCATTCCAGGAATTCCAAAGTTACAAGCAAAATTTTGGGAAATTCTCCTCAGTGGCGCATCTCCATTTTATCAATATGTTATTCCGGGTATATTTTTCAAGAGATAATTCTGAGTATCTATTTGTATTAGGGAGCGGGGCTCCATTATATTGCTACTTGTTTCCGAGTTTTTTTTTTTCTCTCTCTCTTTTTTTTTTTAAATCTTGATTTGTGAAGGCTACTCGAATCAAGCTCCATTTCATGGATTTTGGAAATGTAATTCTGAGGATTTAGATTTCTAAATTTAGTTGGAATACTTTGTAACACTGGATCATTAGCATTTAATCTCAAATTTATCTCAAAATGTAATTCTGAGGATTTATATTTCTAATTTAGTCTGAATATTTTGAAGAACTATTGATCATTAGCATTCAGTCCCAAATTTACCTCAATTCTATTCGGAATATTTTAATGTCAAAATTTTGAATATAACGGAATACTGCGCCATTTGTCTCGTTTTTTTTATTTTATTAAGAATATAATAACTGAAATTACAGTTTTGTATGTTCTGTTGCATAACACGATTTCTTAGAATCTATTTGATGCGATGGTTCAAGTGCCTCTATCAAAATCTAATTCTGGATAGTCTTAGTTACAAATTTTCTTCTGAACATTTCGTTGCATAAGGAAACCGGTCTTATCCATCTCTACAAGTGTGAAGAAGAACTTAGTTTATGCAACCTGCAATCTCTGCTATAAAAGTTATAAAAAACAAACGGTAAGTATGAACAACAAACAGACAGCAATATTCACTTTGCTAAAGCTATGTCTTTCTATACATACAGTTTATTTCAACCATCGGTTTTATATCATACTTATAGTTCCAAAACGGGTCCCAAAAAGGCCCGGGAAAAAAGGCTTCAGAATAAAGGCGCTGTCACACTAGCGAAATTTCCGTCGACTTTTTCTGAGTTTGTCGTCGACTTTCCAAAGACGTAGACGTCATTCCGTACTCTGATTTACACACGTTCTTCTTCATAGCGTGGTTGTCGTCGTCAAAACGTAAACAAAAACCATCTAAGCTGTGACTTCCCGGAATGATAAAACAACTATGCTTTATAACACAAAGCAACTAGTGGGTCGTGCTTGCATGTGTTCCATGATGCTGCATAGAATTAAAAAAAAAAAGTCTTTGGGTTCGGTCCTGGTTAAAAGGACATGAAAAGTTTTATTTAAAAAAATAAGCTAGGGCTAGCCTAGGTAGGTTATTCGTAACCTTGTTTATACAACCACAGTCATACTGTATTATAATTTACGCTAGAGAAACACTGCAAAAATTTTAAAGATTTTTGTTTATATTATTTGCTAATGCAAACTAACAAACAAAAAACATAATGAGAGCAGACCTAGGCTATATAACAATCTGATATTCACGATATATCATGCTTATATGTATAAAGATCAGCAAGTTCAGGAAAGTTTTCCCTGAGTCGCATGGTGATCTCTTGGTAATCTTTTCATTTAAGACCCTATCTTCGAGCAAAAACTGTTCTGGCAATCTTGTCCACTGTACCAAGAACTCCATCTTGCATCTGATGACTGAAAATGCGCGCTCTCCGAGGTATAAACAAACAGTCGACGGTAGCGATGGGTTGAATTCGATCGGTACCGTTTTCAAAATTCGTGACGACGACACCAGAAAGTCGTCGTCAAAACATGAAAAGTCGACGTCAAATTCAAAAGTCAACGGAAATTTCGCTAGTGTGACAGCGCCTTAAGTCACGAGTGAAGCTTATGTCATCTTCTAGCTTTCTGCTGTGGAAGTATAATAATAATAATAATAATAATAATAATAATAATAATAATAATAATAATAAACAACTTATAACCTATAGGGCAAATATTGAGCATCATATTCATGTAACTACAAACATGAATAGGTAATACAGACTTATATTCATTCATGAATGGGTACGAATAAATATACTCATATAGAAAGGGACACAAGAAACCGAGAATAAAAATAAGTACATTCATAAAACTATTCACACACGAATACTCACAAAAATAAACGAGCACGTGTGAACATTCACAAACAAAGACATAAATACGAAAGAAAAACATACATACACTGGTATAAACATACAGACGTATGTCAAGCATACACAGACAAAAACAAGTATGAAAAACATACATACTAACATATATACGTATCTGGAACATACACAGACACTAACAAGTATGAAAAAGCATACATACACTGGTATAAATATACAGACGTATCTGGAACATACACAGGCACAAACAAGTAAAAAAAAGAAACATACACTGGTATAAACATACACAACTAAACCAGCACAAATGAATGAGGAACAAATACACACACATTCAACCTCATGGGAGAGACGACGAAGAGTTACGAGAAGAAATGAAAACGCAAGGCTGACTTATCACCGTCTAATCTCTCTGTTCGATCCTTAAAAGGGTCCCTTAACAAACCCTCTCCCCTCCCCACCCCCAATATCCATAACCCCCAACCACCCAACCCAAGCGCCCCCCCCCTCCCCCACCGAAATGAAACGATCAGACCGGATACGATCCTTAAAAAATCGTCATCGCGTTACTTCTTCTCTGCCTTCTTTTCGTAATTTTGATTTTTCTTCTTTCTTCTTTTCTTTCGCATTTCTTTTTTCCTTCTTTCTCTACTTTCTTCTTTTCTTTTCGCAATTTTATTTTTCTTCTTTCTCTTCTTTCTTCTTTTCTTTCGCATTTCTATTGTTCTTCTTTCTCTATTCTTTACGCATTTTTATTTTCCTTTTTTTTCTTTCGCAGTTTCATTTTCCTTCTTTCTTCTTTTTTCCTTTTTTTATTCACATATTCTTTTTCCCCATTCTTCTTTTCCTTATTTACCTATTCTTGCTTACCCATTATTCTTTTCTTTCCCTTCTTCATTTTCTGTTCTTCTTTGCAATCTTCTCCCATTCTTCTTTTCCTTACATGCCCATTCTTTTCTAGCCATTCTTCTTTCTTTCTTTCCCTTCTTCTTTCCTTGTTCATTTCCTATTTCTTCTTTCCTTGTTCATTTCCTGTTCTTAGCAATTTTTTCCCATTCTTCTTTTCCATACCTATTCTTTTTTACCCATTCTTCTTTC
>NC_087213.1:12507923-12512923 GCF_015104395.2 Macrobrachium nipponense | reverse complement strand
ATATATATATATATATATATATATATATATATATATATATAACAGATCAGCATCTTTCCCTTGAATGAAGCAGGGAATTTACAGGGTAGTGTCTCCATCTAATTACGCCCAGAATAAGGACGATTAAATTACGTCCTGCGCATAACAGACTATGAGCAACACCGAAATAATAATAAAAGAATCTCCCAACATTCCAACGTCTAAAAGAAAAACGGGGACTGAAGCTGAAATGCACAGATAAAGGATGCTGTGAAAAACTTTCAGAGCATCCTTTTAGCGAAGGAGATAAGCGCTTGCAGCATCCCGTGACGCTAATAAGACATACAGTGACCTTTGATAATGGCGAATACGCGTGACGATTTATACAGTCGCTGATAATGGTTATCACTGATCAACATAATCTACGAGGAATAAAACTTACTTGGATTATGACGCATCTTATTGATAAACTTACTGACATCCATCGCTTGAATGTGAATACCGTCATAATTATTCATTTAATAATCTATATTTTTGCAAATGCTCAAAGGTGATGATGTCTGGAGAGAGAGAGAGAGAGAGAGAGAGAACGGGATTAAGGACGAAATGCCAAAGCTTGTTGACAGTGGAAAGAAAAAAACAAAAGCAAAGAAAAAAAAAACCATCACAGTTCCGATCGATGGGCTTGAAAATTCCCACAGAGCAAATGTAGGAAGAAAGAAGCATCAAGTTGTTTCCCCCACACCTCCATCTAAAGGTGAGAAAGCCTGCGCCTAATGAGAGAAGCATCCCGCCCCCCTCTCCCCACCCCCCCAAGCACCACCCATGTTCCTAAAACGAATTCTTCGCCTTTTGGAGACCGGGGGACCAGGAGACCCCATGGAGACCAGCCAGGGTGGATAAGCGAGAGATGGGAGGCAATTCTCCATCCTCGTGGGGTTGGGGGGAGGAGTAATGGGAGGGGGTGTGAGAATGGGGGGTGGGGGGGGGTGGGGTTATAGGAAGAGAGCAGGGACAAGGTGGAAGAGCTAAGTGTAAGCCGGCTATCAGCTGGGCGGACGTTAATCAATCGAGTTTATTTTTGGGAGAGAGAGCGAGAGAGCTGTAATCATATTCAAAAAGACACTTTGGGGACAGGAGTGGTGGTGGGGGAGAGGGGCGGGGCGGGGGGGGGGGGGAAGTGATGGAGGGGGAGAGGGGACTGATGGGGAGTCTATCACTCTCACTTTTCTTTCTTTTCCTCTTTCCCCTTTTGGCTCAAAAGAAGAACTGTTATGAGAAGTCGTGGGTTGATTAGGAGCCGGGGGCGATTCCCGATACAATAACAAGAAAAGAAAAGAGAGAGAGAGAGAGAGAGAGAGAGAGAGAGAGAGAGAGAGAGAGAGAGAGAGAGAGAGAGGAAGAGAGGAGAGAGAGCGGAGGGAGAAAGAAAGAGAGAGGGTTTTAATTAAGCCGAGATCGCCTGAGCTAGTAATCCTAAAAAGACGCTCTAATTACCTGTGCTAACAAGGGGGAAGCATTTTCCAATCAATCTTCAGTGATACAGAACCTCTCGGGGGTATAAAAGGGAACTCGTCAATGAATCTTTCGTGAGAAACTCGCTTCCCGTCCGGAGACGAGAATGCTAGCTCACTATAAATAGTTTTGGAAGTAAAGTATAACGTACGTAAGTGATAAAGCACGTAAACGCTATACATGGGGCAAGAAGAGAGATATACGAAAGTGTGACGATAAGTTGGGGAGAAACGGGTAAACTTTCGGCCGACCGAAACATGAACTAATCTGCCTTAACCTGCCTGAAGCCTTGCATGATTTTGTTAGGGTGTAAGGTGGGGGATTTAAAAGTGAGAGCATCAAGTAGCTGCCTCTCTCTCTCTGTAAATAATAATAATAATAATAATAATAATAATAATAATAATATGTATTTTGGTAGAAGACCTCTTTTAGGCAAATACTGTTTAAAAAAATGGCAGAATTAAGCGAGTTGATTTATATATTGTTTTTTCTATTTTCCTTACAATTCACTTCTCAGGCTCAGCGATGTTTCTGAGTAACTGACCAATATTCATATTGGGAATTTTCAAAAATCATAAATGCTGAAGGTAATCTTTTATTGGAACAGGATATCAGGTCCAGGTTTAGGGGCTGGTATTGGTGCTGGTATACCAGCACCAATACCAGCCCCTAAACCGAAGACGAACCCGGCACCGAACTGAACTACGCCTACGGAATAATACCAGCACTGACGACGACCCCTGCTTGACCTGGACCTGATATCCTGTTCCAATAAAAGATTACCTTCAGCATTTATGATTTTTGAAAATTCCCAATATGAATATTGGTCAGTTACTCAGAAACATCGCTGAGCCTGAGAAGCGAATTGTAAGGAAAATAGAAAAAACAATATATAAAATCAACTCGCTTAATTCTGCCATTCTTTTTAACAGAATAATAATAATAATAATAATAATAATAATGCAGCGTCGCACATAGTAAGAAAAGCGATGGACGCAGCCCGGAACCCCACACTTTTCTCAACTACAGATGAAGGACATTTATTAAAAGAGACAGAAATATCCTGAGAAGAAAATTCGTATTTATCATTAAAGAGAGTTAAATGCATTCTAGTTTTCTGTAAAAGAAAACCATTGTGACGGCTTCAGATCTTAAAAACTACTGAGTCTAGAGGGCTGCAAATTAGTATGTTGATCATCCATCCTCCAATCATTAAACATATTAAATTATAACATTCTAGCTTCAGTAGTTTGTATTTAATTTAAGGTTAGCAGTGGATCGTGCATCTGGCAGCGCTTTCCGGAGGTGTAAAGCACACCTTCACTTGACCGCGTCTGGGAAATAACTTGTTTGTTTGTATGGTGTTTTTACGTTGCTTGGAATCAGTGGTTATTCAGAAACTAGACCAACGGCTTTACGTGCCTTCCGAACCACGTCGAGAGTGAACTTCTTTCACCAGAAACACACACCTCTCACACCTCAACGGAATGCCCGAGGTGACAAGTCAAGACCATACCGATCACGCCACGGAAGCACTTAGGGAACAACTTGATTCATTAGATGTCGTTGAAGATACAAAACTGCTTCGATATCATTCTACAAACTTAACGCGACAAGCAATTTCACTCTTCAAAGTTCCCATTTTCTTTTCCAAGGCATCTGGTGTTGTTTTCACGCTTTTTGTTGTCATTAAATATACTAATGTAAGTTTCCGTGACTGTTCAATTTAACCCACAGCTTAACTGCTATTGTATGTACTTAGTCTTGAGCTACCATAAAAACAATTATGTACGAGAAGAAGAAGAAGAAGAAGAAGAAGAAGAAGGAGAGAGAGAGAGAGAGAGAGAGAGAGAGAGAGAGAGAGACTTTTGGCATAAATTTTCCATATTTCATGTAATAAACCGACCAACCCAATGAGTTGTCTTGACAAATATATTAAATGACACACCAAACCAAAATTGAAAGATAAAAAGAAGATACTCAGTGTTAGAGAGAGAGAGAGAGAGAGAGAGAGAGAGAGAGAGAGAGAGAGAGATAGAGTGGAGGAGAGCGGAGGAGAGAAGGGAGAAGAGGAAGAAGAGGATGAGAGAGGGGTGGAGAGACCGAAGATAAAAAGGAAGGATACCGAGGGATGGAAGTTGCGGGTAGTGAGAAGGGGAGAAGAGAGGAGAGCAGAGATGAGAGTTAAAAAAAGGTGCGATTCTTCAACCTGAAAAGTTTTGCCTACACAATAAAATCAATGACGAAATCCAGTGAAAAAAATTATAAATACTTGTAGAGAGATTGTGTCTAATTATCTTTTAGCCTACTAATAAACCTAAGAAAAAAATGTCTTCATTCTAAACCTATAATCTAATAATCATGAACAGCTAAAGAAATGTCTACACAGTAAATCATGATTATCGAACAGAACAGAATATAGAATTTACACCAGAGGCCAAGCGCTGGGACCCACGAGGACATTCAGCGCTGAAACGGAAATTGACAGCAGGAAGGTTTTGAAAGGTGTAATAGGAGGAAAATCTCACAGCTGCACTGAGAAACAGTTGTTAAAGAGGTTGGAGAGTAAGATGGAAGAAAGAAAATTGTTTGTATGGTGTTTTTACGTTGTTTGGAACCAGTGGTTATTCAGCAACGGGATCAACGGCTTTACGTGACTTCCGAACCACGTCGAGAGTGAACTTCTATCAGAAATACACATCTCTCACTCCTTAATGGAATGCCCGAGAATCGAACTCTAAGCCATCGAGGTGGCAGGCCAAGAGAGAGAATATAAACGGAGATACGGTAAAAGAAGTGAAAGAGGTTGTAGCTAGGGGACTAAGGGACGCAACGGAGAACCGTAATTAATGCCTACAGTGCACCTTACTGATGGCACTATACCCTACGGGGAACCTTGATATTGGCCCCGCCCTTCACCTCTGGCTCATCAGAGTATGCTTGCCAAATAGCAAGCCTTTATCGCGTACAGTTGAAGAGACTAAACTGGTTCACTTAAGGTAGATTCTTGGATGAGCCCTATTCTAACGAGACGTTTGTTTGGCGGCCGCTAATTGGCTGGTACCGGGAGGTAGGCAGCTCCCAGCCAATCAGCGGCCGCCAAACTAACGTCTCGTAGGCATAGGGCTCAGCCAAGAATCTACCTTAAGTGAATCAGTTATAGGCGCTTTCAAAACACTTCAACCAATTAAACAGATGAAATGGAGGAGAGAAAAAAAAACAAGCACATACCTATACACGCACATCTAAAAAGTTAAATACATCTTAGTTTTACCAGACCAATAAGCCTATTAACAGCTCTCCTAGGGCTGGCCCGAAGGATTAGATATTTTGACGTGGCTAGGAACCAATTGGTTAACTAGCAACGGGACCTACAGTTTACTGTGGGATCCGAACCATATTATATCGAGAAGTGAATTTCTATCACCAGAAATAAATTCCTCTGATTCCCCGCTGGCCGAGCCGAGAATCGAACGTCGGACCACCGGGTTGGTAGCCGAGCGCGA
>NC_087213.1:12492923-12502923 GCF_015104395.2 Macrobrachium nipponense | reverse complement strand
ATTCAAGTCTTAAAAATTCGGCCATTTTCACACTGGTATACCTTTCCTCGCATCTCTCCGAATGACCAAGCGGGACTTCACTTTTTTCCCACAGTATTGGCTACCTTTGGCAAACTTTCTGAAATGGGTTTATCACAGGTTATTAATTAATTACCCCAATTACACGTTGACAACAGAAAAAGGCTTTCCCTTCCCTTCTCAAGTCCTATTTTCTCAGTCTGTTTTCACAAAAGCAACAGAAAGATTTCAGTAAAAAAAAAAAAAAAAAAAAAAAAAAAAAAAAAAAGCGCTAAGCGGAGACCGAGGTTAATTAGCAAAATAAATAAGAAAAAGTATAGGCAAAGCAGATACCGAGGTAAATTAAGTAAGTAAATAATAAAACGGAACACTTGCAGACCCAAATTTTCAAAAAATTGTGAAATATGGATAAAAATTCCCATTAATAAATTCTTAGTTTATATGAACAAAAATCACCATTCATTTATCTTTAAAAATGCGGAACGGAAACAATTTCTCATCAAATACAAAGACCCTGCAGGCAGGTTCTCAATCATATCTGAATTTCAACTCCCCAATAACTGTCCGCGATGGTGTACTGAATACTCTGCCATTCAGAAAGTGGGTCAAAAAACCCGCCTTGAAAATAGTAATTGCCTACACAAGCTGGTCATTCAGAAAGGAGGGCAAAGGCGCTTTGAAAAAGCTATAGAAATGACGATCAGAATGTCAACAAAACGTCACTGCCAGACCAAGAGATGGCTGTGTCAACAAGAAACACTGCTGCCAGACGAAAGACTACTGTACGACCGCTGCTAAATTGCTGTCAGCATCTGTTGACAGGGAGAAGCTTCAAGGTCTGCGTTTATAATCATATAAACGGGACAAGTATGTCAATGCTTTTTAATTTTAATGATCACTATTAATGTCGTCGACGCCAGTATACACGAATGAAATAGCTTACTCCATTCTTCATAATTTAAAGTTTTTTTTTTTTCTTTCCATTGGGATCAGTGCCTTTCGACCAAGTCACAGGAGCTGTCGTTTCCCATTTCTTTGATTTTTAGAAATCTAAGATTGTAGTTTCACCAACAAAGAATATGTAATATTTAATCTTTTGCCCATGGAAGGGGTGACCCCAGAGGCTGTTAAGATTCTGATACTCGGTATTATTTGTTCTAATTAGGTTGCTGGCACTGCATTCTCTTAACCTACGGTATGCACCCATAATATCGCTTAGGTATACTACCATGTACCAAATTCACTGCTCAGATGAAGAGAGAACAAGTGATTTACCTGCATCGGAACCAGGTTCTCTGGCATGAGGAGCATGAGTCTTAACCACTGAACTTCAAGGTCCCCTAAACGCACCCACACATTCACACACACACGACATGAAATAGTGGATGGAAACTGGATCTGAAGAGATACAACAAATCCTATTGTGGGAACTTCTTTACAGACAAAATATGTGACACATGGAATAAACTGCCACAAGAAGTAAACAGCAACAGTGTGGAAGAGTTTACAAGAAAACTAGACAAAATCATTAGAGCACTGTGAATGAACATAGGAACCTGCTCCTAGAGATAAGTGAGCACACGATGGCTTCTCGATTGCACAAATAAGTCTTTGAGACATCCTAATCATTGTAACTCCTTGTAACATGTATGGTTATTACAACAGCGTATAGAACGAATAGCCAAAGAACTTTTCCTTGCTCAAGCTCGAAGGGGAAAGGAAAAACTACTTGAATGATGGAAGAATTTAAGGATAATGGAAAACAGAAGCAGTCACATAGTTCCAGAGCTTAGCAGCAAAGCAACATAAACCGCCACCGACCCTTATGAAAATGAAGGATTACAAGGGCAATTGTGATATGAGATGGAATGCTGTGTGTTGCGAAGCCAATACCATCATCTAGAATGAACGATTGCATAAACGATTGTCTGAACGATTGTCGTTAGCGACAAACGCACACACTATTCATACAGTATGAACGATCACATCTATTTCAGTCTGAACAAAGATTTTGTCTCAGGAAGACATGGCATCCTCTTTAGAACAGACGTGTGCGATAGCTTTATATCGGCAGACAAACACATACATTGAAAGACCTGTGTATGACAGACATACGTAAGTCTCAAGCCAGCAACCTGGTCGTGACACATTCCCGCTGAGATCGTTCAGACACGAAGCTCAGCCCACTTCTGCATTCAGACAAGCCCACGCACAGTGTTTTTGCGAACGATACAGACAATCGTTCAGTGTATGGGGCCCTTGACTCCCGGAGCAAGGGGTGGAGAAGGATTAAGTAGTTTCTATTGACTCCATGATATCCATATTTTGTAGATGCATTATGTTTATTCAAATAAGAACATAAACATCCAGCCCGCAAGAGCAAAAATAGACTTAAAACGATTGGGGAGGCCCCTTGCAGACTTCAGCCGAGTCGCTTGGCCCGCTTTCTGAAGAACTGTTTTAAGTTTTCTGTAAACGAAAACTATCGTGGCGGCTTTGTTTGTCCGTCCGCACTTTTTCTGTCCGCCTTCAGATCTCAAAAACTACTAAGGCTAGAAGGCTGCAAGTTGGTATGTTGATCATCCACCCACCAATCACCAAGCATACCAAATCGTAGCCCTCTAGCCTCAGCGGTTTTTATTTTATTTAAAGTTAATGTTAGCCATGACCGTGAGTCTAGCAACGTTACAGGACAGGCTACCAACGGGCTGTGGCTGAAAGTTTCATGGCCCGCGGATCGTACAGCATTATACGCTATACAGAAAACTTGTTTCTTCGGCGCATTTTTTACTTGTTTGTATTCGTCCTCTCATATATATCCTTCAGAAGAGTTCAGTTCCTGGACCCCTTTAAACTTCACTTAATTTATTAAATTTAGGCTGTCAAACCAAGCACTGGGTTACCACCAGCCAAAGTTCCTCGTTGGACGAGTGGTTTACGTGCTCGCCTTCCAATTCGGAAATTCCGAGTTCGATTCCCCTCTCTGCCAACAAGGAATCAAAGGAATTTGTTTCTGGTGAATAGAAATTCATTTCTCGATATATGGTGGTTCGGATCCCACAGTAAGCTGTAGGTCAGGTTGCTAAGTAACCAATGGGTTCCTAGCTATGTAAATAAAAATCCAATCCTTCGGGCTAGCCCTAGGGGAGCTGTTTATCGCTTCAGTGGTCTGGTTAAATTAAGATATACTTAACTTTTTTTTTTTTCTTTACTACCAGCCAGTCAAAAAAGAGAGCTGAAATGGTTGGAGCTGAAGCTTCTTAAGAACCCCAGAATATAATGGAGAAGCAGTTCAGGGACCTAAAATGGAACTGGGAGAAAACATGTTATAATCCGAGAGGTTGGACAGCAAGTTTGGGACGAACGGACGCTGTAAACAATCCGGTGACGCGTATAGTCCATAGCGTGAGGTGCACTGACGGTACTACCTCCCCTACGGAACCTGTAAACTAGTTTATGTACTAAACTTAGAAACAACGCACATCCCATGATAAACCCATCCATGGTAAAAAAAAAAAATAATAATATAAAATAAAATTCAGTCTACGTAATTCGCTAATTATTAACAACTCATCATCGCCTTTGGCGACCCGATAATTACTTGACCTGTTCATTATAACCTCCTACACGTCCCCTTCTATGGCCTCCCGTCCCCTCAACCCCTCTTTTCACCCCTCAGTCTCCTTCCTTCTTAGTCCCTTCAGTAATAAATCGAATTTCTTGATTATCGATCGCCGCAAAAAAAAAAAAAAAAGACAGGGGCGCCACTCAATTTCACTGGACCTTTTCAAAGGGAGCTTCTCGGATCCTACGAAATGTCGTTTTCAAGATGGTTCAAACGGCAGCTTTATTTAAGTGATGCTTCTCATTCGATTGAGATTGGTTAGTGACAGGTTTTATGAAATTGTGTCGTGAGGTTAACCATATACCAAGAGATGGATGATCGCTACACAATTACGCATAAATATACGCTTGCCAGTTTCCGTCTAAGACTAAAATATACATACCCTAAATAAATGACGGATAAAGGTAGTGTGTGCATAACAAACGAACACACACACGCACATATCTATATTACCGGGAGCACACGAAGTGTAAAAGTGCATTTACTTCCTACTGATGAGGACGACACAATAAATAAATAAATAAATAAATAAATAAACAAACAAACAAAACTAGGTTACATAACCACGCAGACTCTCCAACGTCCCGTACCAACAAATACACATCTTTGATCTTTGCCCACAGGCTAAAATTTAAATATATAAAAGCTTAAGCAATATAAAAAAATATAATGGAATAAATTGTGCAACGACTTCAGTGCGGCGTTCAAACACTTCTATATTTAACATCTGACGCTTCGCATAGTTTGAAATGTTTTCAAAGGATTTTTTCTAATCACAGTTTCCACTTTTAGCTCGACGACCTTCCATTATTTTTTTTTATTTTCAAATGATTTCGATTACACTATAAAAAGAATATAAAGGGGTGACATGAGACTGAGTAGTTTCTACTCCCTCCACCGAATCAATATTTCAAAGCTAGATTATCTATATGCGTCTACAAACATGTGTTCTGGAGTCTTTTGGCATCTTGTCAACAACAAAATGTAGTAAACTACCACATTTTGGTGGTGACATTTGCGGAAGCAGCCAGTAATGGAGGTAAAATTATAAGAGACAAAACTATGAAAACTCTCAATATTGGAGGCAAGGTTGTAGAAAACAACCAATATTTGGGCAGTGTTGAAGAAAACTACCAATATTATAAGCAAAATTATGAACAACTGTCAATATAGGAAGCATAGTTGAAGAAAACGGCCAACATTGGAGTCAAAACTGAAAACTGTCAATATTGGAGCTCACGTTGAAGAAAAGTCAACACTGGAAGCAAAACTATGAAAAGCTGTCAAAATTGGAGGCAAAGTTAAAGAAAACAGCCAATATTTGAGGCAAAACTATAAAAAATGTCAAAAGTATAAGGAAAGTTGAAGAAAACAGCCGATATTGGGGGTAAAATTATGCAAAAAGTTGTCAATATTGGAGACAAACTTATATATATAAAAACAGCCTTTACTGCAGGGAGAAATATGAAAACTCAAAATTGGAAGCAATGTTGAAAAAAATACCCAATATTGGAGGTAAAACAATGAAAAACTCAACATTAGAGTGAAAGTTGAAGAAAGAGGCCAATATTGGAGGCAAAGTTGTGAAAAAATGAAAATAGAGGTACAGTTGAAGAAAACAGCCAATACTGGGGGGTGGGACTGAAAACTGTCAATAATTGAGGCATAATTGTAGAAAACAGCCAATATTTAAAGCTAAAATATGAAAAACTGTCATTACTGGAGGCACAGTTACAAAAAAGCCAATAGTTGAGGCAAAATTCTGAAAAACTGTCACTACTGCAGGTACAGTTACAAAAGAGCCAATAGTTGAAGCTAAATTTTGAAAAACTGTCACTACTGCAGGTACAGTTACAAAAAAGCCAATAGTTGAAGGTAAATTTGGAAAAACTGTCACTACTGGAGGCACAGTTACAAAAAAGCCAATAGTTGAAGCTAAATTTGGAAAAACTGTCAGTTTTTTTTTTTTTTGGGTTAAAGGGTTTATTTTTTTTTTTTGTTTTTTTTTTTTTTTTTTGTGTGGTGGTTTTTTTTTAAAAAATTTTGGGGTGTGTTTTGTTTTTTTGGAGTGTGGGAGGGGGGGTGGGTTTTGTTAAATTTTTTTTTTTTTTTTAAAATTTTTTTTTTAAAAAAATAATATTTTTGTGTTTTTGGAGGTTTGGGGTTTTAATTTTTTTTTTAAAGACTGGAGGTACAGTTACAAAAAAGCCAATAGTTGAGGCAAAATTCTGAAAAAACTGTCAATACTGGAGGCACAGTTACAAAAAGCCAATAGTTGAGGGAAAAATATGAAAAACTGTCGAACTAGAAAAAACAGCCAGTACTGCAGGCAAAACTACGAAAAAACCGTCATCACTGGAGGCAAAGTTGCAGAAAACAAGGACACAGCCAATACTGGAGGCAAAATGGAAGAAAGAAACCCATGCCAGTGACAAAATCTAAAATTCGGCGTGTTCGCTCTGGGTGGTGCCATATGAGACGGCGAGATGTCACATAAAAAGATGTCTAGAGACACAGTAGAGCATAACCAGTCTTTATCCTGATTCATCAATATTTATAACCTTTAAGCTTCTATCCTAGGATATCATCACTGACTAACATCATCTCAAGTCTCACGTATTATAGTAGATTCACATCAACCTTGCATTTGATATCTAGGCCTGTCCCTTACGACGCTCCTGATTGGCTGTTGATAAGCCAGTCACAGGGCTGGAAACTCTCTCTCTCGAGAGAGTTCACATAGGCAAAAAGTATGTTCCATCTCTCCTGAGGGATACGTTTGAAAGACGTATTCTTCAGGAGAGGTGGAACATAGATCCTACCCATGTGAACTCTCGAGAGAGACTGAGAGATGCCAGCCCTGTGATTAGCTTATCAACAGCCAATCAGGAGCGTCGTCAGGGACTGGCCTAGTCATCAGATGCACGTGTGAATCTACTATAGTAACTGCTGTGTAATATGAAGACTGGTGATATTATTGTCGAAATTCTCCCCCCAATATGTGAGGTTATATTGAAGAATCGACATATGATTTGCATAAAAAGGGCTCAGGCACTACGTACACACGAAAAAGAGCGGGGTATACTACGGGCAGCCTCTATGTGACTGTTTGCAAGTTTTGAATAATAATAATAATAATAATAATAATAATAATAATAATAATAATAATAATAATAATAATAATAATAATAATTTAAAAAATCCTCATAATAGCACGAGTCATCAAATGGAGAAACAAATCCACAGGTATGTAAATGTACATATATTTCAGTTTAAAAACAGCAAAGATCTTTGCTGTTTTTAAACTGAAATATATGTACATTTACATACCTGAGGATTTGTTTTCTCCAATAATAATAATAATAATAATAATAATAATAATAATAAAAATAATAATAATAATAATAATAATAATAGAATAGGGTTATTGAGATTTTCTGATATTTTTTTGAACAAATAATTACAGTAATTGAACTATGCAGATCAGATTCTGAAAAAGGAATAATAATAATAATAATAATAATAATAATAATAATAATAATAATAATAATAATATTAAGGGAGTAGAGCCTCTTTTAAGCATGTTATTATTATTATTATTATTATGATTATTATTATTATTATTATTATTATTATTTTAAAATACAAACCGTTGGTTTGAACGTTTATTCCTTTTTATTTACTGTAATTTTTTTTTTTTAATTTATAAGAAAACTGAATAATAATAATAATAATAATAATAATAATAATAATAATAATAATAATAATAATAATAATTTTTATCATTCCCATACCAGGAATGATGTAATAGAACATGATCGCATTTCCATGCAAAGACAAATACAACCACCAAAGTAATCACCTTACGTAAGTGCATCAGTGAAAAAAGAAGAAAAAAAACGTACGATCCCTTTAAAGGTTTACAGTTAGAAAAAAAATGACAATCAATAAAACACGTCACAGACACGCACAAACGAACGTAGGCGGCAAAGCCCTTCGAATGTCAGAGGGCATTATATACTATTGGCGTCCGAACGGGACGAAGTTGGTTACTCTCAGAGCGGCATGTATCACACGAGCCCGTTTTCCGGCATCTTGAGGCCGGTAAGTGACTCGTTTGTGCCCAAAACTAAGGTCCAGAATTCTGAAGAACTCTCGGCTTTCGCGGCATCGCTGTAACGAACGTTTGCAATTACGGTTTGTGAAAAATATTTAAAAAGAAATGGGGGGGGGGGGGGGGGGGGGGGGGTGGGGGGGGGGGGGGGGGGGGGGGGGGGGGCGTTTGTATGAGAGATGTTCAATGACGTCAGAATACTTGCAAGTTGACCAATATTCTATTATTTCATATAACAGCAAGCAATGGTAGGTGGAAGCTCTATATTCACATTACCGTGACGTCGCACACGTACATACGTAACTATTTCTGTCACCGTGGTTTGATAAATTTGTGACAATCTTTTATAAAAAAAAAATGAGACCATCAATTAAGGACGACATGGTTCAAAGTACACTGGCATGATGGCATTCATAACATATTAACAAAAACACATATGAGATAAATAACTGGTGGACGCAGCCCTACGGGCGTAAACAATCTAACTTTTACTGGAAATTGTCGTAAACCTTGCCAGGACAATTCAGGCGTACCTCTAGTATACGTCGGTAGTTAGCGAGGTTCATCTCGAACAAACCACTGCTTTCATTTCTTGAAATGAGAAGTCAAAGTCACCTAGTGACTGAGCGTACAACCTCTTCAATAGTGCGCTAAGGGATATGCACAGACAAAACAAATTATATCAGAAAGTGTTTCTCTAAAAAAGAGAGAGAGAAAAAAAAACTCGTAGTAACTGCACACTGCAATTGATCTACGCTATTACGGGAAAAACATTAAAAACAAAATTTTTTTTTACCAAAGGATAGCATCATCGAATTTCATGATCCCAAGACCTGTGGTAACTGGACACATCTAAAATTATAGCGGACGAAATTAAAGTAAAATGACCCTTAACTTTAAGATACCAATATATAACAGGACACCTGTAAAAATGTAAAGCACGCCCATAAGCTTACACACATATTTACTTGCATAAAGATAAAGATATATGCCACGAAGGAAAATAAACGACGGAGTAGATACTCCGTTGTTTATTTTCCTTCGTGGCATATATCTTTATTTATGGATTTATCACGTTCCTAACTTTCGTGATTCAGTTATACATATTTACATGCATGTATATACATATATATAATATATATATCTATATTATATATATATATATATATATATATATATATATATATATATATATATATGAGTAACGTATCAGGAATTAGGTAGGATCTTTCTACGATGTATATTCGCATGCGAGTGTGTGTGTGTGCGCGCGTCCGCGCGCGTGTGTACATACTCACAAAATCTACGACCCAGACTACAATCCTGATGAGCTCAACAACAAAGCAGAATACGCGATGTACTTTCAGTTGACAAGGAGAAAAAAAAAAAAACTGTAATCCTCACTTGGTCCAGCGAGAGAGAGAGAGAGAGAGAGAGAGAGAGAGAGCTGAAACTTTACAACCGGAACTGCAAGGGCATGGGCAACAACATCCTGAAGATGAACGACACTAGTCTTGGTGTAGACCGGAAGGTGCTCGCGGGAACATACCCTTCAGGAACCACCAAGTCCACCTCCCACTTAGCCCCTACCCCCCCCCCCCTCCCCCCCCATACCCCGCACACATGTCCCCTCCTTATCCTTTGCTACCCACCATGCCTCTCTCTCTAACCAAACCCCTTTTACCTGAGAGAGAGAGAGAGAGAGAGAGAGAGAGAGAGAGAGAGAGAGAGAGAGAGAGAGAGAGAGAGGGTTCTGGTAATGGCTAAAAATACCAGCACGCTCTTTAAAGACGACATAGAAGGAGGACGAGGCTGGACCTCCACGCGCGCACACATACAAACACACTGCTGGAGAGAGAGAGAGAGAGGAGAGAGAGAGAGAGAGAGAGAGAGAGCACTACTACCTGGACTTTCAAAAGAGAGAGAGAGAGAGAGAGAGAGAGAGGCGAGAGAGAGAGAGAGAGAGGCATCATCAGCAGCGCCAACACATCGCTCCAAACATCGTAGCAGCAGCGGCAGCTTCTTCTTTTGTACCTCTCTCCCTCATTTTTTCTCTTCGCCATTACTCCCTCTTACTTATTACATCACCGCCATCACCACCACCACCACCACCATTCTCTCTCTCTCTCTCCTCTCTCTCTCTCTCTCTCTCTCTCTTCCATGCGCACACTACTTCCCCGGGTCGCTCTGTTCTCATCCCCTTTTATCATCCTAATTTCCTTTCCTTTATCAGTCATTTGCAT
>NC_087213.1:12470423-12485423 GCF_015104395.2 Macrobrachium nipponense | reverse complement strand
TCTCCTAGCATCTCCCCGGCCGGACTTTGCACCAAGTGCCTAATATCTTTCCCGTATGGCTGCCAGATCGAAGTAACGATTTTCGCTAATACATTTATAACAAGGTCGACTTATAAACTACAAAGGCGCTTGGGAACATTTTTACACGACGACAGGACTCGTGCTGCCAATATGACATCTTCAAGAGCATGTGTCCATTTAATTTTTTTTTTTTTTTCAACATGGGAAAAATTTGAGCTTCCATCTAAAATCGAAATATGTACGCTCTTGCTCTCAATTGAACCGCACACTAATGCTTGGAAAATATTAAAAGTTAATATTTCTGCAAAAACTGAAACGGTGCATATTCGTACTTCGATTGAACGGTACACAAATATATGAAAAATGACTAAAAGTTAATATTTCTGCAAAAATTGAAACGGTGCATATTCGTACTTCGATTGAACGGTACACAAATATATGACAAATGATCAAAAGTTAATATTCCAGTAAAATGTTGCAGCAGATTGAACTCGTGCATGATCGTGCTTCTATACCAAAGAAAGTGGCGATGCAAATTCTTGACGTGTGACACCGCAATTAACTTCTACTTCTCTCACGCCTCAAAGGAACCTTCATCTTCCAGGTTTTTAATTTGATGTAAACGAAAAGTATTGAGATGCTATTTGTGTGTCCGTTCGCACTTTTTCTCTCCGCCTTCAGACCTTAAAAACTGCCGAGGCTAGATGGCTGCAAATTGGGATGTTGATCACCCAGCCTCTAATCATCGAGCATACTAAATTGAAGCCCTCTAGCCTCAGTAGTTTTTACCTTATTTAAGATTAAATTTACTCATAATCGTGCGGCTGGCACTGCTTTGGGTGCGAACAACACAGGCCACCACCAGGTAGTGGTTGAAAGTTTCACGGGAAGTGTCTGAGTTTCACGGGTCGCGGCTGAGAGATTCAGACAGCATTATACGGTATACAGAAAACTCGATTGCGCCGAAGGAACTTCGGAGCATTTTTTACTTGTTAACTTTAGAAACGTGTAGGTGGAGGCTTGTTATATCTTATGATCTTTAATGAAGAAACATCATAAAGGTCTGGAATTCGAATTGAAATATAGAATTAAGGCCAAGGCCAAGCGCTGGGACCTATGAGGCCATTCAGCGCTGAAAAAGAAATTGTCAGTTAGAAGGTCTGAAAGGTGTAACAGAAGGAAAACCTCGCAGTTGCACTATGAAACAATTGTTAGAGAGGGTGGAAAGTCATATGGAAGAAAGAGAATATGGACGGAGGTACAGCAAAAGGAATGTAAGAGGTACGCTGCAAAGAACCTTAAGTAATGTCTACAGTGCACTACGTGAAAAAAAAAAAAAAAGAAGTTTATGGCAATGAGAGAGTGAGAAGAGACTCAATCCTCATTAACTATATTTTCACTGCGAAAAATGGATGTCAGATGGCAACCTTTACCGCAGCCAGCTTCGTGTCTTTTTGAATCTATTCCGGATATCAAGTGGTTACACCGCTACTACCGAGAACCGTGTCATTGGCGTTCGCTCAATCATTCAAGAATCGACACAAGTAGGATGTTCAGTTCCTCAGCACGAAAAGATAACGAGTGCTGAGCATAACGTCACCAACGCTGCCACATCCTCATTGATGATTCAGGATCCTCACGCCACTGCTCTTGTTCAGTTATCATCTGGACCTACACTGAATTATAGTGGTAATGGTGCAGTGCAAAGTATCCTAATGAAAGCTTCACTTCATTAACCAAGCGTTCTTAATATGCTACTTCCAGATATATTCACATAAATTGTTTGAGCTACAAATGTCCTTTAATATCTAATTAGCTCTACCTCGGATTTAATATATTTTCATATATGTAAACCGAAGGGGAATTTTTAGTTGATAATAATTTCGTACTCTCGTGGGTTCGAACCACCGCCCAGGGGACAGAGAAGAAATCAGGACTTCAGTGACGTTATCGATTAATTCCGAGGTAGAGCGAATTAGATATAAAAGGACATTTGTAGCTTGAATAATATATATATATATATATATATATATATATATATATATATATATATATGTAATATATATATATATGTGTGTGTGTGTGTGTGTGAGAGAGTGTGTGTGTGTGTGTGTAGAATCTACTAGTCACCTTTTTACCAGATACATTATGATTGTAATACCCACAATACCTTCATAACTTCTCGAATTCCTCTGCGCTTTTTTGGATTCGTTTGTCACTGCAAAGCCTTAAGATTCGAGTGCAAAATATAGGAAGTAATTATGATGTCCGGTAGCGGGAAACGAACCTGATTCCATGATCACAACGAGGTCACGTTGGTCAGGTCAGCAACGTGACCTCGTTGTCATTATGGGACCCGGGTTCGTTTCCCGCTACGGACGTCATCAATTTCTTCACAATATATATTGCACTCGGATCTTAAAACTTTGTAGCGATAAGCAAATCCAAAAAACGCGAAGAATTCGAAAGATAAAAGGGCATTGTGGCTATTATAATTACTATATATATATATATACTATATATATATAATATATATATATACATATATATCAGTATAGTATATCTAAATAGTTGAAAGAAATATCTAAAGATAAAAAAATATATTTACAGACAAGATAACTGTAAATTCTTGGAACAGACCAATCAATGAGCTACCCAGAGAACTAAGGGTATAAAAATGACTGGATACATTAAAAAAAAAAAAAAAAATAGTTCAGGCAAACCGTGAGCTATTACTGATTAAAACTGCTCCCCTTATAGCACAAAGTAGGGGCCGACAGGAGGGCCTCCAAAAATAAACAAGAAAGGTTCGATGGTTATTTATTATCAATCCATTTTTAATGCCAGGTTAATGGGGATATGGGCAGGGCGTGGGACGATGGGTCGATAACTCAGGTGAGCGTTTGTCAACTCGTACGTTAACTGATGGTTAAAAATGTTGGGAAAATTTCCACACAATGTTAGCCTGGGAGGCGACATACCACGCCATACCATACCATTCACTGATTACGTCGACACTGGAAATTGATCTACACCAAAGATAAATAGTTCATTTCATTTTATTTCCATTACAATTTTGCCATACATACTTCTCTCGATTGTTTTCCGTTTTTTCATGTAGCCACTGGTGTGTTTGTTTGTATGGTATTTTTATGTTCCACAGACCCAGTATGGTTATTCAGCAACGGGACCAACGACTTTACGTGACTTCCGAACCACTTCGAGAGTGAACTTCTGTCACCAGAAATACACATCTCTGACCCCTCAGTGTAATGCCCGAGAATCGAACTCGCGGCCACCGAGGTGGCACGCCAAGACCATACCGCTCACGCCACGTAGGCATTGTAATGAAGGGCAAAATCTGTAAGAATTTTGTATTTGAGTATGTGAGGATCTATACAGAAGTCTTCATCAAGCATTCTCTGCTATCCTGATGACCTCATAAATAATAATAATAATAATAATAATAATAATAATAATAAGAGAGAGAGAGAGAGAGAGAGAGAGAGAGAGAGAGAGAGAGAGAGAGAATTGTATAAGCAGTAATAAACCAAGATGACTCAACCGGATTTTACCATTCCCTATGGTGCGTTGCTCGCCAGTCTAAGCAACAACGAGAAAGCTGTCATCAGAAATATAGAGAAGACTCTCTCTACAAGATTAATAGTGCTGAAGCAGCAACCATTTTGAACAAAACTTGTCCACGAGAGGGTCTCCTTCCGAAATAATAATAATAATAATACAATCCGAGTGGATCTTGTTTGTCCTCCCCTTGGTGACAGTGGGGAGACGTGAAACAGCCACCCACCCCCTGCGAAACCGGTTTGCCGCCTGGGTGGGAGCGGGGTAGGAAGGGGGAACGGGAGGGTAGCCGAGACATCCACCCTCCAGCAAAACTGCTTGTCCGCGACGGGTGGGGGGCAAGGGTGGATAAGGATCGGAAGGGTAGGAGAGAGAGCAGCGCGTCCCAGCGCGAGTAGCACGCGCTAACAAGCTCGTAATAATAATAATAATAATAATAATAATAATAATAATAATAATTATTATTATTATTATTATTATTATTATTATTATTATTATTATTATTATTATTATTATCATCCTGAATACGATCGAATCGAGACATGGAATTAAAATTTGAGTTTTAAATGCGTAGAGTGAACACGATTTTATCGCTCGTCCGTAAAATTTACTTAAAATAAGCAGGCCTTGTGCCAGCCCGAGATAGTGTTGTTCTTGGAATCTAGATAATAGAGGGCACTGGGTATTCACACACATTCTCTCTCTCTCTCTATATATATATATATCTATCTATCTATCTATCCTATCTATATACTATATATATATATATATATATATATATATATATATATATATATATATATATATATATACATACACATATCTGCATGTATGAACATTTTTGTGTGTGTAGCACACTAATCCACGTTTAGACTTGTCGTAGTCTAGCCCGGGTCTGGATAGGGACTTACCGGACTTTCCGTCTCGAACTTCGCTCGTTTTACTTCCGTCCTTCCCCTGCCTCGTCTTATGAAACGATTCGCTTTTGTTTAAAAATTAAATACATTAAATAAGTTAAATCAAATATTTACTGTAAATAGAGCAAAGAAGAAAAGTGGAGTGATGCACTTCGCATCTATATCAAGCTAGGTTTTAATCTATTCGATGGATGCCGTGAGGATCAAATGAGAGAGAGAGAGAGAGAGAGAGAGAGAGAGAGAGAGAGGAGAGAGAGAGAGAGAGAGAGAGAGAGAGAGCTAACTGGCGTCTTCGACGAAACCCACAAAATACTGCAGAATATCTTTAAAAAAAATAAACTCCTACAAATAAAACGGGGAACTGCAACAGCGAGAAATTGGAAAAAAAAGATGCAACGTAAAAAGAAAACAAATGACTCTTAAAACCAAAAATACACCAAAAGAAAATATCCACAACAAATAATCTTTAACGACAGCCAAGAATACACCTGCTTCTTTCTATCCCTTCTGGTAGCTTTGTACGAGCATAATAATAATGATGATGATGATGATGATGATATTATTATTATCAATAAACATTTACACAGTATCATATCTAGCATCAACATGAACAACGCCAGATTATGAATAATAATAATAATAATAATAATAATAATAATAATAATAATAATAATAATAATAATAATAATAATAAGAAAAGAGACGTCCACCTATGCAGAAATTCCTCCAAAAGAAGACCCCTCGCATCTGAAAGGTGGAAAAGAAAGGAAAAAAAAAAGAAAATACGAAAAACTGACATAACACTAACGACCTCAGGAAATATTCAAGTGACCTCCAAAGGCCACAGGCTGAAAAGGTTGAGAGTTCAAGGTGTGGAGAGAGAGAGAGAGAGAGAGAGAGAAGAGAGAGAGAGAGAGAGATCTAGTTTTTCACCCCTTTTATATTAATATATATACAATCTGAGAGAGAGAGAGAGAGGGGGGAGAGAGAGAGAGGGGGATCTAATCTTCATACGTTTTACTTGATAATATAGATATATATATATATATATATATATATATATATATATATATATATATATATATATATATGCAATCTAAGAAAAGAGAGAGAGAGAGAAAGGATCTAGTTTTCATACCTTTTATACTTGATAATATATATACAATCTAAGAAGAGAGAGAGAGAGAGAGAGAGAGAGAGAGAGAGAGAGAGAGAGAGAGAGAGAGAGAGAGGATGTAGCTTTCATCCCCTTTCTATCGGATATATACACCCTGAGTATAGTTATTTATTTATATCTATATCATCAATAATAATAATTCTAAAATTGTTACTCCACTACCTTCAATACGAGTGAAGACACAAGGATATATGAATACATAGCACAGGAAATAAAATCACAAATTAAAGAATTAAAGAGAATAAATTGCTCCGTTTGAGAGACAAAAAAGAGCGCGTTCAACATTCACAGAATCACAGCCCAACCAGAAGGACGCGTTCAAGAGGTCAAGATGCTCAGCGCCAACAGGAAGGAACGTTCAGCTGACAAAGACTTTCAGCGCAAACGAGAGAGGAGACGAGAGAAGAGAGAGAGAGAAGGAGAGAGGAGGAGAGAAGAAGAGAGAGAGGGGGGGGGGGGGGTGGGGGGGCGGGGGGGGGGGGGGGGGGCAGGCCGCGTTCAAGAGACCAAGACATAATTGGAGAACATATTCGCACGGTAATTAACGTTCACCGTCTCGCAAACCTCGCGGAATAACACGAGTGCAAAAGGTCATGCGTAAAAGGTCATTGGGTCAAGGCTGCACTTAACTGCACTCTGACCTTAAAATTGACCTGACCTAAGAGGGGTGCACGGTCTTGGTTCCACAACTTTCCTTCTTTATTTACGGTCGCATAAAGAACAAATATCCTCTCTCTCTCTCTCTCTCTCTCTCTCTCTCTCTCTCTCTCTCTCAAAATGGCAAACAGTAAGGCGTGCTTTAATTCTATTTTAATTAATTATTTGTTTATTTATTTATTTACTTTTGCGGGACCTGACACACAGTAAGGCATTCTTACCTTTTGGGTTTTTTATTTATTTTTTTTTTTTTTTCTAGCGGGACCTGACCAACATTAAGTTGTATTCAAAATCATGATTTAAATATGGAGCTTGACTGACTTACGTCACCTCAATGAGATCTGGACCTTACCTAATTGCTCTATCTATAATAATAAAATTCGAGAGGATCTTATCTTGTTTGCCCTCCCCCCCGATGACAGTAGGGGAGACATGACAACCCCCCCCCCTACCCCCTGCAAACAGATTTGTCAGCCCGGCTAGGGGACGGGATTGGTAGGGGAACGGGAGGGTTAGGGGAGACATTCACCCTCCTCCTGCAAAACTGTTGGTCCGCCCCGCTTGGGGACGGGATTAGTAGGGGGAACGGGAGGGTTAGGGGAGACATTCACCCTCCTCCTGCAAACCTGTTTGTCAGTCCCCGGGTGGGACGCGGTAAATCAGGGGATCGGGAGGGTAGGGGAGACAGCAGCCCCAGGTTCCAGCGCGTGTAGCGCACTCCAACAAGCTCGTTTTCTAATAATTTCCTCCGAAATAAAGAAGAACATAACATTAATATAATTACGGACATGCAGATACAACTCAAGTGAAATATAACGCTTGTGTACAATGAATAACACGAATTACTTTGCTTACTAAAATATAATCAACAATTCCTGAGAGGTTTCTAAAGAAAATATTTTGAAAGCAAATGATTTTTTGTTGGAAATATACTACAGAAATAAGTTTCTGAAGTAAACAGCTTCCAAAGAAAATAAGAAAATGTCTAAAAAGTTTTCTTGGGAAAATGTATTTGTGAGTGAATAGTTTATCATGAAAACATTTTTATTTTAATTATATGGGTTCTAATGGACACAGGTGTGGACTAAAAGGTTTTCAAATAACAAGACGTCAGACTCAATGGCCTGTAAAACAAATCAGATTCAGATGTAAACCGCCTCTTACAAAAACAATCAGTAAGTGAACACCTTCTGAAGGAACCAAATTCGCAAATCAAACGCATCAATCCAGGGGAAAATAAAACGCGAGTCTCCGCCGCACAAATACGAACATTGAACTTCAAATCATCCTTCGGAGATCAAACGTGAGAAGAAGAAGAGGAAGAAGAAGTTGTGTTTGTTTACATCGATCAGCTCTAACCCACACAAGAGCCCAGATAGATGATGGATGAGCGAGGGCGCCAGCAGGCACGGAAGGGCAGAAGTGGGATCCACCTTTAGGTCTTGACCTTAACGGATGCACCAACAAACAGACAGACAGAGTCGCCTGCAGCATGCCACGTGATGTTACCTTTCACCTTTCCGTTTCATTCGAACGATCCATCACCAACCATTTGGCCGTTCCCAGCCGCCAGAGGAGGACGTGGAAATGTCGTTTAACGAAGAGAAATTGTGGGTCTCCTGCTATGTGACTGCCAGCGTTATTGTGTCAATCACAGACTAAACATAATAGCTTTTCTTGTGTATATATTCATTTGTGAATACATTCTGCATTCATCATTCCATTTTGTGAAAGAATGCTTCGCAAATCGATGTCCTTCTACGTATGCTTCTTATAAATGTTTGCCCATTTTGAAATCATAAATCTAGGAAAATTAAAAATTAATGAAAATCTTATCTATATCAGGATAACATCTTTTCCCTCACAACAAGCAGCTCTCAAGGAAAAACAAAGTTCTTTCATAAATAGAAAAAAAAATTTGAACCAACAAATTCACTGCGGCCACTGGGAAGTTTATCATGAAGCTATTTTGTGTCGAAGGTCGCCATTCCTCCATCTTTCAGAATTTATGTCTTGCCTGAATGAACAAGCAACATATTGTTTTTAAGCTAACCAGTCAAAACCCAGGATTCTAATAACAAAACACCTTACGAACCCACTAGAAAACTTCTGACACCTACAGTAAACTTCGTCTGCGCCAAAATGAAAACTTCGAATCCAATAGAAAACTCCTCCAGACCCAAGAAGAACCCTTTGAATCCTTTAGAACATTCCATTGGATCCTTTACGCTTCTTCTGAACCCACTAGATCGCTGCCATGTATCCCATCAGATAATTCCCTAAGGTCCTATTATTTGAATCCACGAGATCTTCCCTATGATACATGCACTTATTAAAACCATTCCTATAGACTCACTGTCCTCAAGCCACTGGAATATTTCTTCTGAAACCACCGGAACAATACCACAGAATCGATATTATATTTTAAACATTTAAAAGTCTCTCTCTAAACTGAATAGCACAATCATGAACCCATTAGACTACATCCTTTGCACCCATTACATAATTCACTTTCCAGCCATTACAGACCTTCATCTATATCCATGAGAACGACCCTCTGAATTCTCTCTGACCTCCATTTTCGTAATACACTCGAGAAGTCTCTGACCTGACCTCAGGGCATGACAACAAATCAATTACCTGACCTCAGGGCATGACAACAAATAAATGACTTTACCTCAAGGCATGATAACAAATAAATGACTTTACCTCAGGGCATGATAACAAACCAATGACTTGACCTCAGGGCATGCCAACAAATAAATGACTTTACCTCAAGGCATGATAACAAGTAAAACACTTTACCTCAGGGCATGATAACAAACCAATGACTTGACCTTAGGGCATGATAACAAATAAATGATTTTACCTCAGGGCATGATAACAAACCAATGACTTGACTCATGGGCAGACAACAAATAAATGACTTCACCTCAAGGCATGATAACAAATAAATGACTTTACCTCAGGGCATGATAACAAACCAATGACTTGACCTTAGGGCATGATAACAAATAAATGATTTTACCTCAGGGCATGATAACAAACCAATGACTTGACCTCATGGCATGACAACAAATAAATGACTTCACCTCAAGGCATGATAACAAATAAATGACTTTACCTCAGGGCATGATAACAAACCAATGACTTGACCTTAGGGCATGATAACAAATAAATGATTTTACCTCAGGGCATGATAACAAACCAATGACTTGACCTCATGGCATGACTACAAATAAATGACTTTACCTCAAGGCATGATAACAAACCAATGACCTGACCTCAGGGCACGACAACAAATCAATGCCCTGATATCAGGTCATGACAACCAACAAATGACTTGAACTCACTGGCACGACCACAAATAAATGACCTGGCCGCAGGGCATGACAACAAATCAATGGCCTGACCTCAAGTCATGACAACAAACCAATGACCTGACCTCAGGGCATGACAACAAATCAATGCCCTGATATCAGGTCGTGACAACCAATAATTGACATGACCTCAGGGGCACTACCGCAAGATAAATGACCTGACCTTAAGGCATGACAACAAACCAATGACCTGACCTCAGGGCATGACAACAAATCAATGCCCTGATATCAGGTCGTGACAACCAATAATTGACATGACCTCAGGGGCACGACAGCGAGATAAATGACCTGACCTAAGGGCATGGCAAACAAATCAAGGATGCCAAAACCCTGCATCACCGGGAGCCAGGTCGCGAGGCAAAATGAGGGCATCATTTCTTTTCCTTTTCAGCCAAATCCAGGACTGATTCTCCTCAGCCGAGCCAAACCCAAATCACACATCTTGTTTATATCAATAACAATTGCTTTTGAAGCCAGGGCTGCTGCAGCAGTGTCACATACACGCACGCAGAAGCAAGCACGGACGCAAGCAACACCAAAGACAGGCAAGCAAGCAAGCAAGCAAGCAAGCATACGTACTCCCTGAAAGCAATCCCCTTCTCTCAAACACAGTGGCTTGCCTGGTGATGGCCGGGTTAACTTTAAAAAGGACTTCATTTCGAGTTGTGTAGGAGAATCAATAAACCCCTGTGAACCATCTCTCCTGGGAAATGGGAGGGAGGGGGAGGGGAGGAGGGGGAGGGGAGGGGAGGGAGGAACGAAAAAAGAGAGAGAGAGAGAGAGAGAGAGAGAGAGAGAGAGAGAGAGAGACGAGAGAGAGAGAGAGAGTTATTTTCGCAACTATCCTCACAGCGCTTCCTTCCTCTATTTTGTATGCGAATGTGACATTACCAAAGGGGTTAAAAACGATTCATAACTAACAAACACAACTGAGTTCGTGTTCATGCACACGACACACACGACGCCGCCGGAGATCAAAGGGAAACGCTTTGCCGCCGTCATAATAATAATAAGTTGTGCAAAAAACTTACCGGGGCAGTATTTGTCTGAGCCTTGGGAAACGAGTCGGTTTAGGTTTAGGTTCAACACTGGATTTTTCAGATTGGCAATATATCTTTCGGTTTGAATTTTCGGCTTCAGTATTTTACAGACGTTTGAATAACTACCTATACACACACAGTATATATTTAATACACACATACATATACATACATACATACATACATAAACACACACACACACATATATATATTTATATATTATATATATTATATATATATATATATAGTATATATATATATATATATATATATATATATATATATATATATATTCATACTCTATGTCTGTCTATCAGTGTGTATATATATATATATATATATATATATATATATATATATATATATATATCCATTCCAAATATCGTCTAATATATGCGTTCAGTACCTTGGGATGAATCTACACGCAAGGGGAATAATATTTATGATGGCTTCGTCCCCAGTAAGATTCGAACCCGCTGAGCACGAAGCTCCATCAATTATGTTTCACCTGGGTTCAAGTTATTCTTAAGATTATATGACCAGGCCAGTAAACGATAAATACGGCATAAAATTGTGAGTCGAAAGATAAGTCATGTGTATAGGATACAAACATATACATACAAATATATAAATATATATATATATATATATATATATATATATATCTATATATATAGATATAATTTATATATATATATATATATATATATATATATATATATATATATATATATATATATTCCTTGCCCCAGACGCTAATACCTTCATTATTTTCTTTATTTTGATGCAGGATTTTATAGCGACAGTATAAAAAAATACAGGGAAATCGATCGAGAGGTTAAGAGTCATGTTACAATACGCATATAGAAACTAGATAATATATATATATATATATATATCTATATATATATATATATCTATATATATATATATAGATATATATATATATATATATATAGATATATATATATATATATATATATATATATATATATTAACGTAGCAACAACTTTTGTAATGAGTTTACTGCCCATTTCAAAACAACAAATAAGGAAAGATCCAAAAAAGAGTTACTTTACCACACCAAGTGAATTCCTCTCTCACACAAACCAGCCACGTTTGTTCGTCTTACCTGGAAGAAAAGTTAAGGAAATGTAATGCCAAGCTTTCAGAAAAGGTAACATGAACTTTATATATATATATATATATATATATATATATATATATATATAGTATATATATATATATATAATGCGATTTCCAAAATACATATTTTATGTACAAATATATAAATATATAATGTGATTTACAAAAAAATATCTAAAATTTTCAACAAAAAAAAACATACCAAAAAAGGTGTCCATTTTCCCTCTTGGAACGTTGTAGGAATTACCTGAATTTAAAAAAAAAATGACATGACGTTTACGAACATGGATATACAGTTGAATAAAATCACCTAAATTCCCACCTCGCTAAAAAAAAAAAAAAAAAAAAAAAAAAAAAAAAAAAAAAAAAAAAAAAAAAAAAAAAAAAAAAAAACAAGAAAAAAAAAAAAAAAAAAAAAAAAAAAAAAAAAAAAAAAAACTGATTTCAAACAAATTATCTGAAGTTTTCGAAATCCGACCCAAAAAATGTGTCCATTTTCTCTCCTGGGACATAACAGTCTGACAGAATCCGTCGAGGCATACAGCCTGAGTCAATGGCCCTTATAATTAAGCAATCAAATTGCCATCGGAAAGCTTTTAAACCCCCCTCCCCCCTTTTTTTTCATACCCAACTGACTGGGTGTGAGGTATGAAACGGAAAGATCTGCTTATTACAATAAACGATCAGGTTTCACAGACTCCCTACAGGATACGGTTCAGTATCCTGGGTTTGTTTGTATGGTGATTTTACGTTGCATGGGATCAACGGCTTTGCGTGACTTCCGAACCACGTCGAGAGTCAACTTCTATCACCAGAAATACACATCTCTCACCCCTCAGTTGAATGCCCGAGAATCGAACTCGCGGCCACCGAGGTGTTGGCTACAGGCTTGGCTGAGCCTGACCACAGATACTTTCAATAACAATTCTTATAAGCGATATATATATATAAAATATATATATATATATATATATATATATATATATATATATATATATATATATATATATATATATATATAAGCGAATACCACAGGACAATGATAGACTAATGCGCTTGGATTTCTGCCTAACATTTTCCTGTGGTATCCGCTTCTTCAATGAAGTCAAGTACTCTATTGTGATGTTTAAGCATATATATATATATATATATATATATATATATATATATATATATATATGTGTGTGTGGTGTGTGTGTGTATGTGTGTGTGCATAAATATATATACACACACATATATATATACACATACATACATCGAGTTACAAATGTCCTCCTTTAATATCTAATTCGCTCTACTCGGAATGTATATATTTTCATTTATGTTAACCGAGGTAGAGCGAATTATAAATTAAAGGACATTTGTAGTTCGATGTACGTATGCACGTGAATCACGGTAATTCGTGATATGACTCATATATATATATATATATATATATATATATATATATATATATATATATATATATATATATATATATATATATATGTATAAATAAAGGGTTTTTTGCCACGAAGGAAAAAAAATGAAAAAAGCGAGATAGCCGAGTACTTCGGTCCTGTTCGGACCCTTTTACTGAAGGCAAACTGATTTTACAGAAAACAAACATAGTCAAAAGAAGTTTAATATCCAAACTGACACTACAAGATTAGCAATAAGGGCGATTTTCACTCTACAGAAAGAGGAGCCGCTGAGGGTAGCTACACCTTGAAGGATACACGCAGTAAACAGTACATTTTGAAAAAAACACGGGAGCATATACAACTTAATATCATGAATTTTACACATATTTTCCCAAAAAAAATTATTTTATTAATGAAAAGACGAAAAGAAAATATAAAATATATATATATATAATATATATATATATATATATATATATATATATATATATATATATATATATATATATATATATATATATCTCGAGCAGAGAAAGAGGGAGAGAGAATATCGAACCAGAGAGAGAGAGAGAGAGAGAGAGAGAGAGAGAGAGGAAATACTATAACTATATACATGTGGATTTGAAACCATATCAATATAAATAAACGTTTAATGTTAATGCAGTGTTCTTTTATAACAATACCATTAAAGATATGCTAATTAAGAATAGTCCCGTAACAAATAACAACATCATTTACAAAATTCCTTGTAAGGATTGCCCATCGTTTTACGTTGGTCAGTCAAGTAAAAATTTATATTGTACGTATTAAGCAGCATATGTATTCAGTTAGAACAGCCCAGACTTCAAATGCACTGTTTATCTATCTGAGTGAAAAATCTCATTGTATTAATTGGGGTGATACCTCGGTAATTGCTAGATCTAATGATTATGTTTCAAGAAATTTACTGGAATCGGCAATTATACAAATCACTAATAAAAACAACCTAAATCTTAGTCTGGGAATGTACCATTTGGACCCATATATTTGTAAGATGTTTATGAAGGACCTTAAAATAAATGATCAACTAATAAATTAGTCCCACATGTATATAGTTATTCTCTCTCTGGTTCGATATTCTCTCTCCCTCTTTCTCTTGCTCGATATATATATATATTTATATTTTCTCTCGTCTTTTCATTAATAATAATTTTGTTGGGAAAATTTGTGTAAAATTCATGATATTAAATTGTATATGCTCCCGTGTTTTTTCAAAATGTACTGTTTTCTGGAAGAATCATTTGTTTACTGCGTGTATCCTTCCAGGTGTGGCTACTCTCAGGCGGCTCCTCCTTTCTGTAGAGTGAAAATCACCCTTATTGCTAATCTTGTAGTGTCAGTTTGGATATTAAGCCTTCTTTTGACTATGTTGTTTTCTGTAAAATCAGTTTGCCTTCAGTAAAGGGTCCGAACAGGACCGAAAGTACTCGGCTATCTCGCTTTTTAATTTTTTTTCCTTCGTGGCAAAAAACTTGTCATAGATAATAGAATATAGAATTGAAGCCAAAAGCCAAGCGCTGGGACCAATGAGGTCATTTCGCACTGAAACTGAAACTGACAGCAAAGAGGTCTGAACGGTTTAAAAAGTAGGAAAACCTCAAAGCAGTTGCACTATGAAAAAAAAAAAAAAAAAAAAGA
>NC_087213.1:12442923-12465423 GCF_015104395.2 Macrobrachium nipponense | reverse complement strand
ATATGCTGTAGAGTCTAAAACACTGGTTGGAAAAAACTCAAACAATAATACGTCAAGATCAAAATCTTACACAAAATAGTAAATGAAACCAAAACTCCTTAACAAAATACATCTGAAAATATGTAAAAAAATTAACCGACATGATCAGCAGCGTCCATACAAATCTCCCCTCGAATTCAATCCAGGTCATTGTAGCGAGACGATGGTTGAGTTGAATATAGAATTTAGGCCCAAGGATAAGCACTGGGACCTATGAGGTCATTCAGCGCTGAAATGGAAACTGATAGTAAAAGCTTTGAAAGGTGCAACAGGAGGAAAACCTCAAAGCAGTTGCACTATGAATCAAGTCTTAGGAAAGAATGGAAAGTATGATGAAGAAAGAGAATAGGAAAGGAGGTACAGTAAAGGGAACGAAAGTGGTTGCAGATTTTGTATGATATAAGAATTTTCCACCTCTAGGTAATAAAAAAATAATTCAACTTCTTTGATAATTATGCTCAATTTACTCGTCAATTACAGATTCCTACTTGTTTTTGTTTGTTTGTATGGCATGGTGTTTTTACGTTACATGGAACCAGTGGTTATTCAGTAACGGGACCAACGGCTTTACGTGACTTCCGAACCACGTCGAGAGTGAACTTCTCTATCATCAGAAATACACATCTCTGACCCCTCAATGAAATGCCCGAGAATTGAACTCGCAGCCACCGAGGTGGCAGGCCACGACCATACCGATCACGCCACTGAGGTGCTTACAGATTCCTACTAGACATGAAACGACATTTCTCGTTTAAACACAAGTGTATGTTAGTCTGTGAGCTGCTGCCCCCCCCCCCCACACACACACAGAGATACTTGGCTTAAAAGGGGACCTTAAATCCATTTCAATCAATCTTGCGATTGGAGTCCAAAAATATGAAAATCAATACACTCGTATAAAACGACGTATTGGAGGTTTAAATAAGGAATGTTAAGTCCCCCGAAACAATACCTAATCACAGACTATTTGTATACATCTCTCTCTCTCTCTCTCTCTCCTCTCTCTCTCTCTCTCTCTATACTTGCGCGCGAGTCAAGGCTGCAATTTGAACATATTTTAAAAGCAGTGAATAGAAAATTTTATTTTCCGTGATTGATTAAATGGCACATCATAATTATATAAAACAATTTACTTTCATTATTATTATTATTATTATTGTTATCGGAAAGAGTATACTCACCCGTATCAGATGGGACTCACGAATGTGAAAGCAATATTTAATCATTCGCAGCGAATTTCCACCGACATTAAAATCAAGAATTCCGAGAGAGAGAGAGAGAGACCTTACAGACCTTACAGACCTTACATCTTGTTCGGGTTGCCCCAGGTCCCTCAGTGTGAGGCACCTCTAATGTCTACCAGAGAGTTGCTAGTACATCTTCCGGTATATTTTGCATCTTCCAATCTTGGATGGTCTGGGATGCAGTTTAGATATTTGTCGAGCTTATTCTTAAACACATCTACGCTCACTCCTGATATATTCCTCAGATGAGCTGGCAACGCATTGAATAGACGCTGCATTATCGATGCTGGTGCGTAGTGGATTAATGTCCTGTGTGCTTTCCTTATTTTTCCTGGTATAGTTTTGGGCACTATTAATCTACCTCTGCTTGCTCTTTCTGATATTTTTAGTTCCATGATATTTTCTGCTATTCCTTCTATCTGTTTCCATGCCTGAATTATCATGTAGCGTTCTCTTCTCCTTTCTAGACTATATAATTTTAAGAATTGTAGTCTTTCCCAGTAGTCTAGGTCCTTAACTTCTTCTATTCTAGCTGTAAAGGACCTTTGTACACTCTCTATTTGTGCAATATCCTTTTGATAGTGTGGGTACCATATCATATTGCAATATTCAAGTGGACTACGAACATATGTTTTATAAAGCATAATCATGTGTTCAGCTTTTTCTTGTTTTGAAGTGCCGTAACAACATTCCCATTTTTGCTTTACATTTTGCCAACAGAGTTGCTATTTGATCATTGCATAACATGTTCCTATTCATCATCACACCAATGTCTTTAACTGCTTCCTTATTTGTGATGGTCTCATTATTAGGTCCCTTATATGCATATAGCTTTCTTTCTCTGTCCCTCCATAATTATTGATTCAAATTTATCAGAGTTAAATAGCCATCCTATTTTACCTCTGCCCAATCATATACTTTGTAAGGTCTCTTTGTAGAGCGTTCCTATCTTCATCACAAGTAATTTCTCTACTTATTCTTGTGTCATCTGCGAAACTACTCACTACCGAGTCCTTAACATTATTGTCTATGTCTTCAATCATAATAACAAACAGTATTGCAGCTAACACCGTACCTTGCGGCACACCGGATATTACCTTGGCTTCATCCGATTTCTCGTCGTTTGCAATAACTATCTGTTTTCTGTTGTGTAAAAATTCTTAACCATCTTCCTACTTTATCCACGATATTGTGTTTTCTAATTTTCTTCGCTAATATATTATGGTCTACTTTATCAAAAGCTTTTGCAAAGTCTAAATAAAGCCACATCTGTTTCATTTCCGCTTTTCATATTTTTGAATATGTTCTCACGGTGGACTAACAGTTGGGTTTGTGTACTTTTTCCGGGTACGAAACCATGTTGTCCTTTATTAAACAAATTATTTTTTATTAAATGTTTCATAATATTTTTCTTCATTACCCTTTCATACACTTTCATAATATGTGATGTTAGACTCACAGGCCTATAATTTACTTGCCTCTAGTCTTGATCCACTTTTGAAAGTAGGGGTAATATATGCTAATTTGTGCTCATCATAAATCTTGCCTGTATCTTCACTTTGTCTTAATAATATTGCAAGTGGCTTTGCGATAGAATGAACTACTTTCTTTAACAAAATAGCAGGAATTCCATCAGGCCCTGCAGCAGCTCCATTTTTAATTTCATTAATAGCCTGCACAAATATCAGCTTCATTAATATCTATGTCAGCTAAATATTCACTATTTTCATCCCTTACTTCTATATCATTATCTTCATTATCTATTCTAGGGGTGAATTCTCTCCTTTATATCGTTCTGCCAGTATGTTGCAAATTCCTTTTTTTCATTCGTAATCTCCCTTCAATTCTCAGAGGGCCTATTTGCTATTCTTCTTTTATTCATCTTCTTCGCATATGAGTATAATAGTTGGGGTTTTGCTTGATATTTAATAGGGTTTTCTTCCAAGTCCCGTTTTTCATTTTCTTTTGATTGTATAATCTTTTGTTCTGCATTTCTATCTTACTTTTTAGTTCTATAACTTTCCATGCATTTTTTTCTTTTGCAAGACCTTTTTTCCACTTTCTGATTTTCTGGAACAAGATCCTTCTGTCTCTTGGTATGCATGAATGATGTTTACTTTTCTTCTTCGGTATATATTTTTCCACTATTTTCTCCAATATTTTATATAATATCTCCGTATTTACCCTTATGTCATCACTTACGAAATGTTATCCCAATCTTTGTTTAATTCTTCATTAATTTCTGACCATTTTATATTTTTACTGTAGAAGTTTGTATTTTCCATATCCTTCCCACTTTTTCATTTCTTGCTTATCTCTATTTCACTTGCTTTGGAATTGAACTGTTAATTCAATGACATTATGGTCTGAAATACTCGCATTATAAACTATTATTTCTTTAACATAATTCATCTCGTTCACAAATACTAGGTCTAAAGTATTTTCCTTTCTTGTTGGCAGGTGATTTATTTGTTGAATGTTGTATTCTAGTAGCATATCTAATAGCTTTTCAACTTGTGGCCTCTTATCTTCTGCACTACTATTACTCTCTTTTTTATATGTATAAGTACAACCACAATCTCCTATTCGTTCTTTCCATTCTATGAAAGGAAAGTGAAGTCACAGATAGGAGAATAGTCCAGTCCTTGTGATTTCTACATATATCATCCAATTTTTCAATTATTAAGTCAAACTCTTTAGTATTATTTTTTTTTTTTGGAGGTTCTATATATTACTATGTTCATCAAAAGTTTTCAGATTCAAATTCTACGCTATTAGTTCACATTCTGAGTTACTATATTCTCATATATTTTTCCTTTTGTTTTTTGTCTTTCCCATATATTGCGGTTCCCCCTTGATTCCTATTTTTTCTATCTGATCTATAAGTTTGGAACCCTTTTTATTTGATCATCATTCCCAGTCTCTTGGTAATACCAGGTTTCACTTATATTCATTATATCTATTTTCTTTTCATTTTGGGTTAGTTCTTCTAAGTACTCTATTTTTCTTTTGAGTTACTCGTAACTAAACCCTGCGCATTCATCACTATGATGGTTTGCGTGTTTTCTCCTTCATTTAATACTGGTAGTAATAAGGATTTTTCCCATGTCTCTTTCCTGTTCTGGTATGTTGTTCTTTTTTTCATTTCCAGAAATTCTGACATTAAAAATCCAACTTTTCCATAATATTTGATCTTCCTTCATCATAATTATTCATTTTGTGTCTGAATCTGCAATTTTCTCCGTTTCTGCAATATCCTCTTGCATAATAAATACAGTTATTATCTCTTGAGTAGAATTTCGGAGCTGATGCTTTGAAAAGGAAAATTTTTTGCTGACACTTCTGCATATCTCTTGCATTAATAAATACGTTATTATCCCGTAGAATTTCGGACTGAGCCTTTTTTTTTGAAATTTTTTTTGCGGGACACTTTCTGCATATTCATTGGTGGTTTGCTTTTCTCTTTTACCTGATATTCTTGATTTCTCTCTTTATTTGTGTTTCTTTCTTATTTTGGATTTTATTACTTGGTTGGTTATTTATTTGATTATGATTCATGGCTACAGGGTGCATATATTTGCATTTTTGTCGAACTTACATCCTTTTCCTTCTTTTAGGTTTTTACATATTTTTGGATGCAGATCTCTGCAATCATCCCCATATCCATCTAAGTATGCACATTTACCATATTTCATAGTTTTGACATATCTTAGGATGTTTGTAGTAACATCTTTCTCCAAATCTGCAATTCCCTCTTTTCAAAAGGTTGCAGATTTTGTCTTTCTTGTCTATTTTTTTCCTCTTTCCCGTCATTGTATAGATCTGGGTAGAGCCTCTTCGGGATTTGCTTTTCTGTTGTCATATCGTAATTTATTTCTTCGTAGGTATGCTGCTTTATTGCCTCATATGTAGTATCAATGAGTATCTCTGCATCCATACTTTTATCTTGTTCTTTGTTTTCCTTATTTTTTTGTGTCATTTCATTTTTGTTTACTTCTCTTCCGTTTTCCTCTTCTTCTTTTTCTTCTTCTTCTCCTCTTCCTTCTTCTTCTTCACCTCAACTATTTGTACATTCAATCTTGATTTTAATAACATTGTCTATCCATGATAGACATGTTGAACAAAAAATTCTTGTATCTTTTCTCAAATCTTGTATTACCTCAGCACACTGTGGATGGGTCGGAATGTTGCATGCAGCACATTTCTGATTAGGTTTTTGTGGATTGACTATTGCTATACCAAAACCTTACACAGTTTGCATGCTTTTGGCATTCTTTTTCCTAATGCATCAATTAGGATATTCACAGATTCACCTTATTCATTTTCTTTGTCGGAATATGTTGGTTTATGTATATTTTCTTTATGAGTCTCTTGACCACTTGGATTTTATTTGGAACTTCTTCAATTATTTTCAAGATGTTTTCATTAGATTTGTTCCAGTTTGAAGGATTATATCCTTCTAATATATCTATGAATGCTTTTGTATCTTTTTGGGTATGGACTGTTGCTGATTTCATAGATGAGAAATGCCAGTTCCCCTTCCTGCACCTCATCGTATTGCGAATCTGCTAAACACACCAAATTACGCCACCTCTTCCCGCAGTTGGAACTTACTGCCATCTTGTTCTGATTTATAGTATTACACTTGATAAACTAACTTAGAAGACGCTTTATCCTACTATTTTCACACTAATCTTATCACCGATAGTTCACGAACACTTCTAGTATTTCTCAAATTCTAGTCGTATGTTAAACTTGTGATATCTGTTGATTAATGACTCCACGAAGTCACGTAACGCTCACCAAGCAAGAGAGAGAGAGAGAGAGAGAGAGAGAGATATATATAGAGAGAGAGAGAGAGGGGGGGGGGGGTCCTCGTAAAATCAAGATTCAAATATAACAAAGGAACCCCAAGTCGTAAACCCAGTTACAATGTATGAAAAAAGAAAACTTACAGCCAGGACTTTTGCAAGAAAAAGTTTTCTTAATAAAAAAAACGAGAGAGAGAGAGAGAGAGAGAGAGAGAGAGAGAGAGAGAGAGAGAGAGAGAGAGAGAGAGAGAGAGAGAGTCCCACAATTGCATTCAGAGGAAACGTTCAAATACCATAAACTAAAAACGCAAATAAACATACGAGCCTCGAGGGGGGTGTGGCCAAAAATAAGCCCCAAGTCCAACAGCCTCTTTCAATAGATTACGGAGGTACTTGCTCTACTAAAAGGGAGAGAGAGAGAGAGAGAGAGAGTGAGAGAGAGAGGAGGAGGAGAAGGAAGGGGGGGAAAGGTGAGAGAGAGGAGGAGAGAGAGAGAGAGAGAGAGAGAGAGAGAGAAAGTACGCTGGTGTTTGTGAGTGTGACTGAGTGTGCATAAGACATCTGAAAAGGAAGGTATATACTTTAAGATTGGTTAGTCGGTTTTTTAGAAGGAATATGCACCAATTGTGTAAGGATTAAACAGGTGATCAGCTTTTGGGAGAGGTAGGAATGTTACTCTTTAAAAAAAAAAAAAAAAAAAAAAAGATCTTTTGGAGGAGTGGACTACTAAGCATGACTGGAAGGTGTTTGTGGTAAAGTGGAGTCTATATTACTTAGAAGGGTAGTTGTTAATTAATATCAGTACGTTCAAAAAGAGTGACGTGTGTATGAGTAACGAAACTATATATATATATATATATATATATGCATGCACACACACAGCGCCTCAGTGGCGTGGTTGGTATGGTGTTAGCGTCCCACCTCGGTGGTCGCGAGTTCGATTCTCAGCCATTCCATTGAGGTGTTAGAAATGTGTATTTCTGGTGATAGAAGTTCACTCTCGACATGGTTCGGAAGTCACGTAAAGCCGTTGGTCCCGATGCTCAATAACCACTGGTTCTATGCAATGTAAAAACACCATACAAACAAAACACGCACACATTATATATATATATATATATATATTTATATATATATATAATATATATATATATATATAATATAGTTTAATATGTCAAGCTTTTGCCATGAGCAAGAAAATAAGGTCTTTCGGTAAGAGTAAGACAGTGGTAGATTTCATCTCTTAGTTTGATTATGAGAAGCAGTACCATTTGCGGGTCCTGAGCTATTGCCGCTTCGAGATATTCATGGCTAATTGTTGAAGCTCGTAAAATCATCTGTCTTTATTGCAGTTCTATGCTGATTTTGAATACAAAAGAAAAGGTACTATTATTTGATTATATATATATATATATATATATATATATATATATATATATATATATATATATATATATATATACAGTAGAACCCCCATATTCGCGGGTGATGAATACTCATTATCATCCATTTCCTGCCCTTATATAAAACTGTTATATACAACGCCATACACAACGAATAGTCAAAGGTATCTTAGCCCGTATGTAAAAGAACTGATCTCAAGGATAAGACTGATTGGGACATGTCAAGCGGCACAAAAGCATAAGATACGTCACATGCGAGGTCATTACAAACCTTTGTGAGGATCTGAAGGCGCAAGGACAAAAGGACTGGCGAGTCTCCCGGCGTCGTCTCTGTCTTAATCGAATTTGAAGAGGGGATTCAACCTAACTCTCTCTCTCTCTCTCTCTCTCTCTCTCTCTCTCTCTCTCTGGCGTGTGGCAAGATTTCTCATGGTCACTGAGGACTTATATACAGTAAAAATATCAGTTGATTTTTTTTTCTGAGGTAGAGCGAATTTGATATCAAACAACACTTTTAGTTTTATATTATAATTTATATATAATATATATGTATATATTATATGTGTATATGATTTAACATAAATGTATATTTTTTATATATATTATAATGTATATATATATATATATATATATATATATACATACATATATATACATATATCTATATATATATATATATATGTGTGTGTGTGTGTGTGTGTGTGTGTGTGTGTGTGTGTGCGCGCCTTAGCATCAAATTCGCTCTACCTCAAACTAACACCAAGACAGAAAATTCCAACCGACAGGCGACTCGTCAGAACGGGAGATTCGAACTCCCGACAGTGAGAATCTCCGAGTTCAGTGATGGGTATTTATTTTTACAATTTATTAATTACAATAATTCCCCTTCAGCATCATTTCTGAGGTAGAGCGAATTGGACATTACTCGATATTTGCTGCTTAATAACTGAATGCGAAAAAATGAAACGGTGATGCGATCAAATTCATGTATATATATATATATATATATATATATATATATATATATATATATATATATATATAGACAAAGGTGAAGGGAAAAAGCACCATCGTTCCCACAGTTTAATATGCCAAAGTTTCACAACATCTCTGCAATCGTCACGCATTCAAGACTGCATTAATTTTAAAACCTTTTTGAAAACAGTCACATTAAAATATCTGGATCTTTACTAAGTAGTGACCTTCAGGGTTTTTTTTATCTTTATGATATCTACAGTCTCTTGTTTGTGTTTTCACGGGTAATCGCCAACGGTCTTGTACTAAACGCTCCGCCAAGGTGGGTAATGTATCCACCTTTGCGGCGCGTTTAGTACTACAAGCCCGGTGGCGATTACCGTGAAATATAAACAAAAGTCTGTCAATATCATAAAGCTAATGACCCCGAAGACGACCCCCAAAAACCCTTGGGAGTCACTATCTAGGAAAAAGTTGAGTATATCTTAGTTTTACCAGACCACTGAGCTGATTAACAGCTCTCCTAGGGCTGGCCGGAAGGATCAAATTATTTAAGTCGCTAGGAACTAATTGGTTACCTAGCAACGAGACCTACAGCTTATTGTGGGATCCAAACCACACTATATCGAGAAATTAATTCCCCTGACTCCACATTGGCAGAGCGGGGGAATCGAACTCGGTACTACCGAATTGGTAGGCGAGCGCGTAAACATCTCATCCAACGAGGAGCTCCAACTACCTAGGAAAGATCCAAATTTCGATATATACGTGAGTGCCAATCCTAGCAACCCTTGGAGATCAACCAAAGCTCTGCTCTTGAATGAAAGGGGGGAAATTAGACCTAGGAAAATGAAGATGAACAGCTAGATTGGAGAAACGAAGATGGAAAAAAAAAAAAAAAAAATAAGGTAGAAAGCCGTGCAGCTGAGGAAGGTCTGCATGTGTGTGTATGGGCCTCGGGTGGGGGGGAGAGGGGGTTGTGGAGGTGGGGGGATGGTTAGAGACACTACAATGATACTTTAAGGACGTTTTTAGCGTGCGATGAAAAGCATTTTCGTTCTGTGTAACATATCGCCAAAGGGTCGGTCGTTAACTTCAATCTCATGTATCACTCAGTCTTCAACAAGAACATGAAGAATATCACAATGAAACTGAGAAGAGATCATGAATGAAAAATGAAATAATCTTCATTTTTTTATGATTCAATGTTCGTGAATCTCAATCAACTTCATATTTTACCAACGAGATGCAATTACTCAAAATGACTTAAATACTGCCAACAGTTTCGACGGGGAGGATCATAAATCCTTATAAAAGTTTGTAAGTTTACCTGTCAAGTGCAGTTCACGGAACTTAATCCATGACTTATAATTAAGTCATATCACCTGTCACAAGGAAAAGGATTAGTTCCTCGTTGGACGAGTATGTAACATAATCACCTACATACTCGGTAGTCGCCAGTTCGATTTTCCGCCCTGCCAACGTGAAATCAGGGGAATTTATTTCTAGTGATTAGAAATTCATTTCCCGATATAATGTAGTTTAACTCCCACAATAAGCTGTAGGTCCCGTTGATAGGTAACCAATAGGTTCCTAGCCATTGGTTACCTATCAACGGAGCTGTTAATCAGCTCAGTGGTCTCGGTAAACTAAGATATACTTAACTTTAACTTAACAAGGAAAAGGAGCTCAACACATGACACATTAAATTAGTATGGATGGCAGCTAAGAAAGGAGGAGTACAGAGAATGAACGTGTTCAATGGCGCAAAGAGAAGCAAACCTATCAAAAGACATACGAATATTAATGAGTAGCTTAATGAAACACAACCATAAAATAAAAGGTGTGGTATGAGAGCACACACGCAGACTATATCTATATATATAATAATATATATATATATATATATATATATATATATATATATATATATGACCAGGATAATAGTATTACACACACACACACTTTATATATATATATATATATATATATATATATATAATATATATATTATATATCATGTACACGTGTTTTATTAAGAAACGTTTCATGTTGTCACCAACACATGCTCAGTCTGCAATTAAAATTCACAATTAAAATATACTTAAAAATTACAATTAAAGTTCAAATATACTCAGAACGTTACGTTTAACGTTCTCTATTTTAACGTTCTAAGTATATTTTAACCATTATTATAATTTTTAAGTTTGTTTAATTTTTACTGTAATTTTAATTTTTAAGTTTATTTTAACTGTGAATTTCAATTGCAGACTGATGATGTGTTGGTGACAACAAGAAACGTTTCTTAATAGAACACGTGTACATGACTGTCGTCTGATTGGAAACCTCTTCCTTTATATATATATATATATATATATATATATAATATATATATATATATATATATATCTATATATCAAAAGTATTCCTCTAATCTTGAGTTATCTTTTTATGAGGTTGACAGTAATACATTGCATGGGACGTAATACCTCAAAGAGCAAGCACAGGGAGCCACGTTGCATCGCGTGCTTCTAATGTTGGCTTTCCTGTACTGAAAAGAATTGCGTGTATCTCTCTCTCTCTCTCTTTCTTTGGGACTGCAATTGCCTCAGAACCTACAAGGGATGAGAGCAGACCAAAGACAAAGACATTTGATTAGTAAGCAGAAGAATGCAATGTTTCCGCATACGCCACGGAGTATGAAAATGGAGTCTCTCTCTCTGTTGATGTATGTAACGTTGGGTTAGTATTCCTACGTACTATATATGTGTATATATATATATATATATATATATATATATATATATATATATATATAATATATATATATATATATATATATATATATATTTATATATATATATATATATATATATATATACACACATATATACACATAATATTCAGGGTCTTCAGGATTTCCGCACCTAAAGTAAGACATCACTTATGGTAACCCGAATTCGAAAACGTACTTTCGTAAAAAATAAATAAATATAATAAAAAAAGTACGAGAGTTCCTGAGGACTGGAAGAATGTTTACAACAAGCGGGTTTCTTTACCGCATAATTCTGAGACACCGTATGGTTTTTCTTTGAGTTAGTGAGTCACTTTTCCCACGAAAATCGCACCCCCCCCCCCCCCAACACCCTCTGTTGTCGAGTTCTTTTAATCAAAGCTCCTTACGGCAAGACGCCGTAAAATCTAAAAACACGCAATGATCATAAAAGTAAAAGAATGTTCATAAAAAGATCCTACCCCTCTCTGCAATTAATTTGAGATAATAAAACCCAAACGCAGTCGTTTCAAACTCTCTCATGATCCTACGTCTTTAACAGGGATGGAGGGAGGGAGGGGGGAGTGAGGGTGGTCGGGGGTGATGGCTTTGGTGAGGAGAGAGAGAGAGAGAGAGAGAGAGAGAGAGAGAGAGAGCGAGGGGTGATAGTGGACCGTTTGAATCACATGCACGGCGCCTCCAACACAAGCTCGAATTATTCGTTAATTAATGGCGTGAATTCAGAAGACCCGCCATGAAGGAATCTCTAACATGCTCCTACAGCAGCGGAGTCTATTTCGGGTATGTCTTCATCAAAGGGGCCATCGTCCGTCAGGAGGGAAGGGGCCTTTTCTCCCCCTTTTATCTTCACAGGCGACATTTCTCAGATTATCTCGCAAGGAAGCCATGACAGCACTGGAGGTTGAGTATATCTTAGTTTTACCAGACCACTGAGCTGATTAACAGCTCTCCTAGGGCTGGCCCGAAGGATTAGATATTTTTGCGTGGCCAGGAACCAATTGGTCACCTAGCAACGGGACCTACAGCTTATTGTGGGATCCGAACCAAACTATATCGAGAAATGAATTTCTATCACTAGAAATAAATTCCTCTGATTCCGCGTTGGCCGAGCTGGGATTCGAACTTCGTGCCACCGGATTGGCAGCCAAGCGCGAAAACCACTCGTCCAGCGTGGAACTATATACTGGAGCGAATATAAGGTTTACAATAACTCCCAAAGCTTTGATTTATTCAGGCCTATAACTCTCGTTATGGATACGAACTATTGATAATGACCACATCCTAAAGAGGGATAAAGCGTCTAATTTTCAGCCCCGAGACAAAATTAATAGTTAGACTCAAGGGCCACTGTCTTCTTCTTCTTTCCCACCGTTATCCCTACATTAAGGGTTCGGCTGCCTGAATTCGTATGGTGTTTTTACGTTGCATGGAACCAGTGGTTATTCAGCAACGGGACCAACGGCTTTACGTGGCTTCCGAACCACGTCGAGAGTGAATTTCTATCACCAGAAATACACACCTCTCACACCTCAATGGAATGCCCGAGAATCGAACTCGCGGCCACCAAGGTGATACGCCAACACCATACCGCCCATACCACTGAGGCACTTTCGGTTGTCTGATGCGCCTGAAAACATCAGGCATGGTTAATTGTTTGGCAAAGGGGTTTTCACGACCGCATGCCCTTACTGTCATCAACCAGTTATTGGCGGTGGGCCTCGCCTTTGACTAAAAAGTCCACCTGCGAGGCAGCAGTTTCCACAGTTATTGGCGGTGGGCCCTAGCCTTTCAACTAAAACGTAAGACTGCAAGCAAGGCAGCAATTTCCACAGTTATCGACGGTGGGACTAACTAGCCTTTTACTCAAAAGTAAGCCTGCAAGGCAGCAGTAGTCCTTTTTAGTCGCCTTTTACGACAGGCAGGACCTACGGTGGTAGTATTCTTACACCCAGACCACAGGGCGTGGACTCAAGGACCACTGTACCATGGTGGCAAAAAAAAAAAAAAAAAAAAAAAAACTTCGTAATCTTCTGGCCTCAATAATACGAGGATGATGTCTCACTTCACCTGTTAATGATTCACATACGCCTTTACCTTATTTTCGAAATCAATTTGGTCTGTTAATTCCTTAACTGGCCAGGCTCATGCAAACTGGTATCGCTCCGGCTATGATCTAGGTCTAGGCTAAATATGCATATAAGACGCTAAAAGAGATGCTAACACAGATTTTATCTATAGTATTTTGAGGTGAGGCTCCTAACCCAGTGCCTTCTTTGTCTATGCTGGACTCGACAGTCACGCGAATAATTACCTTAACATAATCGCCAGTTACCTAGTTCGCCCTGAAATCAAACCCTCGCCTGAAATATTCTGACACCAGAAGCCTGTAATTCAACAAAAGTAGGTCAGCTCCAGTCTACTTTTTTTTTTACTCTAATTTGTGGCAGGATCTTCATTTCTTGAACCGAAACTTGGAGGTTGTTATCAAGCCAGGCATTATCCAGCTTGCAACGACGTTTCACGCAGCAGAGTATGACTTCAGGAAAAGAATAACTGCGAATTAAGGTACACAGAAATTGACTTCTGTATTTAGCCTTTCATATTCCTGACTGTGTACAAGGGCACCGCTCAAAGTGTAGCCTTGGAGGGGCCCACAGCATTGAAGGTTCTTGGAAAACGTCCCTTATGCCTCCAGTCGCAATGATTTGCCATTTGCTTTTCGTTAGTTCTCTTTAGTCTACCAATATCTAGCTTTCAAACTTTATAACTATTTCCCTTCGATTTTCATTTCTTATTTATGATAAAAAAAAATTTCTGGACCAAGAGACTCCATAGCATACGAATTCAACTGTGTAACGTCCACTGTAGAGGGTAAATCCAGCTTCCATTCTACTAAACAGATAAGACATTAATGAGCCGATGAAGGAAGAAGTCTGAGCTTTGTTTGTTTGTTTGTATTGTGTTTTTACGTTGCATGGAACCAGTGGTTATTCAGCAACGGGACCAACGGCTTTACGTGACTTCCGAACCATGTCGAGAGTGAACTTCTATCACCAGAAATACACATCTCTCACTCCTCAATGGAATGGCCGAGAATCGAACCCGCGACCACCGAGGTGAAAAGCAAACCCCAAACCAACCACGCCACTGAGGCGCTTAGAAGTCTAAGCTAAGTACATCTTAGTTTTACCAGACCACTGAGCTGATTAACAGCTCTCCTGGGGTTGGCCCGAAGGATTAGATATTTTTACATAGCTAGGAACTAATTGGTTACTTAGCAACGGGACCTACAGCTTACTGTGGTACCTGAACCACATCGAGCAATGAATTTCTGTTGCCAAAAATAAATTCTTCTGGTTCCGCATTGGCCGAGCGGGGAATCGAACCCAGAGCCTGAGATCGGTAGTCGAGCACGTAACCTATTCGTCCAACGAGGAACTAAGGAGGTAGTCAAAAGTCTTGTCCCATGACTGGGGTCTATGCCAGCAACATCTGGTGTTCTTGGCCTCTCGATTATGGAAGCATATTAATGGTAAAGAATTCACTTCTAGGGAAGTGAATACCATTAATACGCATTTGCATTATTTTCAACTTCTAGGGAAGCTGAAGATAATGCAGTGAGAGGAAACGAACAAAACCTGTATTTACTCTGTGCACTCTATATCATCTACTAAGAACAGCTACCTTAACCCAACGATGCACAGCTAAAACTAAAACGTTGCACAATGCCTTTTGAGAACACATAACTCACCAAGTAATTGAAAACATGTGGAGAATTGTATATATTGATGAGGAAACCAACTGTGCCCCACGAAAACAAAAAAATTGATAAAACTATGACCTACATCTGACAATTCAAGTGGCCGACCTGACGGACAAAGTGACATATGAAGGCCGGTAGAAGGCCCTCTACAACTAGAACGTGGAAGATGATGATGAATCCCATTATAAGAATTGTCATGATAAAAAAAGAAGAAGAAATAAAGAAAGAAAGAAAGAAAAACAAATATACGTTACCGGGGCTTTAGGTCAACTCAACACACGAAAACGAAACCGTTCAAATGCAATAACTTCGTGTAACTAAATTACGGTCCTCATGAACTCGGTGAAACACGGACGCAGCAAAACGTAACCGGCTTAACCAAGCCAGTGCGGGACAAGTAAGTAGGAATGGAATTTGATGGATTATGAAATTTAGGCCAAAGGCCAAGCGCTGGGGCCTATGAGGCCATTGGGCGTTGAAAGGCACACTGAGAGCATTGGGAGGTTTGAAAGGTGTAACAGTTCCTCGTTGGACAAGTGGGTAACGTGCTCGCCTACCGATTCGGTAAGCGCGAGTTTGATTCCCCGCTCTGGCAACGTGGAATCAGAGGAATTTATTTATGGTGATTAGAAATTTATTTCTTAATATACCTTGGTTCGGATCCCACAAAAAGCTGTATGTCCGGTTGCTACGTAACTATAACTGGTTCACTTAAGGTAGATTCTTGGGTGATCCCTATGCCTACGAGACGTTAGTTTGGCGGCCGCTGATTGGCTGGGAGCTGCCTACCTCCCCGGTACCAGCCAATCAGCGGCCACCAAACAAACGTCTCGTAAGAATAAGGCTCATCCGAGAATCTACCTTAAGTGAATCAGTTATAACTGGTTCCTAGTCACGAAAAATATATAATCCTTCAGTCCAGCGGTAGGAAAGCTGTTAACCAGCTCAGTGGTCTGGTTAAACTAAGATTTACATATTTTTGAAAGGTGTGACTGGAGAGGGTGGAAAGTATGATGGAAGAAAGAGAATATGAACGGAAGTACATTAAAAGGAATGGAAGGGGTTGCAGCTAGGGGCCGAAGGGACGCTGCAAAGAACCTTAAATAATGCCTACAATGCACCACGTGAGGTGCACTGATGGTCCTATATACCCCGCTACGGGTGAGGGACAAATTTGTACACGGGAAGATTACCCTGAGAATAATGCCCAGAAACACAGGACAAAGAACCAAGCCGTCACATAATAGTATAGTATTTGATAAGAATTTTAAATCAAAACATATAATGATTACTAAGCCTCATTTTAACACATTATTCCTCATACCAGACTTCTCAGATTAAACGTAAAAGCTTCTAAGCTTTCATTCACCGGTCAAAGAAGCCCAACGGCGTCCGGCAATTTCCCCCTCCCCCCCACAACCCCGCTTAAATAATTTTCGTATATAACCGCAATTATTTTCGGATACAATTATTTTGTAAGGGTAACCATCACTGAAACCCGCAACAAAATTCAGGAGTCCGGTGGGAGCGCCAATCGTCCACAACGAGAATCGAATAGCGAGCGCGGATGACAATCGAGAATCGAATAGCGAGCGCGGATGACAATCGAGAATCGAATAGCGAGTGCGGATGAAAAAAAAAGTGAATATAACGATCATCAAACGAAGGAAAGCAATTAAACTTTTCGCGGAAAGCAGAGCAAAACTGCTCTCGTTTCTTCAAGTCCGTAATCCCCAAATACGCAAAGCTGCCAGGAGACGATTTTAAAACCGGTCAGCCACAACATCATAATCATCTCTAGAAATCGATGGCCTTTCTTCAGCACAAAGCATGGACGGAACTGAAAACATTTCCAGGAAACGGAACGCTGGAAAAGCCACCGACTGACTAAACCGCTTGTTAAACAATGAGAGAGAGAGAGAGAGAGAGAGAGAGAGAGAGAGAGAGAGACTGGGAAACTAGGGCATATTTTCTGAACTTGGCTTTAAAACAAAAATGATAGACGTACTAGATGGGAAGATATGAATGACATCTTCCGAAATTCTGAGAGAGAGAGAGAGAGAGAGAGAGAGAGAGAGAGAGAGAGAGAGAGAGATCGAATCTAGGACGTATTTTCTGAACTTGGCTTTAACAAAACATCAACGATGTAGATGGACACATTAAAAGGTATTTCCTTCTTCAGAGAGAGAGAGAGAGAGAGAGAGAGAGAGAGAGAGAGAGAGAGAGAGAGAGAGAGAGAGAGAGAGAGAGAGAGAGAGAGTCCTATGGTAGTCATCAATACAATGAAGCCATTCTCTTTGATTCCCAGTTAATCAACGCGTATCATTTCCCATTCCCCGAGGGGAGGGATGTGGATGGGGAACTGCAGCAGGGGGTTGGAGGGGGATGAAGGAAGAAGGTAGGGTTGAAATCAAAGGGAGAACTAAAAGAGAGGGAGAGAGAGAGAGAGAAATGACGTGACAAGGAAAAAGCTACATTTTCGTTCGGTCCCAATTACGAACACGCATCTTAATCCGGTTCTTTCGTAGATGATAATGAGAGCTTACAATACTTATCGACTCGCAACCGCCTTGGTCTACTATTTGGTTTTATTTTGGAGTACGATCTTGGTCTACAGGTCAACTTTGGTTTTTAGTTCCAAGTCAGATCTTGGTCTGCAATTTAACTCCACCTAAAGTTCGGTAGTGAACGTTCAATTTTGATATTGACTTAAAATTTAGATTACGTCTGTGGTTTAATCTCGTTTCAACAAGTCGTTTTGGTTCATTAATTTTCTACGGAGTTCGAATTTTCTGCGCTTAGGCCTCAGTCTACAATAAGCTTGAGTCTATACCAGAGCAGTTCAACCTTGTCTACAGATAGTTCTTTATCTACGGTTCGGTCATGGTCGACGGATAAACTTTCGTTTCTACTGTAGTTTGACGATGGCTTACATGTCAGTCTTGGCCAACAGACTGGCCGTGATCTTCTGTTTCCAATTTCGATCTATTACACCTCTATCTTGGTTAAAAGTTGGAGGCAGCAGTTTTTACACGCACACACACACACACACACACAATTACTTTAAGGTTAGTGTCACATAAGCATGATTTAAGGGTTTTACAGCTCGCTGGCAAACTGTGAACCATTTCTGCCCGACACTCATAATTAATGGAATTCAGACTTAAATTTAATTTGAATTACAAAATGGCGGGGAATGTTACTACTACTACTACTACTACTACTACTACTACTACTACTACTACTCACTAATAATAATAATAATAATAATAATAATAATAATAATAACATCAAACACATATATGAGACAGGATACAAATACCTGGGAATAATGGAAGGAGGGGATATAAAACACCAAGAGATGAAGGACACGATCAGGAAAGAATATATGCAGAGACTCAAGGCGATACTCAAGTCAAAACTCAACGGCGGAAATATGATCAAAGCCATAAACACATGGGCAGTGCCAGTAATCAGATACAGCGCAGGAATAGTGGAATCGACAAAGGCAGAACTCCCCAGCATAGATTAGAAAACCAGGAAACATATGACAATACACAAAGCACTACACCCAAGAGCAAATACGGACAGACTATACATAACACGAAAGGAAGGAGGGAGAGGACTACTAAGTATAGAGGACTGCGTCAACATTGAGAACAGAGCACTGGGGCAATATCTGAAAACCAGTGAAGACGAGTGGCTAAAGAGTGCATGGGAAGAAGGACTAATAAAAGTAGACGAAGACCCAGAAATATACAGAGACAGGAGAAAGACAGACAGAACAGAGGACTGGCACAACAAACCAATGCACGGACAATACATGAGACAGACTAAAGAACTAGCCAGCGATGACAATTGGCAATGGCTACAGAGGGGAGAGCTAAAGAAGGAAACTGAAGGAATGATAACAGCGGCACAAGATCAGGCCCTAAGAACCAGATATGTTCAAAGAACGATAGACGGAAATAACATCTCTCCCATATGTAGGAAGTGCAATATGAAAAATGAAACCATAAACCACATAGCAAGTGAATGCTCGGCACTTGCACAGAACCAGTACAAAAAGAGGCATGATTCAGTGGCAAAAGCCCTCCACTGGAGCCTGTGCAAGAAACATCAACTACCTTGCAGTAATAAGTGGTACGAGCACCAACCTGAGAGAGTGATAGAAAATGATCACGCAAAGATCCTCTGGGACTATGGTATCAGAACGGATAGGGTGATACGTGCAAACAGACCAGACGTGACGTTGATTGACAAAGTCATGAAGAAAGTATCACTCATTGATGTCGCAATACCATGGGACACCAGAGTTGAAGAGAAAGAGAGGGGAAAAAATGGATAAGTATCAAGATCTGAAAATAGAAATAAGAAGGAATATGGGATATGCCAGTGGAAATCGTACCCATAATCATAGGAGCACTAGGCACGATCCCAAGATCCCTGAAAAGGAATCTAGAAAAACTAGAGGCTGAAGTAGCTCCAGGACTCATGCAGAAGAGTGTGATCCTAGAAACGGCACACATAGTAAGGAAAGTGATGGACTCCTAAGGAGGCAGGATGCAACCCGGAACCCCACACTATAAATACCACCCAGTCGAATTGGAGGACTGTGATAGAGTTAAAAAAAAAAAAATAATTTTTTAAACTAATAATAATTAATAATCTAACCTTGCGAATATCACACTTGCTACGCATAGGTCAAGAACCAGTGTACATATATATATATATATATATATATATATATATATATATATATATATATATATATATATATATATATATATATCAACCTAACCTTGCAAATATCACACTTGCCATGCATAGGTCGAGAACTGGTATATTTAGTTTTACCACACCATTCATTTCAAGGATATGGAACTTCCAACTGAATCCAATTGTGTCTTTATATGTGGATACATAATAAGTGTACTTCATGGTAATAACGATATTTAAAGCACACATCCCCAAATATGACTAGCACAGTTAAACTGTTTCGTTATTTATTTACGCAATTGAGTGGCTTGTTCGAAAACTTGATTAATTAACTTTTTCTGGTATAAAAATGCAATTACTCATAAACGACCTTAGTTATCCATCTGATCTCCATAAACTAAAATGAGTTAGAAAACTAATTAATAAGCCTATATCACTTTTATTTTGAAAGTTGCAAAGGTTTTACATAATATCAATATCAAGCTTTAAGGAATTATTAACCCAAATTCAGTTACAAAACGAATAAAAAGGCCTATAATATCTGTTTTACTTTCAAAGTTGCAAAGGTTTTACTTAATATTAATATTAGGTTTTAAGGAATTACTTTAAAAATGCAAATCCTCCTTATATAGCCTGTTTAAATAATACTGACCAAAATACATTTTTCCTTTTGAACTCTACTGCAAAAATACAATTGGGAACTTTTTAATGGAGACTGTCCTCATGCAATGTACGTACGAGTATATATTAGCAAAGTAAAATGTCAGAGGTATATGTAACGATTCAACTTGGAAAATGCCAGTTCTTTGGGTTCTCACTTGGGTGAAAAGTTTCAACATGCGCCCTACATGTTCGTTTTTACATAACCATCTACAACCGATTTAACTTGGACTAAACGACCTACTTTTGTTGGGAGAGACAAAATTTTGAATGGGGTGGGGTAGTCTTAAATTTGGCTACCCTAGACTTGGCTACATAAGACTAGCCTAGGCCAGACTTGGCTACACTAGGCATTACATAAGGTTAGTCTAAGATAGATTACATTACTGCAAACTAATGCCAGGTTAAGTTCCGTTAAGCTAAGCTAGACTAGGCTAGGTTATGTTCTCTTGATTAGAATAATTCCTCTGGTGAAGATATAGACAACGAATAAAGTTTTTGTCGTTTTTTATGCTGACTTTTTCTGTATTGACCTTTAACGTGGGATCAAATTCATGTTGAAATTGACAGAAAAGTAAACGGCCCATGATTATTTACCTGTTCTGCATAGCTGTTCTACGACATACTAGATCACGGTCCCGTTGGAGTGGAGTCAAATTCTGGAACAAAGCTTCCTTGTCTGAACATTTTCTCTCTTGAATTCAACCATTCCCAGTCAAAAGTGACCTCACTTTATCCTTGAAACATCCTCACACGGTAGATCTAAGTAGGTAATAACTACGCGTCGGGTATTTCTTTGGAAATTATAGGTTTGGACAGCTTAATAAGACTTCACCGTTATTTTTGGGGGATCGACTGTAATTAACCACCATGGGCTAGTACTCTAAACGGCGAAATACATTTGACACGGACGCCTCAAACCCTGGTAGCGTGGCTGTCGTATTCCCGGGAACGTTCGTTGCAGTCCGTGCGGTGAGGACTATCATTCAATCCACTTTCAAAACTGAGCAATCTTTGTGTAAGAGTCTTTCCCGACATTGCCTATATTTTCTACCGTTAGTTAAATTACAGTAAATTTATCATACCGTTCTATAACTCCTTAAGGGTTTCTTTGTTTACTCTTGCTGTATTTTCACTTAGCTACTTTTAATGCAAACTCGTTTTTCGAATGTTCGTTCATCTGAAATTATTATTGGTTCTGTGTTTTGCTTAGCTTTACTTTTTAGTTTTACATTGCATTTTTCTTCAGTAGTTTTACTGTAACTTTTGTTCATATTATACATACTTTAATTTTTATATAAACAATTAGCTTGCTAAATTTCCTGCATAATAATGACTTCTTTAACCCTAACGGTTACTACCATAATGTATGTATACACACACATCCACACACACACACACACACACATTATATATATATATAAATATATATATATATATATATATATATATAATATATATGTGTGTGTGTGTGTGTGTGTGTGTGTGAGTGTGTGTGTGTGTTTGTGTGTGTGTGCAACAAGAATAATCAAACGAATAATTGGTATAAACTCTTTAGTGTTCTAAGACACCTTCAAAAAGGCTAATACAAAACGGTAGAAATTTACATTTATTATGCTTACACCCCGTATTTAATTTCTCCCTGTTCGGGTAATTTTGTCATGTTAAGCATCTATCCATATCTGTCTCTCTATATGTAAATGTGTTTTGTTGTTGTTGTTTTTTTTATGAAGCTGACATTATGCCAGAATGGGCTCTTGCATATTTTTGTACGAGCGCAAGCGCACAGAGAAACTTTAAAACAAAGTAGTAACTGTACTACTCAACAGGCAGCTCCAAAGCAAGCTTACAGAAATTTCCTTAACATGCGTAAGAAACGTGTTAGAATCTTCAATCGCAACAGCAGGCTAGAATCACTTTCTCTGTCTCACATACGAATCAGTCTCTCTCTCTCTCTCTCTCTCTCTCTCTCTCTCTCTCTCTCTCTCTCTCTCTCTCTCTCGTAACTGACTGACAGGAATTTCCTTAATAGGTGTAAAGGAAAAGCGTGAGTCTTCAATAGCAACAGCAGGCTACGATCTCTCTCTCTCTC
>NC_087213.1:12430423-12437923 GCF_015104395.2 Macrobrachium nipponense | reverse complement strand
ACACGAATTATGAAGTTAGTGCTTTAGACAATAACAAAGCCAGTGGAGATATATCGTTACAAATGTCCACGATAACAGACGTGTAAAAGAGGGAAGAGGAGAAAAACACCACGCAGCATTAAATCTTACACTGTTAGTCAAAATAATGAATAAAAAAAAAAAAAAAAAAAAATGAAAAAAAATGACAAAAAAAAAAAAAAAAAAAAAAAAAAAAAAAAAAGCTACGAAGCAAAAGACCCCAAGGTTTCTTTCCTTGGAGTAAAAGTTTAATCATAGTAAACGTAATTTCCCCAACTCCAGAAGCAGGTGGGAAAAGGTCCGGGGAGGGGGAGGGGTTGGGAGGGGGGTCGGAGACGGGGGGTGAGGGTGGCGGCCATGGTAAGGGAGGAAGAAAGGACCCTGAAACATTGCACTCGTTCCTCCCCCCGCCCCCCCCCCCCCCCGACTACCGCCTATTTATTATGCCGGGGCTGGGTCATTGATCTTGACCTCAGGCCTCTCTCTCTCTCTCATCTCTCTCTATCTCTCTCTCTCTCCCTCTCTCTCTCTCTCTTAAAAAGGGATGGTCTCCTCTTAGCAAACTCAAAACAAATGTCTCTGTCTCTTTGCAAAGATGGCCTCTTTGGTCGGACCCACTCTCCCTCATTCGATAAGGATTAGGCTACCTCCTAGGTCTCTCTCTCTCTCTCTCTCTCTCTCTCTCTCTCTCTTTTAATTATAAATCTTGTCAGATTAAACTCTCTTCCTCTCTGAAAGCATGACCTCATAGGTTAAACGAGAGAGAGAGAGAGAGAGAGAGAGAGAGAGAGAGAGAGAGAGAGAGAGACCTTACCTTACAGACCTTACAGTTCGTTCGGGTTGCCCCGCCCCAGGTCCCTCAGTGTGAGGCGCCTCTAATGTCTACCAGAGAGTTGCTAGTACATCTTTCCGGTATATTTTGCATCTTCCAATCTTGGATGGTCTGGGATGCAGTTTAGATATTTGTCGAGCTTATTCTTAAACACATCTACGCTCACTCCTGATATATTCCTCAGATGAGCTGGCAACGCATTGAATAGACGCTGCATTATCGATGCTGGTTGCGTAGTGGATTAATGTTCTGTGTGCTTTCCTTATTTTTCCTGGTAGATTTTTGGGCACTATTAATCTACCTCTGGCTTGCTCTTTTCTGATATTTTTAGTTTTCCATGATATTTTCTGTTATTCCTTCTATCTGTTTCCATGCCTGAATTATCATGTAGCGTTCTCTTCTCCTTTCTAGACTATATAATTTTAGGATTGTAGTCTTTCCCAGTAGTCTAGGTCCTTAACTTCTTCTATTCTAGCTGTAAAGGACCTTTGTACACTCTCTATTTGTACAATATCCTTTTGATATGTGGGTACCATATCATATTGCAATATTCAAGTGGACTACGAACATATGTTTTATAAAGCATAATCATGTGTTCAGTCTTTTCTTGTTTTGAAGTGCCGTAACAACATTCCCATTTTTGCTTTACATTTTGCCAACAGAATGGCTATTTGATCATTGCATAACATGTTCCTATTCATCATCACACCAAGGTCTTTAACTGCTTCTTCCTTATTTGTGATTGTCTCATTATTAGGTCCCCTATATGCATATAGCTTTCCTTCTCTGTCTCCATAATTTATTGATTCAAATTTATCAGAGTTAAATACATCCTAGTTTACCTCTGCCCACTCTATACTTTGTTAAGGTCTCTTTGTAGAGCGTTTCCTATCTTCATCACAAGTAATTTCTCTACTTATTCTTGTGTCATCAGCGAAACTACTCACTACCGAATCCTTAACATTACTGTCTATGTCGTTCAATCATAATAACAAACAATATTGCAGCTAGCACCGTACTTGTGGCACACCGGATATTACCTTGGTTTCATCCGATTTCTCATCGTTTGCAATAACTATCTGTTTTGTGTTTGTGTAAAAATTCTTTTAACCACCTTACCTACTTTATCTACGATATTGTGTTTTCTAATTTTCTTTTGCTAATATATTATGGTCTACTTTGTCAAAAGCTTTTGCAAAGTCCAGATAAACCACATCTGTTTTCATTTCCGCTTTTTTCATATTTTTGAATATGTTCTCACGGTGGACTAACAGTTGGGTTTGTGTACTTTTCCGGTCGGTACGAAACCGTGTTGTCCTATATTAAACAAATTATTTTTATTAAATGTTTCATAATATTTTTCTTCATTACCCTTTCATACACTTTCTTACCTAATAATGTGATGTTAGACTCACAGGCCTATTAATTTACTTGCCTCTAGTCTTGATCCACTTTGAAAGTAGGGGTGATATATGCTAATTTGTGCTCATCATAAATCTTGCCTGTATCTACACTTTGTCTTAATAATATTGCAAGTGGCTTTGCGATAGAATGAACTACTTTCTTTAACAAAATAGCAGGGACTCCATCCGGCCCTGCAGCAGCTCCATTTTTAATTTTTTATTAATTGCCTGCACAATATCAGCTTCATTAATTTCTATGTCAGCTAAATATTCACTATATTTTCGTGCCCTTACTTCTATATCATTATCTTCATTATCTATTCTAGGGGTGAATTCTCTCTTATCTCGTTCTGCCAGTATGTTGCAAATTTCCTTTTTTTTTCATTCGTTAATCTCCCTTCAATTCTCAGAGGGCCTATTTTCTATTCTTCTTTTATTCATCTTCTTCGCATATGAGTTATAGTTTGGGTTTTGCTTGATATTTAATAGGGTTTTTTCTTCCAAGTCCCGTTTTTCATTTTCTTTTGATTGTATAATCTTTTGTTCTGCATTTTTTTTCTATCTTACTTTTTTAGTTCTTAATAAAACTCCATGCATTTTTTTTTTTTCTTTTTTGCAAGACCTTTTTTTTGCCACTTTCTGATTTTCTGGAACAAGATCCTTCTGTCTCTTGGTATGCATGAATGATGTTTACTTTTCTTCTTCGGTATATATTTATCCACTATTTTCTCCAATATTTTATATAATATCTCCGTATTTACCCTTATGTCATCACTTACGAAAATGTTATCCCAATCTTTGTTTAATTCTTCTTATTAATTTCTGCCCATTTTTATTTTATTTTTACTGTAGAAGTTGTATTTTCCATATCCTTCCCACTTTTTCATTTCTTGCTTATCTCTATTTTCACTTGTGCTTTTTGGAATGAACTGTTAATTCTATGACATGATCTGAAATACTCGCATTATAAACTATTATTTCTTTAACATAATTCATCTCGTTCACAAATACTAGGTCTAAAGTATTTTCCTTTCTTGTTGGCAGGTGATTTATTTGTTGAATGTTGTATTCTAGTAGCATATCTAATAGCTTTTCAAATTGCCTCTTATCTTCTGCACTACTATTACTCTCTTTTTTATATGTATAAGTACAACCACAGTCTCCTATTCGTTCTTTCCATTCTACGAAAGGAAAGTTGAAGTCACCAGATAGAGAGAGAGAGAGAGAGATTAGTTTAGTTCGTTTAATCTTTTACGGGCTGCTGTAGAGCAAGAGCCCGTACCAGCACAAGGCTGGCTGCATCCAAGAAGTAATCAGTAGTTTAACCTTAGAGAGAGAGAGAGAGAGAGAGAGAGAGAGAGAGAGAGAGAGAGAGAGAGAGAGGGGGTGGGGTGGACGAGAAACTTCCTAATGAATTTCTTCGTAGTCCTCGGGAGACGGCAAGGCGGTGGGGAGGGGGAGGAGGAGAATGGAGATGGTTGTACCTTTCTTCCTTCTTTTTATCTTGTTTGTCTTAATTCTTGCTTTTATAGCAGGTTTCCATTCATTATTATTATCATTATTAGTTCTAATTCCCACATGGAGAAGAATGAGATAACCTCTGCAAACGCAATATATATATACACATATATACATATATTATATATATCTGTGTGTGTGTGTGTTTTATAACTGATATTATACGAAAGCGTCCAGTCGGTGACATTACATGTATCTTCGCAATGATCTTTACCACCACAACAGCAGTTTAAATAATCATTCGCTAGATCTTGAATCTTAACTTCATCAGTGTAATTTACATATTCATACATATCTACATATCATGAGAGAGAGAGAGAGAGAGAGAGAGAGAGAGAGAGAGAGAGAGAGAGAGAGAGAGAGAGAGAGAGAGAGAGCCAAACGAAATATGATAGGAGACCACAAACACGAAACCCGAACGCTTTCAAATTACGAACCCGCCCAATTTCGCCCACGAATTTGTCGGTTCGGCCAGTTTCCACATTCATCGCAGAGTAAAACTTCAACAAGCATGATAACTGTAACGATAATGACAAGGAGAGGATGAACACTAATCCGTCAAGAAAATTAGGTCTAGTGCAACTTCTCTCTGCAGGGTCAACAACAACTCGCGAAGAAGTATGTGGCCATTGGCCTATCTCTGCTTCTGTAAATCGTAAATCAGTCGCCACATATCCACTCCCACACAACTTGCGTGGGGATCTTGTATCTGAGAAAGCAAAATCTTGTTGAATCCTCTTCAAAATACATTAATTGCATAATTATTCTGTAGCCTGTTTCCACTGTCGTTTAAAACACGCACTTGCTAGGCAAAAACTGAGTGACATGAATCGTAGCAATTATTTAAACTTGGTAACTTCAAGGACTATAGTACCATATAATTTTTTTTCTATCTCATACATCGGTTGGTTTGGATTATGCTGGCCTTATGCCAGCCAGAACGGGCCCTTGTCCTAAAGTGGCCCGTAAACATCACTGCTCTCAAATGGAACCCGCTGTAACACCAAGGTCACTGCTGTCAAAATGCAGCCGAGTCAACCGATTTTGGCGAGCGAGGCATAATAATAATATAAACCTTATTATTATTATTATTATTATTATTATTATTATTATTATTATTTATTATTATTAATTACTCAGAAGATGGACCATAATCATATGGAACAAGCCCACAATGGTCACTGACTTTAAATTCAAGCCTCCAAAGAATAAGGTGTTCATTTTCAAGAAGCAGCGAAAGATAATAATAATAATAATAATAATAATAATAATAATAATAATAATAATAATTAATAATAATAATAATAATAATAATAATAATCTCACGCTTCTGCTGTGCTATATTTCCACTTCGTTACTTAAGGAAGCCAGAGACAAAAGTCTTGTATAATGAAATTTCTTTAGTTCATCCCTACAAACACTATACAGAGAGAGAGAGAGAGAGAGAGAGAAACTAGCATTCCAATAAGACGAAACCAATCAAGGGTATGTAAGGTGACACCGGGCCAGGTAGGGGCCACATACTACACACTCTCGGTGTGGTCCCACCGACGTAGAGCAAGAGAAAGGGGAAGGGGAGAGACAGACACAGAAGAAGAAGAAGAAAAGAGAAGAAAAAGAGGAAGAAGAAGAAGAACCCGACCCACCTAAACCCAATCAATGACAGGTACGGGAGTCCACATAAAAGCTTGCTCCCCCCCCGCCCCCCCCCCAACCCCCCCCCCCCCCACTACCTCTATACTCCCAAGCCCGTCACCACCAAGCCCAACGACTCCAACGCCATGGGACTACATTCTCCCTCTTTTCTCTCTCTCTCACATGACGCACAATCACTCGCGCTCCCGTACTCAACAGACTGTTTGGGGACGGCCCAAGGTTACATTTTGTACTTCACGCACACAAATAGTGCTGCCGTTCCGTCCGCCTATCTCACACCCCTACCCCTCTCTCAACCCCCATGTAGCCCCCTCCCCTGCCGATCCTCCCACCGCCCGACAACCTCCCGCTAAAGTCCCGGCCCTCCTCCTCCCCCACCAACAAACCTCACACGAAGGTTATATTGATTGTACACACTGCAGTACAATCAAGGCCGTCGTTTTTCGTCACTTCTCAATGAACGTCGCTTTGAAGCCATGCTACTTATCACTCGGGGGCATTACATCATGGCATTAAAAAGAAAGTCTTCCACACAATCAAATTCCTACAGTATTCTAATTCCCTTCTAGTTTTATGATAATGTAACGAACGAACAGAAAGACATCACTGCTTTGCGTGACGTCTTTTAGCTTTGGTGACGAAGCAGCTTCCTTCTGTAGCCTCCTTACGGCTAGAGAGCGGGAATTCTGTCTAGAAATTTCTATATGGTTCCTCAGGTGCAAATGATCTTATAGCAAATATAGAGTACGTATGTATGTATGTATATATATATACATGTGTGTGTGCGTGTGTAATTGAATCACGAAAATATGGAACGTGATATATACTTGTATATATATATATATATATATATATATATATATATATGTGTGTGTGTGTGTGTGTGTGTGTGTGTGTATGTGTGCGCGCGTGTGTGTGAGTGTGTGTGTGTATGTGTGCGCGCGTGTGTGTGTGTGTAACTGAATCACGAAAATATGGAACGCGTGATATATACTTGTATATATATATATATATATATATATATATATATATATATATATGTGTGTGTGTGTGTGTGTGTGTGTGTGTGTGTACGCACGTGCTTGTGCGTGAGTATGTGCTCTATATTTTTACCATAAGATCATTTACACCACAAGAACCATATAGAAATTTCTCTCTCTCTCTCTCTTTATATATATATATATATATATTATATATATATATATATATACACACACATATCCAGAATATGTGCCCAAGTGAGCCTTCTTTGACTTGTTTCGAACACGCCTGGTAACCAAACTGATAAGGAAATTTCGCTGCGATAAAGTCACCCGGCAAAGATAACGGCTGCTGTTGACAGAAGCTGGTTGCAAATGAATAAGATAATAAGGCAAACATTTCAAACGATTACCGATATACTAAAACGTATTAGCTTCAACTAAACTAAAGATATTAATCTCAAGATGCAATACGTGTCGGCGACGAAACATGGGTCTTGTATTTTTTCTAAACACTGAATCGTTCTGTATTTCTTACCTTCTATTATTCCTTTCAAATGAGCAAATTCGTTGAAGCTTGAATTTCAAGTTACTGACCCCTGTGGGACTGTTCCATTTACATAAGGTGCATGTTCTAAATAATAATAATAATAATAATAATAATAATAATAATAATAATAATAATAATAATATAATAATAATAATAATGTGATATCCATAAGTCGCAGAGGTGTGTTTTTGACGTTTTACTGTGGTGTGGACGTAACTTGACAAAAACTCATCCTGACTGCCAAAAACGGTTAAAACCTTACAAGCTAGATGTAATTGTTACAGAAACAGTTGCTAATCAAAAGAAATGAATAAGCGGTACCTACAGTTTTGATGTCAAATGAGGTGGGTTTCTGCCGATAAATGCGGTTCATGATGATCGCTAATGTAAAAATGAGTTAAAATCGACACATACTTCTAGACGCAATGTAAGCTTAAGAAAATACTCTAACCGATCATGTAATGGATTCAATAAGGTCATGAATACAGTGCGGATGTTGATATAAATTATTTATAAAGGACACAGAGTTGCTTCTGAATCGTA
>NC_087213.1:12417923-12425423 GCF_015104395.2 Macrobrachium nipponense | reverse complement strand
GATCGCGGCGTTATCCAAGAGCGATAATGAGGTTAGGAAACTTCTGGACCCAATGGCGAGTATCAGTTTCACTAAACACAATGCGCAGTTCCAAGGTCCTGCCTGATTAATCAGCGCGCCTCATATAAAGGCAGTCAGATGTTGGTGTGATGTGGCAGCGTTCTTTTTCACGGGGAAACGTAATCTCCATCAAATAATAATAATAATTTAAAAAATCCTCATAGTAGTACAAGTCTTCAAATGGAGAAAGAAACCCAGAGTTATGTAAATGTACATATATTTCAATTTAAAACTTTAAGGATATCTTTCGGGAATCTGTTCGGTTCCCCTGATCAGTCAGATTGATAAGGGGAACCGAACAGATTCCCGAAAGGTATCCTTAAAATTTTATATGTAAATATACATAACTGGATTTGTTTCTCCAACAACAACAATGATAATAATTGTGGGGGTTTCTTTAAGCCCACATCGTGCAGGAAGGTAAAGGAATTGAGGAGAGCGCCCGGTTCAAGGAAACACCATGTTTGTGTTGTGAACTCTAATTTTTTATTAGAACAACTTAACTCTTAAGTAAACATAATAACAGGTACATCGTGCAAAATTAGTTGCTAAATTCATACTCATAAATGTGTTGACTAGTAAATACCAAATACTAAATTACTTGTACTTCAATATATACTTCAAGTAAGAAAACAGGAGGAAACACTTAATAAACAAAAAACAGAAAAAACATTGGAACCTGAGTGTATGAAAGAAAATGGCAGTGCTATTTCAGGTACACTATAAGAAAACTTCTCTCAGGTAAATATGTAGAAAACCACCTTTCTAAATTCAACATTCTCCGGGCAATAGGGGACGAAGCCACCTATTAAAGAGCACAACTTGGACCTTATCTAAATTATATCTGACAAAAAAAAATCCCCAATGAAAATTGATAGTGTAGTTCACAAACTAACAATCACATAAGTTTTACCTGACATGCACAACTGCATGATTTACAGTGACTTTATTAATCTAACTTAGTAGGGGGCTTAATTACTCTACCAGACTTAGACCTAGGAAGTACATCATCATCACTCACAGTATGCATGGGCATTTGAGGATTATCACATATATCTCTATCAAGATCATCACAGGATGCATCAGCAGTAATCAAATCTTCAGATCTACCTACTTCTAGATCATACAATCTTTGAATGGGTCTAGTCACCTCTCCCCTTTTAGTTTTGAGCCTTAAACTTCTTACAAGTCCATCTTTACCTTTAAACACATCTACAATAACCCCAAGAGGCCACTTCAATCTAGGAATGTTATCCTCTTTTATCAACACAAATCACATTTCTTATTGAATCCTTTTACAACTTGAGGCAAATTAGTTATATAAGGATTCACACCTGAAATTTCCTGCCTTGGTACCTCTTCTATCATGTGATCAGACTCATAACTATCAAACACTTTTTGATACTCTTTCTTAAGCTCCTTATTTTGTTCTAACTTAACCAATAGCTTACTTAACCTTTTATGGGCTATGACTTCATTATTCAAAAGTTTTTCTTTAGCAGAATCATCCTTCCATGGCAGTGCAACCTCATAGCGACCATTCACAAACTTCACAGTACTCTCAAATTCTTTGAAAACTTTAGTCCTCACTATAACTTTCAACGAATTTCGTTTCCCTAGGCTTAACCCTACAGTTTCCAGATCCCAATACTTATACAAATCTGAATCTGAAACAGAGAAGATACACAATAATTGTGGTACAGAATACGTACAAGTGTGAGTGGTTTCATACAGCCTGCCACTCAAGACATAACCAAAGACAGACTTCATGGTTACAACATGGTTAATTTGGAAGGCATCTACAGGAGAAATCAGTGTCCAGTAGAAATCTAGACCAATCAGTATATCAATCTCAATGGGGGAATCATGGTGGTAATCATCAGCTAATGCAACATGAGAAAAAGAGTTAAGGACTGAATATGGTACAACAGGCCTAACCAAGGGCTGACATATTCTGGGAATCTCTGCAGCAATGATAGGTACCAATTTCTTGTCAGAGTCCCACAACTTTAACTCGTAAACATTTCTGTGTTCATTTTTTCCACTACTATGACCCCCAAAACTAGAGTATGGCATAGGTGCACTAGTGATCCACTGTGGTCTACACTTCTTCACAAATTTGCTACTAACATATGATCTGTCTGCACCATTATCAAACATTACCTGAGCAGTGACAACAGTACCGTCACTACCACTCACTTGAACTTTGGCTGTCTGTAAAATGGTACAGTTACCACCTTGCCCTGTCAGAAGTGCCACATCACCAGGCTTGTCACTGCCAACAGCACCTACCTTTGCTTCACTTTCTTCCTTCTTTAGGTTAATTTCCAGCCTAACACCACACATTAAGGTAGAGTGGGCACCGTTACACTTTGTACACCTTGTACGAGCTTTACACTCTCTTGACATGTGTCCACTCTTCAAACACTTGAAACAAAGGCCTAAACTTCTTATTTTTTAACCTCGCTCTTTTCCGCTCAATTCTAAAACACCAAAACAGTTTTCTGATTTGTGTTTCTTGCCACAGAAACTGCACATAGTATTTTCTTGCTTGGACGAAGCATGAAGGGCTGCGGCTGAGTACACCTTGTCTTTAGAACTCTTGCTTTCAATTTTCTTTTCTTCACTACTACTCTTTCCCTTAAAGGCTTCAGACCTTTCTAATCTTGAAATTTCCTTGTCTAAGAATGTCAATAACCAATCTAAATCACTCTCATGTCCATCACCATCCCTGGCCCACTTTAGCCGCAGTTCACTGGGCAAACGAGAGAGGATGATAGGTGTAAGAAACACTTCACACTGTTTTCCAGTGACGCCTAGCGCCTCCAAACTGCGGATGTGTATTAGAATGTCATCTCGTAATTTCCACAGCTGTGCTACACCCTTAGGTCCATTGACATTAATGTTGACCTGACCATTTAACAATGCCTGGACATGAGCAAAAATAATCCTTTCCGGCTTGTAGTAGCGTTCCTTCAGTAAATTGCAAGCAACCGAGTAATTAGCACTGGTATGGGCTAGTCCCTTTACTACATTCTTGGCATCTCCCTCCTGCAAAGACAACAAATAGGTGAACTTACTGATCACTGGAAGGTCTGTTGCATCGATGTGGGAAGTATATTGATCCCAGAAGGACTGCCATTGGGTCACTTCGCCACTAAACTTTGGCAGTTCCAGCTTGGGTAACTTGACGTTGGTGACATCTGATTCTTGAGATGAAGACTGACCAATTATAGAACCAGGACCCGCTGCTGCTGCTGCTAACTTCCTTATCTGGTCTTCAGCTTGTATCCTAGGCTGCACACTTTTTGTTCTAAACTCATGGGCTTCATCCAAAAGTTGTTCTAGTTCTTCTTCAGCTATATCAATTTCTATTGCTTCTTGGACTTCATCCAACTTAGCTAGTCTTTGGTCGTATTCCTTGATGGCGTACTCAAATTGACTAATGGTTGTGGTGGAGGACTCCAGAAGGTCACTCAGAACCTTGGAAGCTCTTGTCACCCACCCTCGACATGTCATCCTTGTCCTCTTTAACTTCTCCATTATCTTCACTGCACAACTTACTTAGCTATCTTCTTAGAGGGAGTGTTCCCGGGTCTGGGCACCAAAATGTGGGGGTTTCTTTAAGCCCACATCGTGCAGGAAGGTAAAGGAATTGAGGAGAGCGCCCGGTTCAAGGAAACACCATGTTTGTGTTGTGAACTCTAATTTTTTATTAGAACAACTTAACTCTTAAGTAAACATAATAACAGGTACATCGTGCAAAATTAGTTGCTAAATTCATACTCATAAATGTGTTGACTAGTAAATACCAAATACTAAATTACTTGTACTTCAATATACTTTCAAGTAAGAAAACAGGAGGAAACACTTAATAAACAAAAAACAGAAAAAACATTGGAACCTGAGTGTATGAAAGAAAATGGCAGTGCTATTTCAGGTACACTATAAGAAAACTTCTCTCAGGTAAATATGTAGAAAACCACCTTTCTAAATTCAACAATAATAATAAAAATAATAATAATAATAATAATAATAAACCCACCCTCAGTTTCCTAGCCTAGAGGATCTCTGGCAGCTCCAGACGAAAGCTCGCTTCAAGAGCTCTACTAGCCTGTTTAAGTAGCACGGAAAAACCCGCTATTCGGAAAATAGAGAAAAGGAACCTGAAAAATTAGATACTGAGTTAGCTCCAGGACTCATGCAGAAGAGTGTGGTACTATAAACAGCGCACATAGTGAGAAAAGTGATGGACTCCTACGAAGAAAGGATGCAACCCGGAACCCCACAATATAAAAACCACCCAGTCGAATAGGATGACTGTGAAAGAAAAAAAAAAAAGAAATAAAATTAAGTTTTTTTGACTAAACAATATAGAAGAGGGTATTGCAGCACAGATGAGATAACTTGAGAAGTCTACGAAATAATGTGAGAAATTTGCCGACTTGTGTGCGTGTGTTTTCTAGGTAGAAAAGTTCCTCGGAACGCCATTTTTTAGTACTAGTACTTCAGGGATTAACGTACGAACATAAACAAAAGACGGTAGATTTCTCACATTTCGGTAAACTGCTCTAGTTATCCCACCTACACTGCATCACACACATCTTTCTGTATCTAATAGAAAATGTCCATTAATAAACATTATCTCCGAGCGAAGCTCTGTCTTAGAATTACCGCAGCGGACAACGATGGCATTATTATTGCTAAGCTACATTTATAACCTTCCCGATATGTTTTTTATGGAGACCTAATATATCTACCCTTTTTTGACAATTTTGATGTATATTTTATTTTATTTTATTTTATTTTATTTGTTTTATTTGAACTTATATTTCATTATTATGACCTGCCGTTTTTGCTGTGGTCAATTCCCATGGTCTTGTCGGTATCTTTTTATTTATATATATATATATAGTATTTTTTTTTGGGAGGCTTAACATATTTACCCATGTTTGAAATTTTGAAAAAGATGTTTGAAATCTTCATATACACCTTTTCTGTATCTAACAGAAAATTTCCATTAAATAAATATTATCTCCCAGCGAAGCTCTGTCTTAGAATTACCGCAGCGGACAACGAAGGCATTAGCTCGCTGGTGCAAAGATTGGAGGCGCAGGGCATAACATTCCTCGAGTTGCTTTTGATGGCAGAGGGTATACTGCCTTCTTCAGCTCAGTAGCCAACAGATGATTCATTTCTCCTTGGGGCAGACTGAATCTGCGAGGCAGGTACATAAATTAACTGCGACAAGCATTCAAGAAAGCAATTATGTACAGTATAAGTTACTGTGGCAGTTTCTCCAAGATACTTCAAAGGTTGCCAATGAACCTCTCAGTTTGGCCAGACTGTTGACCACTAGCATGACGAAACTTAACTTGGAGAAAGTAAAAAAAAATATTAATAAATCTAATGGGAGCTGAGTCACAATAGATGGAAGAAAGGGAGTGAAGAAGAACATGAAAAAATAAAGAATGCCAATAACAAGAAGAGGCAACAATTTTCTTAAAAGATTTTTTTTTTAAATCTACCCTCGAGTATTTAGACTCCTATTCACTTTATCGGCTTTTAAAAATGCAGCAATGAAACGGATAAAAAATCTCAGACCATGACAATAAACAAGGCATAAATGAAAAATAATAGCAAGATACGCTTTAAGAATTACAAAAACAAATCTTATTTTGGGCACTTCAATTTTCTGTTGACTAAATCGGCCTCCTAAGAATTTGAAGATTTCAAACATCTTTTTCAAAATTTCAAACATGGGTAAATATGTTAAGCCTCCCTTAAAAAAAAAAAAAAAAAAAAAAAAAAACAAAAAAAAAAAAAAAAAAAAAAAAAAAAAAAAACCGACAAGACCATGGAGGAATCGACCACAGCAAAAACGGCATGTCATAATAACGAAATATAAGTTAAAATAAAACAAATAAAATAAAATAAAATATACATCAAAATTGTCAAAAAAGGGTATATATATTAGGTCTCCATAAAAAACATGTCGGGAAGGTTATAAATGTAGCTTAGCAATAAAAACAGCATGCCATAACAATAGAAATAAAAACAAGTAATAAAAACCAAAATAAACGGATAAATATATCCATATACGATTGCCAGTAAAAACAAAATCTAACCGCGTAAGTTCCTGCTCTTTACAGCGTGTAAGAATAAAAAAAAAAAGGGATCAAAATTTCCCTTTGCGGTATTTGCAGATGACGGTGAATGACGCTATTGCCGAGTGAAGGCCTCCAGGCGGGAACTGGCCCGCCCGAATTCATCCGGCCCAAAAGGCTTTGGCTCAGGGGGCACAAAAAACGTATGAATAAACGAGCTTCTGCGGTGCCCATTCAAGAGGTACACTAAGAACAAAATCTTGATCAGGAAAATAACTTAAAATGGTAAAATCTTGTGACACAAGCAAACTCGTATGATATTTTATATATATATATATATATATATATATAATATATATTATATATACATATATATATATTTAAGCGAATTACCACAGGAAAATGACTGGCAGAATATATACCAAGCGCTTTCGGCTTTATTCAGGCATTGTCGATGCACAATGCTTGAATACAAGCGAAAGCGCTTGGTATAGCTTTCTGCGTATCATATATATATATATATATATATATATATATATATATATATATATATATATATATATATACATACACATATTTATCTATGAATCTGCGTCTTACTCTCCGTGACATACGTTAGACATTCGCAATCTTAAACTACAAATATCGTCCCATAACCAATTCCCTCAACCTTGGACTCACACCGAAGGGGAATTACTGTAACTGATGAAGCGATTCGTCACCAGGAGGGCTCCAACCCCTGCCGGTGGAAACCGACGGCGAACGGCGACGATATTTTATCCTTCGGTTGTCAAGACAGGTGGTTCGAGTCCCCCTGGCGACGAAAAGGTGTTATTCCGAGTTTGAGTGAATTTAATATAAAACGATTCTTGTAGGTTAATGTTTGGAGTGTGGTTGTGTATATATTATATATATATATATATATATAATAATAATATATAATAATAGTATATTATTATATATATTAATAAATTATAATAAAATATCATTATATATAATAAATAAATTAGTATATATATATTATATATATATATATATCATTATGTATATATCTATATATATATATATATATATATATATATATATATATATATATATATATATAAATATATATAGTATATAAATACATATATACCATACATACAATATATATATACATTAGTACATATACTATATAGTATATAATATATATATATATATATATATATATTATATATATATAATAATATATAGAGAGAGAGAGAGAGAGAGAGAGAGAGAGAGAGAGAGAGAGAGAGAGAGAATAGCAACATGGATACGAGAGCAAACTAAAGTAGAGGATATTTCAACAACA
>NC_087213.1:12387923-12412923 GCF_015104395.2 Macrobrachium nipponense | reverse complement strand
TTGTCCTATATTAAACAAATTATTTTTATTAAATGTTTCATAATATTTTTCTTCATTACCCTTTCATACACTTTCATAACATGTGATGTTAGACTCACAGGCCTATAATTACTTGCCTCAAGTCTTGATCCACTTTTGAAAGTAGGGGTGATATATGCTAATTTGTGCTCATCATAAATCTTGCCTGTATCTACACTTTGTCTTAATAATATTGCAAGTGGCTTTGCGATAGAATGAACTACTTTCTTTAACAAAATAGCAGGGATTCCATCAGGCCCTGCAGCAGCTCCATTTTTAATTTCATTAATTGCCTGCACAAATATCAGCTTCATTAATTTCTATGTCAGCTAAATAATTCACTATTTTCGTCCCTTACTTCTATATCATTATCTTCATTATCTATTCTAGGGGTGAATTCAATCTCTTATATCGTTCTGCCAGTATGTTGCAAATTTCCTTTTTTTCATTCGTTAATCTCCCCCTTCAATTCTCAGAGGGCCTATTTCTATTCTTCTTTTATTCATCTTCTTCGCATATGAGTATAATAGTTTGGGGTTTTGCTTGGTATTTAATAGGGTTTTTTCTTCCAATTCCCGTTTTTCATTTTCTTTTGATTGTATAATCTTTGTTCTGCATTTTTCTATTCTTACTTTTTAGTTCTATAACTTTTCCATGCATTTTTTTCTTTTGCAAGACCTTTTTCCACTTTCTGATTTTCTGGAACAAGATCCTTCTGTCTCTTGGTATGCATGAATGATGTTTACTTTTCTTCTTCGGTATATATTTATCCACTATTTTCTCTAATATTTTATATAATATCTCCGTATTTACCCTTATGTCATCGCTTACGAAAATGTTTATCCCAATCTTTGTTTAATTCTTCATTTATTTCTGACCATTTTATATTTTTACTGTAGAAGTTGTATTTTCCATATCCTTCCCACTTTTTCATTTCTTGCTTATCTCTGTTTTCACTTGCTTTGGAATGAAACTGTTAATTCTATGACATTATGGTCTGAAATACTCGCATTATAAAACTATTATTTCTTTAACATAATTCATCTCGTTCACAAATACTAGGTCTAAAGTATTTTCCTTTCTTGTTGGCAGGTGATTTATTTGTTGAATGTTGTATTCTAGTAGCATATCTAATAGCTTTTCGAATTGCCTCTTATCTTCTGCACTACTATTACTCTCATTTTTATATGTATAAGTACATCCACAATCTCCTATTCGTTCTTTCCATTCTACGAAAGGAAAGTTGAAGTCACCAGATAGGAGAATAGTCCAGTCCTTGTGATTTCTACATATATCATCCAATTTTTCAATTATTAAGTCAAACTCTTTAGTATTAGGAGGTCTATATATTACTATGTTTCATCAATTTTTCAGATTCAAATTTCTACCGCTATTAGTTCACATTCTGAGTTACTATATTTCTCATATATTTTTCCTTGTTTTTTTGTCTTTCCCATATATGCGGTTCCCCCTTGATTTCCTATTTTTTTCTATCTGATCTATAAGTTTGGAACCCTTTTATATGATCATCATTCCCAGTCTCTTGGGAATACCAGGTTTCACTTATATTCATTATATCTATTCTCTTTTCAATTTGGGTTAGTTCTCTAAGTACTCTATTTTTCTTTTGAGTTACTCGTAACTAAACCTGGCGCATTCATCACTATGATGGTTTGCGTGTTTTCTCCTTCATTTAATATTGGTAGTAATAAGGATTTTCCCATGTCTCTTTCCTGTTCTGGTATGTTTTTTTTTTTTTTTTTCATTTCCAGAAATTCTGACATTAAAAAATCCAACTTTTCCATAATATTTGATCTTCCTTCATCATAATTATTCATTTTGTGTCTGAATCTGCAATTTTCTCCGTTTCTGCAATATACCTCTTGCATAATAAATACAGTTATTATCCCTTGAGTAGAATTTTGGAGCTGATGCATTGAAATTTTTTGCTGACATCTCTGCATATCTCATTGGTGGTTTGCTTTTCTCTTTTACCTGATATTCTTGATTTCTCTCTTTATTTGTTCTTTCTTAATTTTGGATTTATTTTATACTTGGTTGGTTATTTATTTGATTATGATTCATGGCTACAGGGGTGCATATATTTGCATTTTTTTGTCGAACTTACATCCTTTTCCTTCTTTAGGTTTTTGCATATTTTTGGATATGCAGATTCTCTGCAATCATCCCCATATCCATCTAGGTATGCACATTTACCATATATTTCATAGTTGTGCATACCTTAGGATGTTTGTAGTAACATCTTTCTCCAAATCTGCAATTCCCTCTTTTCAAAAAGGTTGCAGATTTTGTCTTTCTTGTCCATTTTTTCCTCTTTCCCGTCATTGTGTAGATCTGGGTAGAGCTCTTCGGGATTTGCTTTTCTGTTGCCATATCGTAATTTATTTCTTCGTAGGTATGCTGCTTTTATTGCCTCATATGTAGTATCAATGAGTATCTCTGCATCCATACTTTTATTCTTGTTCTTTGTTTTCCTTATTTTTTCTGTCATTTCATTTTTGTTTACTTCTCTTCCGTTTTCCTCTTCTTCTTCTTCTTCTTCTTCTTTCTCTTCCTCTTCTTCTTCATCCTCAACTATTTGTACATTCAATCTTGATTTAATAACATTGTCTATCCATGATAGACATGTTGAACAAAAAATTCTTGTATCTTTTCTCATATCTTGTATTACCTCAGCACACTGTGGATGGGTCGGAATGTTGGCATTGCAGCACTTTTCTGATTTAGGTTTTGTGGATTGACCTATGCTCATACCAAACCTTACACAGTTTGCATGCTTTTGGCATTCTTTTTCCTAATGCGTCAATTAGGATATTCACAAGATTCACCTTATTCATTTTCTTTGTCGGAATATGTTGGTTTATGTATATTTTCTTTATGAGTCTCTTGACCACTTGGATTTTATTTGGAACTTCTTCAATTATTTTCAAGATGTTTTCATTAGATTTGTTCCAGTTTGAAGGATTATATCCTTCTAATATATCTATGAATGCTTTTGTATCTTTTTGGTTAGGACTGTTGCTGATTTCATAGATGAGAAATGCCAGTTCCCTTCCTGCTACCTCATCGTAGAGAGAGAGAGAGAGAGAGAGAGAGAGAGAGAGAGAGAGAGAGAGAGAGAATATACGGCATGAAAATGATTGACAACACAGTAATATTAGTAACAGGGCTATGAACAAATTAACTCACATTTACAGACACTAATCACTACTAGCTAACCACATTCACGACGCCAAGGAATAAAATAAATATCAAAATAAAAACTTTATTGTCTCCAAACAATACTTATAATAACCTTTAGGTTATAATTAGAAGCCAAGCAATCCCCCACCCCCCCTTCTTTCTCTCTCTCTCTCTCTCATCTCTCTCTCTCTCTCTCTCTCTCTCTCTCTCTCTGTGTATCTACCGAAGCTTCCTGCAGATTGAATATGGAATCGTAACTCTAAAGAAAAATTTTCAGTAGATCCATCTGTATAAAAAAATCAAAATTCACACACTGGTAAACATATATATATTATCATTTAAAATAATATCTATAAATCATATATCTATATATCTATATATATATATATATATATATATATATATATATATATATATATATATATATATATACAACTGCTTATCCTCCCGAAGGGAACATGAATACAATACAGAAAGGAGCAACTCACCCGCGCTGGAAGAGATCGACGTTGTAGAACTTGTGGATATGCAGAGCCAATTCGATAGTGGCCTGCAGCTCTCCCATGGTGATCTTCGCTGTCCAACTCCCTGAACTATTCCCTCCCCCTCCTCCTCCTCCTCCTCCTTCTCCTCCCCTCCTCCTCCTCCTCCTTCCTCTTTTATCTCCCTTCGCTCAGAAAACTTCCATGCAGACCTCTGGGAGAACTTCCGTTGGTTGCCTGGTCGTCAATGCGAAAGTGGTGAACATTCCTTTCTGCGAATGCTTTCAATAGATCTAAATAAATAAACTGTTTAGCTTGAAATCTGATTCGCCGCCTCGTTTAGTTTACAAAAGTTTTCAAAGTCTTCAGTATGTGTGCATCAGAATTCAAAATCAACGAGCAAAAACGTGATTGCTTCGACTTTCATGAAAGGAATTGCTTCCCTATTCGTCAAAAGAGCAACGTATCCACATTCATAAAACGAATGAGGCTTCTAAAGTCTTATATTTCTTTTTATACATAGACACTAAAATTCTACACAACTTTTTCGTTCCGGTCAGAATCAAACATCTGGTTTTTATTCCAAAGAGAGAAAATCTGTCCAAAGTTTCGATAGCGTCAATTTCACACGTCTTCTCTACTATTAAAAGGAACAGGTAGCTTGAGGTAATGGTAAGGAATGTTGATCGCAAATACGATAATACAGATGATACCAGGTATAAAAAATACAGCACTTCTTATTCCTTCTTAATCTTCCAGTACATCACATGAGCGTCGTTTCGCAGATTCTTCTGGGGGATAAATATCGGGAAATTTTGACTTGTCTTTTTTCACAAATCCAAAGGTGAAACGTTGCTTTTCGAGATGTTGAACTCACGACAACATTTCGCTTGGCGAGTCACCATCTGCTTCGAGGAAGAGGTGGAGAGATCATTTGTAGGGGGGTAGAGAGATACAGAGAGACAGAGACAGAGAGAGAGAGAGTGGGAGAGAAAGAGAAAGAGAGGAAAACGCTCTTAACACCGAATCACCATTGGGAATCACAGAATATCTTCAAGTGACGCTCCGATTCTCCATTTTTACTGTCGTAAGAATGTCTCACGTACGGAGAGCTGCCTCTTTTAAAACAACAAATACGAATATCAAGTTTCTCCGACCTAAATGTTTCCGTGAAAAAAAAGTGTAATTCACAAAGTAAGATCTTGAGCTCTCATTTTCTCAAAAATATAACAGCAAAAGTCAGTTTCGGCCTTTTATTCACAACACTCTTCAAGAAATTTCGTCATTCCAGAGCCCGCTTGGAACTGTCGTGTTCGAACACTTTAAAAACGGAATCGAAACTTAAAATTAAAACTCACACGGGCATCACTTCACATGTGATTGCAAATATATCTTATTACTCTTTGGCACCGACAATAATCACCAACCAGTTAAGAGGGATGAAGCACACACTGGAATTGGAAACTACAGACACGAAGGGGGTTAATCCTTAACACAAATATGGCGTCCCTCTGATGAACACCTGAAATATGGAATTTCACACCGAAATTTCACACTTAAAACAAAAACAACTCTGAAAGCTAGTTTGTGATCTCTCAATAAACCTTGAAATTAGAAAGGTGCTTCTTGGATGCTTTAATGGTAAGAGTTTCACTAAGAAATCGCTGCTTTTTAATTTTCTGTCACAATTTTTTTTTTTTCGGAAAAAAAAGGGACAAAAGTGTTTACGCGATAATGTTCAATTCTTCGACGTTAAAATGACGCCCGTGTGAAGCTTCTTCTCACGTGACAAGTCTGAGTAGAACCTTGACTGACTAATACTTTTAAACGTTGAGATTTGATCAAAACGGAGAAAGAGTGATTTCAAGTGGCTTGCTTTGAGTCTGGAGAAGGAACGAACGGAGAGGAAACTTTCAGAAGAGTCTGCTTTGCGAATCAAACAATTTGGAACTTCCAAACAAAGAATAAATGAGATACGAGCTGACAGTTGAGAGAAGTCCCCTCCCTCTCTGCTAATTCCTCCCTCCCTGTGTTGTCTCCTTTTAGAACGGGAGGTTGCAGATTTTTTTTTTTTTTTTTTTGTTTTTTTTTTTTTTTTTTTTTTTTTTTTTTGCCTTTTTAGTTGTTGTATGTCTCCGCCACAGGGATTGTTTGTTGTTGTTGTTGTAGTTGTTGATGATGCTGTCGTGTTTAATGCTGTGGTTGTTCTTAGATCTGGGCTGCTCGCAGTCACGGGGAAGTGGACGACGACAGGGCCCTCCGCTTCTTTCTTTGAGCCAGATGGCGGGCTGTCCCGGGCATCCACAGCTGCCGGAAAAAAAAACAAAAAAACATTCACGTTAATAATTTTAAAAGTCACGTTCTGCGGGAGCTTAAAAAAATGAATAATAATTTTGTCGGGTTTTAAAGGTCGCCTTCAAAGTCGCCTCCTGCAGGAGACATAAGGAAAAGAAAAAACATTCACATTAATACCTTTACAAGTCACGTTCTGCAGGAACTACAGTAATAATAATAATAACTAATAATAATAATAATAATAATAATAATAATAATAATAATGTTGGGTTTAAAAGTTCGCCTTCAAAGTCGCCTCCTGCAGGAGACATAATGGAAAAGAAAAGAAAAAAAAACATTCACATTAATACCTTTACAAGTCACGTTCTGCAGGGGCTAAAGTAATAATAATAATAATAATAATAATAATAATAATAATAATAATAATAATAATAATAATAATAATATTTTGTTTGGTTTAAAAGTTCGCCTCCTGCAGGAGACATAATGAAAAGAAAAAAAAAACCATTCACATTAATACCTTTACAAGTCACGCTCTGCAGGAACTACAGTAAATAATAATAATAATAATAATAATAATAATAATAATAATAATAATAATAATAATAATAATAATAATAATAATTTGTTGGGTTTACAAGTTCGCCTTCAAAGTCGCCTCCTGAAGGAGACATAATGAATAAAATAAGATCATCATCATCTCAAAAGTCCCTTTCATGGTTTGTTTCCATAAAAGCATTCGCAGTGTAAACTGGAAATTAAATTACGTAATAACAACAATATCGGGATCTGATGGCATCTGATACAGAGGCTCCGCTTGGGAGGCGATGCTGGGACCAGCCTCTACTTTAATTCCTCATACCATACCTAAAATAATCAGGATACGGTAAGTGTTTAAGTACTTATTCCTACTACGATTGCTAATGATGATTACTATTAGAATTCATTTCCAACCCCATCATCATAGACCTCTAAATCCAGTTCAAAATTATATATATATATATATATTAGATACAATATATATAATATATGTATATAATATGTATATATACTATATTATAGATATATATATATATATAATAATAATTATATTATTATATATTATATATATTTAAACAAACCAATGTAGCAAGAACGGAACACAACACTTAAGAATTATCCTTAAATCATTGGCAGAAGAAACAAAGAGCAAGCGAAAATAGGAGTGGTTTTGGAACAAGTACTTTCCGAAGTCTATTCTACATTTTTCAAGTTCACAACTTGAAAATGTAGCAGTATACTATGAAAGTAACTTGTTCCCAAAGTGTTCCCTGTTTTTTTTTCCACTTTTACCTTTTCTCCGTGGTTGAAATTAAGGGAAGAAGTATTGTAAACAGGAAACATGTTACCAGTTTATACACACACAACCCACACACATACACCACACAACACACACATATTATATATATATATTATATGTTAAATTATGTTAAATTATTTTCTGCTAAATCTAATTTAATAATAATTAATAATAATAATTAATAAATAATAAATTAAATAATAATAATAATCAATAGTGCAAAAAATGATGGGGAATGGCTTGGACCACCAACAACAATTGCAATAACCGGTAAACAAACGCCATTCAAACACAATAATGAAACGGAGTATTCGTTTTATTTTGACAGACCTTCACCACCATAATCAATCGCCACTTTCGGGACCAAGAAGGCGTTTTCGACATAGGAAATTGCCATCAGGGAAATGACATTCCTATTTCCAGCGTCAATGAAGGGCGAAAAAGGGACGGAAAAAAGAAAAAAAAAAAAAAAAAACAAAGTTTCCTTCAAAAATCGCACCTTTACCTCAAGGGAAGTTCAATCGATTGGCTTTTGCAAGATTTTCCGTGGTTGGTTTCGGTAGGAGGGTCGCCAAGATTGATGGAGGGGGAGGGGGGAAGGGGGAAGGGGGGATAAGGAGGGGGAGGTGGGAGGGGGCCGGCCGGTTAGGAAGATGAGGGTAGATTTCTCTCACTCTCAGAAAATAACCATTTTTAGCTATTCCGAGACATCCTCGGGTGATCCCGTTAAAGGTAGTTCCTTGATATTAAAGTAGGAGTTTCCCCTGACTCTGGGAAATGAGGGGAAACGTTTTTGGGGGTTGGGGGTGGGGGGGGTCGGGGGGTTGGCGACGGTTTTTAATTTCAAATTCCATTCCAGGATGCCATTTTCTTTGGCGATCATGAGGCCTACCGGTGATTCGGGGGAGACATTTAAAAATGTTCATTTGCGCCATTACAGACCCTTCTTGGCCCCAGTAAATAAAGTTCTGCATGGAAATAAACATGTCTCCCGGTTCTTAAAAATTTTGTTCATGGTATTACCTCCTACGATTCCACATCTTGCTTGAATTATGGCAGGTGCTTTCGTCTGTGTGTTTGCATGTGTGCTGGAGATTAACAGAAAGGGATAACGCAAAAGCAAAAAAAATTCAGCTGTGAGTCAATTCTCACTCATCTCGTTAATTTATTGTCAGTCTTTTAAAAAAAAGCAAACGAACTGCAAGCAACTGGCAACTTCGAGGCATCACTGCTAATTAGCAAGCAGAACAGAACGTGGAGTACAGGCTGAATTCGGAAGAAAAGAAAGAAGCTTAAACCAAGGTGTTGAATACTGACCTAATACCCTCATGCCAGCTTCATAAAGCCTTGCACGATTCATGCTGGAAACTAATGGGCTTACATTCTCTGGTGGGCTTCTAAGTTTTTTTTTTTTTTTTTTTTTTTTTTCTTTGTTTTTTTTTTTTTTTTTTATCAAACACGTGTTCACTGATCTGCTTATCGACATCTTTGTTTGTTATTGTCATTTGTGTTTCCCTTTATATTCTTTGCAAGCTTGAATTTTAAGTCAGTGACCCTTGTATGCTTGTTCCATTTGAACAGGGCTCATCTTTTGAATAATAATAATAATAATGGAGAAATAAATCCACATTTATGTAATTGTATACATAGTTCAAGATAAAACTTTAAATATATGTACAATTACATAACTGGGGGTTTGTTTCTTCATTTTACGACTCAAGCTTACTATGAGTATTTTCTAATAAAAATAATAATAATAATAATAATAATAATAATAATAAATAATAATAATAATAATAATAATAATAATAATAATAACTGCTGGGTACCTCCGTGCACAATAAAGTAAAATCATTGTACGTGCAAGAGAGTTCGAAGTCCCCAAACCTCCACCAAGGCTAAGAATCCATACGCCTCCCCAACCCACCCTCTCCCCAACCCGCCCCCTCGCAAAGTGTCTCTCATCCGGACCAAAAAAAAAAAATTTCAAAAAAAAAAAGAAAAAAATAATAAATAAATAAAAAAAACTCATAATTCCTTGACAGTCACAAGACTGAAAACCACAGCAACAAGCAACAAAAACAAACCAAGGCAGGCACCCCCCCCCCCCCCCCCCACAAAAAAAAAAAAAAAAAAAAAAAAAAAAAAAAAAAAAAAAAAAAAAAAAAACGTAACATCCTTGTCGGAGGACCAAATGTTCCCCTGGCGTACCACTCTTCAAACTCTCCACGAAGCCACCGGCACCTGTGTCAGCCCAGTTTCGTTTTCCCAAAGCAGGTCCGTGATCCGAATAAAGCGCCTGCTTTACTATTCTTGGTATTCAGGCGGAGGTTGGCCATCTCGTCGCCCATTAAAATACATTAAAGATATAAAACGGGGGACGAAATTCAGTTGTCATCCTGAACATCAGAATATTTGGCATGAGGGACTTTCTTGTGTCCTTGGGTAGGACGATGGTTCCTGAGGGATGGTTTTCGAGCAGAGAGAGAGAGAGAGAGAGATGAGAGAGAGAGAAGAGAATGTTGTTTTGTAGGAGAAGACTAAAATCATCTGAGAAGGGTAGGACGAGACATATTACAAGACGAGAGAGAGAGAGAGAGAGAGAGAGAGAGAGAGAGAGAGAGAGAGAAGAGAGAGAGAATATGTAAAATTGATATCTTATGAATGGTTGGACGAGGATTACCTCCTCAAGGTCCTGATATCTAATGCAATATGAACCTCAAAAGTCCAAGCAAAGATGTATTACATTACTAACCTAAAACAATTCTCATTGTATTCTAATAATTTACTTAGATTTTCTTATCTATTTATGTATTAATTTGCTCATTATTTTGTTTATTTTCTAATCACTGGTCTCTACTTTCTATATTTTTCATTACCTTCTGTAATTCCTTTCAAATGAACACCATAATATTCATTGGAAGCTTGCATTTTAAGTCAGTGGCCCCTTTGGTGGGCTTGTTCCATATGACTATAGTCCTACTTCTGAATAATAATAATAATAATAATAATAATAATAATAATAATAATAATAATAATAATAATAATAATAATAATAATAATAACTATGGTATGATGGTATTTATATTTTATCTATATTTAAATGGAGAACTGACAACTCCCGTCTGTTGTTTTTAATCTTCATTTTTCCTCTCTCTCTCTCTCTCTCTCTCTCTCTCTCTCTCTCTCTCTCTCTCTCTCTCTCTCTCTCTCTGCTACAGTGTGGAAGAGTTTAAAAGAGGGCTAGAAAAAATCATTAGGATACTGTGAATGAACAGTAAAACCTGCTCCTAGAGATAAGTGAGAGCACGATGTCTCCTTAGGATGGACTAACAATTCTTTGAGACATCCTAATCTTTGTAACTCCTTGTAACACTCTCTCTCTCTCTCTCTCTCTCTCTCTCTCTCTCTCTCTCTCTCTCTGCATCCCAGACCATCCAAGATTGGAAGATGCAAAATACCAGAAGATGCATTAGCAATTCTCTGGTAGACATTAGAGGTGCCTCACACTGAGGGACCTGGGGCAACCCGAACGGGCTGTAAGGTGAGCCTTACTAGATGTTTACGCGTCTACGTGTCTACGTTTACGCTCTCTCTCTCTCTCTCTCTCTCTCTCTCTCTCTCTCTCTCTCTCAGCTGCGCCCCCCACGAGAATCGACCAATGACCACGTACATAAATTCTATGCCACTCCATTCCTTTCGGTTACGAGTCGAGAGTACAACCAGTGTACTAAGACGGGAGAGGGCAAGAAAAAGAGCAAGGAGTAAGAGAGAGAGAGAGAGAGAGAGAGAGAGAGAGAGAGAGGGAGTATCAAGACATTAACGGTCTAATGGACAGCTCAAAATGTAATGGTATCCGACGAACTTTAAAATGACTTGCATCTGCACACACTTGCAGACACGGTAGATAGAGCGCGCGCGCACCATTCACGCTATGTATGCATGAGCAGCAGCATTCATGTGCATTTACACATCTGTGCGAACAGACACAAGAGAGCATGTGCGCGAGAAACGAAAAGGGAAACGCGAATACATACATACATATATATATATATTTGTATATGAGTACGTATATACATATGTATATAAATACATGAGTATAGCATGTATATATACATATATATGTATGTATGTATGTATGTATATATACATATATATGCATGTATGTATGTATATATATATGTATATATATATGTATATATATTATATATATATATATATATATATATATATATGCTTGTGTGTCTGTAAAAATATGCATGTACGTATGCATGTGCACGTGTGTGCTCCAAATAACAGCAACAGAAAATAAAAAATAAAATAAAATAAAACAGCAGGCTAAAGACGATCCAGAGGCTGAACGGTTTCCCGCACAGGTTCATTTCAGGGCGGAAGTTCTTAATCCCGCGACGACTACGTTCAGTCGGCGCGCAACCATGGGGAACGTTATAACAAAGGAGCTACGCTTCGAAGCGGTCGCATTTTGCAGCCGAGGTTTACGATCGCGCGCGCGCGAGACAGAGAGAGAGAGAGAGAGAGAGAGAGAGAGTTAGGAGAATTAATACGGTTATCCCAGCCGGGAAAACGACAATTTTTGCGTTTATAAGACGTCGCGATATTTCATGATAAGAGCATGGCTCTAGAAAAAAGAGAGAGAGAGAGAGAGTTAATACGGTTATCCCAGCCAAGAAAACGACAATGTTTGCGTTTATAAGACTTCGGGATATTTCATGATAAGAGCATGGCTCTAGAAAAAAAAATAATAAAAAAAATAAAATGAGAACTAGCTTCATTAGATAAGCTTCTAGAAAATTTCATGTACCGAATGCGGTACAGTTTAAAGCCTGCCTGTAATCAACTTAAGGGTTTGGTTCAGTAATGTAAATTTCGAATGAAAGATGTTACAGATAAAAACAAATCTAGTTATTTCAGCAAAAAAGAACAAAACACAGACACATTATATATATAAATACATATATATGTATATATATATATATATAATATATATATATATATATATATATAATGTATGCGTGTTTTGTTCATGTTTTCTCTTTAAACAACTAGTGTTTTTATCTGTAATATCTTTCATTCGAAATTCACATCATGGCCTTTATGTTTTATTCTCAATTGGATTTCTTGGCGTTCGTTTTAAATGTGTGGTGTTGATAACTTCATATATAGTATATGTGTATATATATACACATGTATATACACATATATTATATATAAAGTTATCAAGACCACACATTTAAAACGAATGCCGAGAAAACCAACTGAAAATAAAACATAAAGGCCATCTTCCTTGATGCGACGTCACTCGAGCGCCTTTGTGGCCGTCTTGAGCAAGAGCCCGTGCTGGCATAAAGCCAGCTTAATAATCTTAAACAACAACAAATGACATAAGCCAACTAGATATTATCTAGTTGCTCACGCGACCGTTAACAGATTCTGCAAAGAAGATTCGTTTAGGAAATAAGTTGGAGGGTAATGAACACTTAGCAACGTCGACCGTGAAGCGCGGACATTGACCCAGGCTCAGAGAAGAGAAGGAGAGAGAGAGAGAGAGAGAGAGAGAGAGAAGAGAGAGATAAAGCCAATCGATATCTCACCGAGTTTGGATTTTAATAAATGATCATTCCACTGACTCGGGAGAATGTCTGTGGTAGCCTATAAGACGTTTGTAGCAGTGTACGTGTTTGCACGATTACATACTTTTCATACTGCGTGTTTGTGATCTCAGGTAGCACTCGTCAGATTTTGTTTGTGACAGTTACTGTATGTCTGTGAGATTGTTATAAACTATAACAGAAAACTCATATGTTTGGGAATGCTTTGGGACACTTCAATATAAGCAGAATCTACTATAGCTGGTTTACTTAAGGTAGATTCTTGGGTGATCCCTGTGCCTGCGAGACGTTTGTTTTGCCGACGCTGCCAATCAGCGGCCTCCTAACAAACGTCTCGTAAGCATTTGGCTCATCCAAGAATCTACCTTAAGTGAACCAGCTATAGTAGTTCCCCTCAGGATCAGAGGCTTGTAGTAAGTAATTAGCGTCCAAAGTTGAGAGTTCGTGACATTAAATTACATTAAATTTCACAGTGCTTGTTACTGCACATGAAAAACTTGTGGTAGTTTACTGATGACAAACTTGTAACGAATTACGGTGTTTGTGACGGCTGATGGAAATTTGATGAAATGTTGATGTTTTCAATATACCTACGAACATTTCCATTTCGAATGCTTTAATTCATTAATCCCTGAAAAATGGGTTCGTGTTTGTTTGTATGGTGCTTTTACGTTGCATGGACCCAGTGGTTATTCAGCAACGGGACCAACGGCTTTACGTGACTTCCGAACCACGTCGAGAGTGAACTTCTATTACCAGAAACATACATCTCTAACCCTTCAGTGGGATGCCCGAGAATCGAACTCGCGGCCACCGAGGTGGCAGGCCAAGACCATGCTGATCACGCCACTGAGGCGCTTGGGTTATGTTTGAAAAACATGTAACATTAGTCATGACTTTTGCCTTGATGTACGATTCTTCCAACACCTGGAAATGTAAGTTTGAAGAGCCACTGCCGCAAGCACATGCATGATATTAAAGATAATAATTACGCTAGTCCAAGCCTTCGTTATGGAAAACAAAAGAAATGGGTAGATGCAAAGGCAATTTGCAAGAGTTCCAAAATAAAACGGGCTTTCAGAGCTGGAACTGAGTGCCGTCTGGTGCTTTTCCTTATTCGTTACAATGAGAATTTGAACTGCAAACCACTAAAGCAGTAATGCTTCTGTTCCTATGAGACAACCACGTACAGCGCAGGCGGTTTTAAAACGAACTAGTGTTCTGGTATCTTCCAACATAAAGCAGCCAGTATGGCTGACAAAATTGTAGCGCCATTACGTAACCAGCTGAGGTAGCCCCGTTCACTACATTTTTGTGATGAAACTCAAGCCGCACGAACAAACACGCCTCCAATTTTCTCATCGACATCAGCTACCTGGCACTAAATTTGGCGGTAAAGCGCCCAAAGTCAGACAGACGAGAGTTCTGCGACGTAACTTTCTATAAGCCTACTGTGAGTGACGACAAGATAGGCCTACCTGCAGCGGCGAACAGGCCGTTACGAAATGTCCAGTGCCAAGGTTTATCATTAAGCGTACGTCACAAGATCATCGAGTTGTCTGAGGAGAGAGGGGAGGGGAGGGAAAGGTTAGGGTAGGGAAGGGGAGAGGAGAGAAAAGGGGAAGGGAGGAGAGGAGAGACGAGAGGTAAGGAGGGGGAAGAGCTGGCAGGATAGTTTGGTTTCCAAGGCAACGCTTCCCCCTTGTATACTACAGACTCCGGTCAAACTCGTTACCTTCAGACGCTGAGGGAAGGAAGCTGAGCTCTGATCAATTATTGATATTAAAAACACCCAGCACACGAAAACAATTACGAGGAGCTAGCCAAACAGATCATTAGCTCGCTATACAAGTTACCACAGACCAGAGAGAGCCATTGTCCCTGGACAACGGTCGTTGATCTTGCTAATAAACCTGGCCGAGAGAGACACAAGCCGTCCTTGAAAGATGTCTTGAAAGAGACAGAGAGAGATGGAGAGTTGCTCTGCATAACAGCCTAGCCTAGGCAGTAAATGTTATTCTACAGAACGGCTTTGGAAATGAGAAAAAAAAAATGCATTCACTTCAACGACCATAAATTCCATGCCTCCACAAATAAGCAGCCACCAAAGCACCACAGATATATGTATATATACACATAGATATGTTACACACACACACACACACACACACACACACACACACACATATATATATATATATATATATATATATATATATATATATATATGTGTGTGTGTGTGTGTGTGTGTGTGTGTGTGAGTAAATAAATTCTGTGAAAACAGGCTACGTCTCAAGTATAAAAGGCCAATTAAAACACCGGATTTAAGGGTGGAAGTAAGTCCGCAGATATACATAGTTCTTAGCTTTAAATCCAGAGTATTTTAATGGGCCTTTTATGCTTAAGATATATGTGTATATAATACATATGCAGTCAAGGGAATTGATCACCTAAATAAGAAGCCCAGTAATGAGGTCAAATGTGCTGTACAAACGATTTTCGTGTAACCCATCAAATATGCATGAGTGAATCATGAAATTTAGGCAACATCAGGCATCCGGCCCCTGGAACAGTGAAGGGAGGGGGGGAGGGGATGAGACGAAGTACAAGGAGGAAGCACCACAGTTGCAGTAAGAAGTAAAAATGAGGGAGGTTGGAAGACAAAATGGAAGAAATGAAGCGGGAATGGATGTAAAGCAACTGGCTAAGGAATGGGAATGGAACGAAATAATACTTTCTACGTGTTTCTCTATGAGGAAGAGCCCGTGCTTGCATAAGGCCAGCTTAATCTAAAACAACGACAAGAATGAAATAGAAAATTGAGGCCAAAGGCCAAGAAGCACAGAGACCTTTCTTTGAGGTCAAGGAGCTCTGAAAGGGGTATTGAGAGTAAATAAGGTTTCGAAGGTGTAACGGTAAGTAAACCTCGAAGCAATAGTTAGAAGAGGCTGGGAAGAAAGAGAATATGAACGAAGGTACAGTAAAAGGAATGAAAAGGGTTGCAGCTAGGGGCCCAAGGGAAGATGAAAAGAATTTGAAGTAATGTCAACATTGCACCGCTCGAGATGCACTGATGGGACTAGCCCCCTCGCCCAACGGGGGGCTAAGGAATGGTTACAGCTGAGGGCCACAGGGACACTGTAAACATCATTGAAATTGCTTCCATTGCTCTATCCCCTTCCGGGAAACAAGTCAAATCTGGTCACAGGTAACTCGTCATTAGTTAAAATCACCAGCTGTGTTCTGAAGTACCCGAAGATCTGGCTAATCCGATTACATATAATACGAGGTAATTCGTCGAGCTGTTTACCCAATGAAAAAACGTATAGAAGTCATTCCTGGGTTGGTTTAAGCCATCAAACACGACAAAGTTAAATTATCAGCTGATTACATCCAAAGAATTTCGTATATCTATCTGAGATTGTTTGTATGGTGTTTTTACGTTGCATGGAACCAGTGGTTAATCAGCAACGGGAGCAACGGCTTTACGTGACTTCCGAACCACGTCGAGGGTGAACTTCTATCACCAGAAATACACAGCTCTCACTCCTCAATGGAATGCCGGAGGATCGAACTCGCGGCCTGCGGGGTGGCACGCAAACACCATACCGACCACGCCACCGAGGCACTGCATCTGAGCTTGTTCAAACCAATGAATTCCATACACATATCAAATAGGCCCAGAGGTCATTGATGGATCTCATATATTCATTACATAATATAAAATGCCAACCATCTATTTACGAAATATTTAATACACACGCAACATAAATCACAACTCATCATTTTAAACAGAAAATAAATTAACGAACACAATTAAACAAAAGACAAAAGAAAACAGGAAAACACCGGTGACAGAAACTAAAATGTGGATGGTACAATCCCTTCGATCAACCCTTCAGACCACTTCGACAATGTGGAACTCCCCCCTCCCCCTTCCCTCTGTGTGTGTTTCGGATTAATCCAACCTGTCTCTTTTCAAATGCCTCGTCTCGTCACCTGCCAAGGAAAGCTAATTAGCACATTTTCCATCCACTGAGGGAGACTGAGTCGAATAATCATCGTGCCCGTTTGACGGGCTGCCTTTGGAACAAGAGCCCGTGCTGCTATAAAAGTTAAGTATATCTTAGTCTAACCAGACCACTAAGCTGATTAACAGCCCTCCTAGGGCTGGCCGGAAGGATTAGATAGTTTTATGTGGCCAGGAACCAGTTGGTTACCTAGCAATGGGGACCTACAGCTTATTTGGCATCCGAACCACGAAATATCGAGGAATTAAAAATCCACGTTGGAAGAGCGGAGAATCGAATTTGGGACTACCGAATCGGTATGCGAGCACGTAAACCACTCTTGCTGCTATAAGGCCAGTTCATCTACAACCATCTAACCACAAAATGTCAAACCTGCCTTCCTCTTTCGTACTTTTATCTGGTTTTTTCAGGTCTGGGCTATTGAAGGGTATCAGGTATAGCCTGTTCCATCGGGCTTTTACCTTCAAATTGTTAGCATACCGATTCGTGTTATTACGTTATATATAAATATATAAATCTTACAAAAAGATTCTCCCTCCGTAAATAATAAAAAAAGGAAACAAAATTTCAGAAAACAAAAAACATAAAATAAACAAAGATTTTTCTCTTTCCAGAATCAACTCAAAAAATTAACAAAGATTTTCTCTTTCCAGAAGCCATGCGGAGCTCGAAATGCAAAATGAGAGAGAGAGAGAGAGAGAGAGAGAGAGAAGACGGAGTGAGAAGAGAGAGAAAAGAAGAAGAAGAAAGAAGAAGAAGAAGAAGAAGAAGAACGGAGACTGGAATGAACAATGAAGAATAAGCCGGGACGCTGAAAAGATCCGCTGAAAATTTCGGGAGATCTTTCCCTCGGGCCACCATTTCCCCCCTTGGGCCACCACCACCACGACCACCACTACCACCACTAGACCGCACAGCCCATCCCGCGGAACAATAGATCTCCCGGGGAAAATCATACACGAAACTGAACGGGGAAAAATGATGGGACAAAAAAGTACATCTTCGAGATGCAAGTGTGTATGCAAGCACGCGCACGTGTAAATACAGCCACACTCACACACACACACACACCAACGTCATGGGACGTGAAGGGTCATATCTATCTATTTAGCTATATATAATATATATATATATATATTATATATATATATATATATATATATATATATAATATATATGTGTGTGTGTGTGTGTGTGTGTGTGTATATACTCTATGTTTTCCTCTCTATTTTGCAATATCAGCACAGGGTATGCGGCCCAACCATATGATAGACTTGTACACATTGCAGAATGATGAGGACCCAATTATTCTCCTTCCGGCACCCCATTGCGGTGAAAGCCTGATTACCATTGGCCTCCAGAGAAGACTCTCATCGTCATCAAGAAGGGGGCATTTCCTGCCACCAAGGGCTCCATAATCCTTCACTAAGCGCTCCTCTGCTTTGGGATACATTCGAACTGAATCCCAAATCATTAGTATATATAGCCTAAGGCAGCACATTCGAACTGAATCCCAAATCATGAATACAACCTAAGGCAGCAATCTCCGGGTCATGCCACTAAAGCTAATCCTCCATTAGGAAGACCTTTTCACCCTTTAAAACTTCCAAATCCCCTCATTAGGAGTTCTCAAAATTATTAGAGGCGCGGTGCATTCGGATCCCCTAACCATTGGCACTTGATGGGCGGTAGTACCCAGCTAGCACCGGCCTGATATTACCGCTGTAACTGAACAGTTTAAACTGACCGATCTGACAACGACTACCTTATGTGAAGGCTGATATTGCCGCTGTAGTTGACAGTACAAACACTGGGGCTATTTTCTGAACCCTCTGACTCCACAAAGTTAAGTGTATCTTAGCTTGACCAGACCACTGAACTGATTAACAGCTCTCCTAGGACTGGGCCGAAGTATTAGATTTTTATTTACGTGGCTAGGAACCAATTGGTTATTTAGCAACGGGACCTACAGCTCCTTGTGGAATTCGAACCACGTTATATCGAGAAATGAAATTATAATCTCCAGAAATACATTCCTGTGATTCCGCGCTAGCGCCAGCTGGGAGCGAACTCGAGCTACCAGATTAATAGTCGAGTATGTAACCCACTCGTCCAGTGAAAAACTTCTGATTGTACAATTCATGACCGTCTCACTCTGAAGTCAAAATATGGAAAGTTCTCCTTTCTACTTTCACTGGCGTTTAATTTCTCCAATAATATATACTTCCATATATTACTTAAGGAATTCCTGTTTAGGCAATGTTATCCAAATAGCATGTCATTTGAATTCGTATATAATAATTTTCATTAATATCTCGATGGGTCAGGATGTTTCCAAAGTATTCGACGTCACATGAGAAAGAGAGAGAGAGAGAGAGAGAGAGAGAGAGAGAGAGAGAGAGAGAGAGAGAGAGAGAGAGAGAGTTATTCGAACATTATCTTCTAAGAAGAGAGAAAGAGAGTTGGGGAGGGTAGGGGGAAGGGAGGAGACTGTTTACCAAACATTATCATCTTACGGGGGAGGGGATAAGAAGGATGAGGTTGACTGAGGAGGAGGAGGAGGAGGAGGAGGAGAGAGAGAGAGAGAGAGAGAGAGAGAGAGAGAGAAACTGGCATATACATCCGTAGTGCCACAAGCGATAATACTGAAGCGAGTTGCGTCTACCAGTGCCAGAAGGTCACCAGTTAAACCGCTGGCCGGAAATAGCTCTTTCCTTAGCGCAGCCTAAAACCCGGGACAGCGCCACATCCCACACCCGGAGTGAAATGGGAGTTGGGTCTCGCTGAAAAAAAAATTGCCGGAAGAGGGGAAAATGTCTGTAAAAACAATGGCAAGAAGAGAGAAAAGACAGTAAAAAGGATTTCAACAAAAAGGGAAAAGAAGGCTGTAAAAACAATTGCAAGAAGTAGTAAAAAAAAAAGGGGCTTCAAAAACAGTTGTAAGAGGAGGAAACGAGGCTATAAAAACAATTGTACGGAGTAAAATAAGGCATTTAAAACAATAGTATGCATTAAAAGGGGCTTTAAAAGCAATTGTAGGGAGTAAAAGAGGCTTTAAAACAATTTTAATGAGTAGAAAAGCCATTAAAACAATAGTAAGAAGTAAAAAGGGCTTTAAAACCAATTGTAATGAGTAAAAAATGCATTAAAAACAATAACAAGGAGTAAAAGGGGCTTTAAAAACAATTGTAAAGAGTAAAAAATGCTTTGAAAACATTTGTAGAGTAAAAAAATGCTTAAAAAACATTTGTAAGGAGTAAAAAAAGGCATTAAAAACAATAGTAAGGAGTAAAAAAGTAATTAAAAAATAGTAAGGAGTAAAAAAAAGGCATTAAAAACAATAGTAAGGAGTAAAAAGTAATTAAAAAATAGTAAGGAGTAAAAAAAAGGCATTAAAAATAATAGTAAGGAGTAAAAAAGTAATTAAAAAATAGTAAGGAGTAAAAAAAAGGCATTAAAAACAATAGTAAGGAGTAAAAAAGTAATTAAAATATAGTAAGGAGTAAAAAAGTAATTAAAAAATAGTAAGGAGTAAAAAAAGGCATTAAAAACAATAGTAAGGAGTAAAAAAAGGCATTAAAAACAATAGTAAGGAGTAAAAAAGTAATAAAAAAAATCGTAAGGAGTAAAAAAAGGAATTAAAAACAATAGTAAGGAGTAAAAAAAGCATTAAAATAGCACGGAGTAGCAAGAGGTTTTAAGAACAATAGAAAGAAGTAGAAAAAGGCTGCAAAAACCAGTGTACATAGAGGAAGAGTCTAAAAATTCTTGTGAGAAGCGGAAAAATAACCTGTAACAGTAATTGTAAGAGGACTAACGGGCTGTAAAAACAACTGTAAGAAGAGAAAAGAATGTAAAAACAACTGTAAGAAGAGAAAAGAATGTAAAAACAATTGTAAAGAAAGGGAAAAAGCTGTAAATACAATTGTAAGAGGAGGGAAGAAAGGGCCGTAAAAACAGCTGTAAGAAGAGGAAAAACCGCAGTAAAAAATTGTAAGAAAGAGAAAGGCTGTAAAAACAATCACAGAAGCTGTAAAAACAATTGTAAGATGAAAAAAAAAGATGTAAAAATTGTAAGAAAAAAGACTAAAAACTGTGTGAAGGCCAAAAAGAATATGTAATAATAAAAGTAAAAAAAAGTTGTAAAAACAATTTTATGATGCAAAAAAGCTGTAAAAACAATTGTAAAAAGAGGCAAAAAAAGGCTGTAAAGAAGAGGCAAAAGAGACTTTCAAAACAATTGTAGAAGAGGCAAAAAAATGGCTGTAAAAACCATGGCAAGAAGAGGCAAAAGAGGCTGTAAAAACAATGGCAAGAAGACGCAAAAAAGGCTGTAAAAACAATGGCAAGAAAAGGCAAAAAATGCTGTAAAAACAATTGTAAAAAGAGGGAAAAAAGGCCGCACAAATTATAAGAGGAAAAAAGGCTCTAAATGTTGTCTTTGCTGAGATAAAAACAGGAAGTAGAAATTTTCTTCATAATCTACCTCTTTCTGATATTTGGACTGCAATTGTTTATATAAAAACAGAAAAAAAGCAGCATAAAGAATGAAAAATTTGTACCGTGCTCTCTCTCCCTCTCTTGTACACATACACACATTATATATACTATATATATGATGTGTTTATATATATATATATATATATATATATAAATATATATATAGAGAGAGAGAGGAGAGAGAGAGAGAGAGTGAGAGAGAAGGAGAGAGAGAGAGAGACGAGAGAGAGAGAGAGAGAGAAGGCTCTGATCCTATACCGGGGATGGGAGGATGGATGGGGATGAGGGGGCATCCTCAATCTAGCAATTAAGAAATTAATATGATAGCAACAGCTGCACTGTACTTTCCTCATGACACCACTTCCTTTACCGTAAAGACCTAGTACGTATAAGTGAAAAAAAATATATACATAAAACAATATGCTAAAGCATTTCAACGCCCCTTAGAAGCGCACTGTTAAATTTAAAGAATAAGCATTCCAATAAGAGTGCATGAACTTAAAAACCAAAGACGAATACGTAGATAGTGTATCGACAAGGGATTCATTCAGTAAGTACTAAACATTCATCCACATTATCGGCACCTTTACCCCAAAGTTCCATACAGGTTTGTTATCATCAAATTTATACATCTTGAGAAATAACAGTGCAAGGTCCAATACATACTGTCAGTAACAGAAGAGGTAACAATACCTGCCACACGGTAGGGAATATCATACTGGCTCCAAAGTGCCAAATAACCATTGCTGACAATAATAACAGAGTATGTGACACTTATGATAATAACCATAATTACACTTGTTGTCAAATAAGAAGATAAAGTTTCCACCACCGTGGTGAATTCAATTCCCGACAATCTAATTCCTCTCTCTCTCTCTCTCTCTCTCTGTCTCTGGGAGATTTCATCCCCATCTCTTTCGCTCCCACTCTTTCTCTCTCTCTCTAAGATAGTTTTCATCCTCCTCCCTCCCGCCCTCCTCTCTCTCTCTCTCTCGTCTCTCTCTCTCTCTGTCTCTGTCTCTCTCTCTCTCTCTCTCTCTCTCTCTCTCTCAGGGAGATTTCTCTTACCCTCTCTCTAGGATAGCATTCAACATCCACCTCTCTTTCTCTCTAAGACAGCTTTCATCCCCACCCCCCCCCCCCCCCCCCCCCCCCCCCCCCCCCCGGCCCATCACACTCTCACATTGAACTGACATCAAATCACATTGAACTAATTCCAAAACATAGCAGTACGGAATCACTTCGCGTGAAACTATCTGCGACATCTCTTACATAACATTACATCACACATCACATTAGTCCCTAAACATAATGCCGCCGCATCAGAAGGTTACTTAATCCCAAAACAATCGAGTGGCTGCGTGATCGCACATCACATTATATCAAACTACGTCATGTTTTCAGATTACACCACAGACTAAGGAAGGTCCAGATGACACATGATAAAAACAATTTAAAAGCTTTCAAGAAAAGGAGAATAAAGGTTAGTTGATTATTTCAAGTGAAATAGATTTAAATGTCTCTCTCTCTCTCTCTCTCTCTCTCTCTCTCTCTCTCTCTCATACTAAAGGGGAACTGTAACAAGGTAATGGTTAAGATAAGACCTAGTTCCTCTAAAGCATTTACTTTGCTAGCACAGGCGCGCTGAGAGAGAGAGAGAGAGAGAGAGAGAGAGAGAGAGAGAGAGAGAGAGAGAGCTATGAGAACAAGTCTGTAGTAACTTGAAAAAAATATGCATAGACTGTACAGTGTGAAAAGCAAAGGAAGTACTTATATATAAATATATGTATTGAAATTATATACATGCATATCATGAATAACTTGATCACGAAGTATATAAAACGTGATGCTATGTATAAATAAAGGTTTTTTTGCCACGAAGGAAAAAAATGAAAAAACGAGATATCCGAGTACTTTCGGTCCTATTATGTGCATAATGTATATATATCACCGTATGGTAAATAAGAGAGTGATGGCTCAGTAGATGTCTCAGAGATTCCTTAATTAACTTATGTATTAGAAAGACAAAGGACATATCTCAGAAAACTGTAAGATACAAATATGTATAACTGACTGATGCATAGTCATAAGTTTGAGATTTTTGGAGCATGAAACATCTGTCAAATAAAATAATTATGAAGCCATGAAATGAACTGATGAGGTAGGCACACGACAAATGGAAACTGGGAGAAAATCTTCCTCTCGTAACCCTTTCCCATTCACACTTTCTCACCTGGAATTCGAATAGAGAATTTCATTGAAGTTATTTAGCGCTGAAATGGGAATTGACAGCAAAATGGTTTGAAACCTCGCCGTTGCATTATGTAACAAGAAGTGGGTGGAAAGTAAGATGGATGGATAAGCAGAGGCACAGTACAGAAAATGGAAGGGGTTGCAGCTAGGGACCGAAGGGACGCTACGAAGAACCTTCAGCAATGCCTACAGTACGATGCATGAGGTGCACTGATGGCACTACTCCATGCAAAAGTTAAGTATATCTTAGTTTAACCAGACCACTGAGCTGATTAACAGCTCTCCCAGGGCTGGCCCGAAGGATTAGATATTTTCACGTGGCTACGAACTAATTGGTCACCTAGCAACGGGACCTACAGTTTATTAAGTGGGATCCGAACCACATTATATCGAGATATGAATTTCTATCACCAGAAATAAATTCCACTGATTCCTCGTTGGCCGAGCCGAGAATCGAGCTTAGGACCACCGGATTGGAAGCCGAGCGAGAAAACCACTCGTCCAACGAGGAACTAATACTCCATGCAGCCATATGGGAATTCGTCAGCGTAAATGTTTAGCATTTATCACAGGATAAACGGCTTTTGTACGCTGCTAATTCCGTTTATTTTGTGATAAATGCTGAAGATTTCCTCTTACGAATTCCCACACGGATGCATAGCTGTTAATTCCCATCCAGCGATCTTGGTATACCTCATAGAGAACAGACAATGCAGTGGTTTATTAATGGACATTTCATTTTTGGCCAAAATTAACCACTCCAAAAAACATCTCTTGAGAATCCGATCCTGGACTTTAATATAAATATGGACTAGAGAGTAAAAACATTTTTGTAAACATGCAAATGTTTAACCTTCACTAAATTGTAGTTAGCGATTTGAAAATGTGTTCACTCTTGAGAAAATTGCCAAAAATAAAAACATCCGTCTCACTAAATCAATATTCTGCCACAAAGTGAAAACGAAATAAATATATGAAAACTCAAAATAGACAAAAGAGACCATTCATCTTTTTAAGCTCATTTTTCACGAAGCCTATTATGGCGTGACTACAGTTTCATTCATATTTCACTACAGTCGACCTTGGCCTTTCAAAGCAACCTTCATTACCTTTAAAAACACAAATGAATTACCAAATACATAATTCTTTTTAGAGCACAAATACACATATTTACATAGTCACATATAAATCTCTCTCTCTCCCCCTCTCCCTATATATATATATATTATATATATATATGTATATATA
>NC_087213.1:12347923-12375423 GCF_015104395.2 Macrobrachium nipponense | reverse complement strand
ATCACGAACAGCTGTGATACTGACATAACTCCAACTCACTTTGAAAGCCTAGCATGTAAAGAAAAAAACATTACCAAGTCACAGAAAAAACTGGCTTTTCCTAGACTCTTACTTTTATCAATATTAAGTATATAAAAAAATACACATACACACACGCGCATATATATATATATATATATATATATATATATATATATATATATATATATATATATATAGAGGGATGAGATTATTAACCCCATACCTTTTTCCAGGCCATGGCTGCAACCCTCCACAGAGGACTAACTACCAGGTATACCTAATTCACAGTTTAGGTCGTCGACACAGGTAAAACTGATTTTTCTGGAAATGGGTTGAAGTCGACAGACCAAACATATATATAAAACAGACATATTTATCAAGAAAAATCCAAAACCAAAATGAAATATAAACGTGTATTATCAGTACATGTATAATATAATTTACCAACCAAACCTTTATCGCCCAATGTCCTTTTTATACAGTCAAAAGAATAGTAGAAGCTAGAAAGAGAGAGAAGGAGGGGGATGTGGGGTCGACTCTCCCATTAAAGGGGAAGGGGGTGCCGAATCGCATGTCATCGACCGGGAAGGATGGAGGGGGGGAGGGGAGGGGCTGGTAGAAGGCGCTCGGAGCTTCCATATCAAACACCCTGAAAAAAGGCTTAACGGTCATCGCTGGACCCTTCCCCTAGTCTTCGTGATTCCAGCAACCCGCTCCCCTTCCCTTCCACCCCCCTTCCCCTCTTTTGCTTCCTGCTCCTGTTCCCATTTTCGCTTTCTCCTCTTTCACTCATCCTTCTGAATCTCTTTATTTTTTTTTTTTTAACCAATCCCGATAGCATTTCCCCCACTTTGGGAACTACCTCTATAACCTTCTGTTTCTTCTATCTCCTCCATCTTCTCTGATTTAATCGGATGTCTTTCCCTCATGAAGTTATTTTCCATTTCCTCACTCTCAACTTCTCACCTCCGCTTTCCTCTTCACCTGCCTCTCGTCTTCACTCTCTAAACTGCCACCAGAAGTTGTAAACAGCAACGGTGTGGAAGAGTTTAAAAGAAAGCTAGACAGAATCATGAGGACACTGTGAATGCACAGTAAAACCTGCTCCTATAGATAAGTGAGCACACGATGTCTCCTCGGATGGACTAACAAGTCTTTGAGACATCCTAATTTTTGTAACTCCTTGTAACTCTTCTCTCTCTCTATCTCTCCACTTCTTTTCTTTCTTTCTTTCTTTTTGTCCCTCAGTGTTATTTTTTAATTTCAACTTTCCCATTTTACCTCTCGACGTTTTTATCAAGGAAAGTTTTATCTCTCTCGCCGCACAAACTTCAACTTCTGAAGTTTCACATTCCAAAGCATAGAGTTCGGCGCGGCTCTTTCTTTCTTTCTTTTCTCCGAATTCAATAATCAAGCAACAGCAGCAGCAGCAGCACCACAGGGGCCAGAGAACACTTCAATTGCAATGCAAGGTACTGCGGGTCCTCTTCTGCGCGTGTATACTTACTTACAAACATAAACACATACATGTATAAGTGAATATATATATATATATATATATATATATATATATATATATATATATATATACTTGGTATAATACTGTCTTGAAAAATAGTGGGTTCGCTAATCTCAACATGATCCGATATATTGTATATTATGTATATATATATATATATATTATATATATATATAATATATATATATATACACACACACACACAAACACACACACACACATATATATATATATATATATATATATATATATTTATATATATATATATATATATATATATATATAGATATATATATACATATATATAATATATACACACACATATAGACTATAGAAAGAGAGAGAGAAGAGAAAGAGAGAGAGAGAGAGAGAGGGGATATATTCTTTAGCACTGTTAACCCATTATTACAAGGAATTATTCGGCTTTGAAAACAGTGTTCACTTCCGCCACTTCAAAAACATCATCAAAATCGCTATTGGGTTTTTCAATTGTATCCATAATGAATTCCTCATTTTCATTAGATTCCTTATTTATACTAGACTGGAACTAGAACATAAAATCTAGGCCAGAGGCAGAATGCTGGGACCTAAGAAGTCATTCAGCATTGAAAATAATACTGAAACCATTGTTAGGCGTGGGTAGACAGTAAGATGGAAGAGAGAGAATATGAACGGAGGTACAGCAAAAGGAATGAAAGAGGTTACAGTTCGGCGCTGAAGGGATGTTTCAAAGGGCCTGAAGTAATGCCTACAGTGCACCACGTGAGGTGCACTAATAAACCCTTCGGGACATAATAACTTGGTTACTTTGAACTAAATCCGTCTTTTCAACTTGATCCATCATTTAAGCTACATCTTAAATTTTATAGATTAGATCACAGCCATATCTGAAGCTTTTACTTGTTTAAGCTAAATCTTCAACTTGATCCATCAGTTTAAGCTATCCGACCTTTAAACTAGATCTGTAATTTGAAAACAAATTCCCCACCTAAACTAGATTCCTCATTACCTTAACATTCTTTAAAATAAGCTGCTGGTGAAAGATAACAATACACCGGAAGGATTATACCGTTACAAGCTGGCCATCATAAAGCACATCCAAAACCAAATCCTATAAACAGACACACACACACACAGCAAAGTTAGGCGGCAACACGAACTCTTACCAAACGTGTATCAAAGTCAGACCATGGGAACACCGGAAGGATTTTACCATTACAAGCTGGGCAGCGTTCTTTATATAGCACATACAACACCAAATCCTACAAAAACACACAAACAAACACAGACACACACAAAGCAAGGGGAGGCCACGACGCGAACTCGTATCAAACGCGTATCAAAGTCAGCCCATGGCCGTCAGCGACCGGGCGCAAGAGACAACACAAAGGTGTTGACGAGAATAATGACGCTCAGATTTGACGCTGTTCGTCGCTGCTAGCAATAATAACATCTGACTTCGGTGAATACAATGAACTAAAAAATATATATATATGAAAAAAAAAATATCAGTTAATTATGTTCTAAAGCTGTTGTCCCGTGAAGGTAGGTACCTCTTACGAAAGAGTATAAATCGAAACGATGCCTGCCGCATTCTGAGAGTAAAATAGATATATATATATATATATATATATATATATATATATATATATATATATATATATATATATATATATATTGTGTGTGTGTACCTTCAATCGCCACATACTATTTCCTTGGTTTTTCCATTTCGCAACTGCAGTAAGCCTACATGTACACATTTTGTTCCCATGATTTCCATCAGCATTTCTCTCAAAGTTAATACTTTTAGCTCTGCTGTTACCTTTTTCAATTGCCAATGTTCGCTATAATGCCACCGAACTTCATTTCATTATGGCACTATTTTTCTTCTTCTTCCACTAAGCTTTTTTTCTACTCCGTGGGGCTTGCTCGGCAAATCAATGGACATTCCGCCTTGTTCCACATGAATGTGTAAACGTATTGAATAACAATAATAATAATAACACTGCAAAAGGAATGCGTATCATTCTGACATTTCTTCTCTGTGAGATCAATTCCAGTATAAAGTTAGCGTTCACGTACTACTTCAAGTCACAAGTCGGTGGGCCAATGTTGGCACTTCTCTCTGTGAAGTGAATTCCATTAAGGGCTGGCGTCCCTCTCAGGCCGTTCTTTCTGTAAAGCGGATCCCATTTCCCATTTCAAGTTGGCATCTCTCTCTCTGACACTCTATGAAAATAAGTTGTCTCTAAAATGTAGCGCCACTACCTGTCACTCTTCGGTATACAGAAAGATCAACTCATTTCGTTTTACAGTTTTTGCTCAATTTCAAATTCGGTATCAAATGGGTACTACATATCTTCGCAAGACATCGTTTTTCTTTATGCAGTTTATTTCTTCCGTTTAGATGTCACAATGGATATTTGTTCCTACAAAAATAGAATTTTACGCAGATTTTCAACTTCAAATCAATTGTCATCTTTTGTTAATCCTTCCCACAAAATTCAATACTATATGCACTTTCACCTCCAAATTCTGTGGCGGATTTTGACACCTTTTTTCAAGAAATTTATTAACTTTTAGTACAGTTTCAGCTCCACGTAAAGGGCTAGATTTTGATACTTCGGCCCACAATATCTAATACTATCTTCGTGCAGTTTCAATTCCATATTCTGGTCAGATTCCCACAACCCGTCCCCCGAAATCTATGAACTTTTTACAACAATTTTCAATTCCACATAAAAGAGTTAGATTTTGATACTTCGGCTCACAAAAACCATTACTTTCTTTAAACAATTCCAGCTCTACAAAATGTGACGTTTCGATGCATCCAACAAAATTCATTATCTTATACAAAAATTTTCAATTTCAAATCACGTGTCAGATTTTGACAACTCTTCCCACAAGATCCATTGCCTTTAAGATGAGAGTTTCAACTAAAATTTCGGTGTCAGATTTTGACACTTCTTCCCGGCAATATCTAAGACCTTTCCACACAAATTTCAGAAAAAAAAAAAAAAGTGCTATAAATGAACTCCTTTTTGGGAAGGTAATATATACTCTGACACCTGACGCGGCGAGACTCATAGTAGCTGTGTGAGGATCTGTCACTTCTGTGGAAATAGTTTCTCTCTTTCCACTGTCAAGCTTCCTTCTCTCTCTTCCCGCCCCTCTGATCGCTTCCTTTGGGCCCGGGCTAGCTATAGGGCTTCCCATTCAATATCAACCCAACCTCAACCTCAGCGGAATCAAACCTGAGAGGGAAGGACGGAGAACGGGAGGGGGGGGGGGGGGGGGGTTGGGGGGGGGGGGGGGGTGGCTGATTCGGGGAGTCGCAAAACTTAAGCGCTTACTATTATTATTATCATTCAGAAGATGAACCCTATTCATACGGAGCAAGCCTACCGCTTCCAAATAATTATGGTGTTTATTTGAGAGAGGTAACAGAAGTTAATGGGAAATAGATAAAGAGGCGATCACTTACTAATGAAAGCTAACACTAAATAAAGATAGACGAGAGCTGGGTGAAATGCAATTACAGAGAAGAATTTTCCCGATGATAACCAACTAACTGATGAGGAATCATATGTGAACCTGCAGAATATATGACGCAATTTTTTATTTTACGCTGCATAAGGTGACAACGGGTGAAGTAAGAAACGTGCAGGAGAAAGGCTACATCATTTTCAGAGAAGCTTGTTAAAACTGTAAGGGTTTAACGACAAGAAAAACGTATTGAGCTCTAAAATACAACGTAAAAAGTTTATCTTAGTTTAACCAGTCCACACTGAGCTGAGTAACAGCTCTCCTAGGGCTGCCCCGAAAGATTAGATTTTTTTTTTACGTGGCTAGGAACCAATTGGTTACCTAGCAACAGGACCTACAGCTTGTTGTGGGATCCGAACCACATTATATAGAGAAATTCACTGCCAATCACCAGAAACAAATTCCTTTGATTCCACGTTGTCAGAGCAGGGAATCGAACTCGGGACTACCGAAACGGTAGGCGAGCACGTAAACCACCCGTCCAACGAGGAACTAAAACACTGCGTTACCTAATTGACGACTGTAGTACGTAATGCTATATTAATTTCACTTTGTGACGTTACAAAAAACTATCACTTCATGACTGCTATCAGAATAAATGACACAGACGAATAAAAAAAAGGATTGTCGTGGTAACATAAACGTCCAGAATATTGGAGGCGCCTAGCAACTTGCAGTGAAGAACTTAATACACAGAAATAGCCAGAAATAAGGTGCTGATGACCAGGGAGAGGGAGAACTTAGCAACAGTGACACACTATATTGATCAACGTTCAAAGAAGTCTCATTGTACAACCAACTAAGCGAGTCATACAATGTTGGGGGCATCTGTACGTAAACTGCTTTAACGACGAGGAAGCAGTTGACTGGCCAACTCGTGCGGTTCAGTTCTGCATGTGACCAAGATGTCGAAGAAAAATTAAAAATTTTCAAATGAAACATCAACTGACTAGATTCATTTTATAGGAAAACGTTTGGCATAGTTGATCTAATTAAATTCTACTATGCGCTGAACTGCGAAGAAGTTTTTTATATATATATATATATATATATATATATATATATATATATATATATATATATATATATATATTTTATATACATATATATATGTGTGTACAATCCACTGGCCACATTTTTACCAGATACATATGCAATTGTAATAGCCACAATGCCCTTTTGACTTATTGAATTCTTTGATCTCTTTTGGATACGCTGGTCACTACGAAGCCTGAAGATCCAAGTTCAAAGAAATTTGAAGAAATTGTGATGTCCGTTTCCCGTACCGGGCATCACAATTTCTTCATATTTCTTTGAACTTGGATCTTCAGGCTTTGTAGTGACAAGCATATCCAAAAGAGAGCAAAGAATTCAAGAAGTTAAGAGGGTATTGTGGCTATTCAATCACACATACATACACACACATATATATATATATATATGTATATATATATATATATATATATATATATATATATATATGTATATATATATAATATTATATATATATATAATAATATGTATATATATATATATATATATATATATATATATATATATATATATATATATATATATATACATATATATATATATGTGTGTACAATCCACTGGCCACATTTTTACCAGATACATATGCAATTGTAATAGCCACAATGCCCTTTTGACTTATTGAATTCTTTGATCTCTTTTGGATACGCTGGTCACTACGAAGCCTGAAGATCCAAGTTCAAAGAAATTTGAAGAAATTGTGATGTCCGTTTCCCGGTACCGGGCATCACAATTTCTTTCATATTTCTTTGAACTTGGATCTTCAGGCTTTGTAGTGACAAGCGTATCCAAAAGAGAGCAAAGAATTCAAGAAGTTAAGAGGGTATTGTGGCTATTACAATCACACACACATACACACACACATATATATATATATATATATATATATATATATATAATATATATATATATATATAATATATATATATATATATATATATAATATATATATATATATATATATAATATATATATATATATATATATATATATATATATATATAATATATATACATTTATGTATATGCAGTACATATATAAAGTACTTATCCATTAGCATAAATCACTTTGCGAACGCCAAGAGAGTTTACTCTAAAATAACAGTAAAAGAAAAAAGAAAAAAAACGAGGGCGGGAAGGAAACGCAGAAAAAAGAAAAATAACACAAAATGTCTAATCAAGGAACTATAAAATGAACAATGGTAAATATCCTGCGATACTTAACAAATCTCTTTCGAATACCTGTACAATAAAAGGAACATTGTAAACTTCTGCAAAAGGTTTAGCCGGGAAAAGATAAGAATGTTGTCAGCCTAACGGTCTCGTTCTATAAATAAATAATGCACGCACACACGCACACACAAGCGCGCGCTCTCAAACCTTAAGACTGCAGATACCAACAACAGTACCTTTATCGACAGAAAACACGACCAGTCGATCAATTCTCTGACGTATTTCAGCCGCCAAGGACATAGCAACCTTTAGCAACCTTTGCCGCAGTACAGCTGCCATAAAGTAAACCCACGAATCATTCATAAATAGACGTCTTAACCCAGAATTCTTCCCGATTTCATCGACGAAGAAAAACTTGCAAACAACCGGTACCCCCGCCAACACCACCCCCCAACCCTTACCATTAACAGATAAGTTATGCTGGGAAAGCATGCTATAGAACATCGGCTTTACGTCGGTCTAATATCGGTGATTGCAGTTGATAAATAAAATTTTAAAAATATCCATTCATTCGTTTTTTTTTTTTTACTGAGATCTTCAAAGCATTGTTAAAACCTACGGGTGACGAAAGAGCGAGAGTATATATATATATATTATATATATATATATATATATATATATATATATATATAAAAAAGATATATGCCACGAAGGAAAATAAACGACGGAGTATCCGCGAGACCTTTCGACGTTAAATGTCCTTTACTAAGCAGAAACTGACATACATGAGGAAAAAGACAATACAAGAAGATTCGCATAACTGACAGATAGGGATTATAACCTATCTTTGAGGTCATTCTTAAACATATTACAAAATACAAGGTCTAAATGAAGGACCACGACTAACATTGAAATTACAATGAAAAGTAAGTTGTATTAAAGCAGATTCTGAAAGATTTCGTGATAAGACATCTCTTGACCTTGCAATTACTGAACTACCAACTCAATTTATTCAGTGGTTGTTTTCACTTAAATGAATGACCTCAAAGATATAATTACAGACTTAAAAAAAAATTAATTGCCTTAGAGTTATCTTCGTTGTAATGTATGTCTGACATGTATTGTGAATATGTATTGTGAATATGGTTTTGTTTACCAAAGTTCTGAATAGCTGTCACCTATAATCCTTTAATTGTCTTGTCCTTGTATCTGAGATGATTGTCTTAAACTTTTAATTGCACCCATTGTTTATGCTTGTTTGGGAAGGTTACTCATCTTCCAGGTGTGTCGGATTCTAATCTCTTTATAATCCCTATCTGTCAGTTATACGAATCTTCTTGTATTGTCTTTTCCCTCATGTATGTCAGTTTCTGCTTAGTAAAGGACGTTTAACGTCGAAAGGTCTCGCGGATACTCTGTCGTTTATTTTCCTTCGTGGCATATATCTTTATTTTATGGATTTATCACGTTCCTAACTTTCGTGATTCAGTTATACATACATATATATATATATATATATATATATATATATATATATATATATATATATATATATATATATATATATATATACTGGTAAAATTACAACAGAATGCCATCTAATAATAGGAGTCCATATTTTGGCGTTTTTATGGGCTCCTTTTATTAGATATATATGTGTGTGTGTTTGTGTATGTGTGTAATGAAAGAAAAAATATTCACACATATATATATATATATATATATATATATATATATATATATCTATATAAAATATACGTATATATATAGTGAGAGAGAGAGAGAGAGAGAGAGAGAGAGACCCACAAACGCCTGTTAAAGTTAAAATATACAGAAAAGTCAGCTAAAATACGAAACACTTTCAACTCCCTCCAAAAGACAGAAGGTCTTTCACCGCACCTTCCTTTATACATCGGTCTATTATTAGCCTGTGACGAGACCTACGCATGCTATCCCCATGTCCATTAACCCCAACCCTACCCCCACAATCCCATGCTATCCCTATGACCATTACCCACTCACTCCCCCCGTCCCCCTTCCCCCAAAAAAATCCCAGTATTGACTCCGTATTCCCCATCGACATTCTCCACATTGCTAGACTTTAACCTACGACCAACCCCCCCCTCCCCAACTTCTCCTCCGTCTCCCTCAACCTTCCTGCCGAATCCTCTAACTCCTCCTTTCCCCAACCCCTCCCTAGAATCTCCCCCCCCCCCCCCTCCCTCCTTCGTTTCTAAGACAACAAGGAAGGAAAAGAAAGAACGGAAATGAATTCCGCCGATACTCAACGGTTATAAGTTGTATAATATTCCATTCCCAACTTCCCCACCCCCCCCCCACCCACCCCATTATCGTACCCATCTGCAAGTCTTTCTCACTCACTCTCTCTCTTGTCGAGAGAGAGAGAGAGAGAGAGAGAGAGAGAGAGAGAGAGAGAGAGAGAGAGAGAGGCGGCAGGAAATGATGTGTAAATATAAAATGTATCTAGTATATATATATATATATATATATATATATATATATATATATATATATATATATATGCGTGTGTGTAGGTGTGCTTTCCTTTCGTCTTCCCCTATTCCGACGGTGAAATGTTCGTGCAGCAGCGAGGGAGGACATTTGCATGTTGATTGTTCCTGGAAGACCCAGCACCGCAATGCACAAGAGGAGCAGGGGTCGGGGGGTTTGTGTGGGGGGGGGGGGGGGGGGATGTAAATGGGTCTTCGTACTGTCGATGTAAGAATAATCCTTTTTGGCTTTCCGGTGACTTTAGCAATTACTTCTTGGCCGCTACCCAAGAAAATATAAATAAATAAAAAAATATAAATAAAAAAGACAAAATCAAGGTTCAGCCCTCCAAGTGTTGCGTCATCTTGACTCGGTAGTTTGGAGAATGTCTCTCTCTTTACGAAAAATGGGTCTCAATTAAATAAAAAAAAAAAAAAGCTACAAAAGTTACTAACATGAAAAAATTTGTTTTCAAGAGAGGGTTTCATTAAAAAAAAAAAAAAAAAAGTTGAAAAACAAAATTACTAAAAAAATAATTAGCTGAGAGAGAGGGGTCTCATTTTAGAAGAAAATGGGTCTCATTTGAACTGAAAATATATAAATTAATTAAAAAATAGAAAACGGAATTGGTTTCACGAGAGGGTCTAATTTTAAGAAAAAAATGGGTCTCAGTTGAAAAAAAAAAAATCTAAAATTAGTAACTTATGAAAAAAATAGGTTTTATTAAAGGGTCTCTCTTAAAATAGTTCCAAAAATTACTAACTTATAAAAAAAATTGGTATGGAACAAGGGTCTCACTTAAAAAAAAAAAGGCCTCATTTAATTAAAAACCAACTCCATTTGTTAGCAACAAACAAAAAAACTGATTTCAATAGAGGGCCCCATTTAAGAAAAAATGGGTCTCGCTTAAAAAAAAATAATAATAATAACATAAAATAAATAGGTTTAAAGAAAGGGTCTCACTTTAAAAATAAATCTCATTTGAATAAGAAAAAAATTACTAAATTATATAAAACAATGAGTTTCAAGAGAGTGTCTCATTTTAAGAAAAAAAAAAATACTAAATTATATAAAAAAAAAAAAAATTCCAAGAGAGGGTCTCATTCTGAGAATTACTACCTTATAAAAAATGGGTTTAAAAAAAAAAACTAAATTATATAAAAAAAAATTCCAAGAGAGGGTCTCATTCTAAGAATTACTACCTTATAAAAAATGGGTTTCATTTTAATAGTAAAAAAAAACTAAATTACTAACATAAAATAAGGATTTCAAATGAGGGTTTCATTTTATGAAAAAAAGGGGTCTTATTTGAATAAAAAAAAAAACTCCAAAATTACTACATTGTAAATAAATGGTTTCAAGAAAGGGTCTCACTTAAGAAAAATGGGTCTCATTTGAATAAAAAAAAAAGAAGCCAAAAATTACTAACATAAAAAAATTGGTTTCAAGAGAGGGTCTCATTTAAGAAAAAATGGGTCTCAGTTGGGAAAAAACAACTCCAAAATTACTAACTTATAAAAAATTGGTTTCAAGAAAGGGTCTCTCTTAAAAGTCTCATTTGAATAAAAAAAAAATAACTCCAAGTATTGCTAACAAATAAAAAAAAAACAGTTTCAAGAGGTGGTCTCATTTAAGAAAAAATGGGTCTCAGTTGAAAAATTAATCAACTTATAAAAATGGGTTTGAGGAGAGGGTCTCATTTGAATAATAAAAAAAACTCCAAAGATGACATACTTATAAAAGAATGGGTTCCAAGAAAAGGTCATAATTTAATTTAAAAAATTGGTTTCATTAAAAAAGAAAAAAAAAAACTCCTGAAGTTATTGTTAAAAACTTCATAAATGGGTCTTAATTAATAAGGAACTTCAAATATGAGTTTTAGTTAATATTTATTTTAAAATATAAAAATCTCTAAAAATAGTTCACTCAAAGAAATTCAACAGTGGGTCTTCTAAAAAAAATGGTCTCACTTAAATAAAAAAAAATGGGTCTCACTTAAAAATATTTAAAAATGTGTTTCATATAAAAAGAAAAACTTCATAAATGGGTCTCACTTAAAAATTTTTTTTTAGATGTAAAACCAAAAAAACTGGTCTAGCAACTAAACAAACAGCAGGAAACTTTATATATATATATATATTAATATATATATTATATATATATATATATATCTATGTATATATGTACATATATATATATATATATATATATATATATATATATATATATATATATTTATATATATACATATATATTATGTGTATGTATAGAGAGAGAGAGAGAGAGAGAGAGAGAGATATGGCACACTAATGGACGAAGAGGGATTATAAAAAAAAAAAATGTTAAATATCACGCTAAAAAATCCATGTTACCTTCGGTTGGCCTTATGAGGGAGAGAGAGAGAGAGAGAGAGAGAGGAGAGAGAGAGAGAGAGCGGAACAATCTATGCAGCGTGGCCAGTTAATACGCAAGCTTATTTTGTTACGGGCTACTGAAAAACAAGAGCCCGTGCCAGCACAAGGCTGGCTTGTTCTTACTACTAGCGTACTCGAAAAACACTAGGAAATACTGTCAATGTCTCCGCCGAAATGTGTTTGTTTGTTTGTTTCAATGGTGCTTTTACGTTACATGGAACCAGTGGTTATTCAGCAACGGGACCAACGGCTTTACGTAACTTCCGAACCACGTCGAGAGTGAACTTCCATCACCAGAAATACACATCTCTAACCCCTCAGTGGAATGCCCGAGAATCGAACTCGCGGCCACCGAGGTGGTGCGCCAACACCATACCGACCACGCCACTGAGGCACAGAGTGCGCCGAAATGAAAAACTTACATATTAAAAGGTTCGTGTAACTGCTTACGAATTATAAGAGGCATCGTCTATGAAAAAAAAAAAAAACACACACACACACACACAAACACAAGGAAGAAAGAGTCCGAGGAAGGGAGAAAACCTCAAGGAACAAGTGAAAAATAAACCTACCTGCAGTTGCATGATGAAGGACTCCCTAAAGGAGACTGCAACAATAAAATACCACTTACATGAAGACACCTGGCCCACAAACTATCGGAGACCTAACATTCCAGATGGCTAATCAAAAATCCCCTTTCCGTTCCTAACTAACCAGCCCACCACCTCACCATTCCCCGAACCTAATTCATCAAGCTACAACCAGACCCCACCACAACCTCCTGCCAGTCAGAAAGTAATCAGACAAGGAAAGCTACTCCCAAGTAGCTTACCGAGCTTAACGAAGGGCAACTTTCAGGTAGAGACGGATCTCTCAGTACTTAACTAACCACAGCCTACCTCTCAAAAGACACTTAATTACATTAGGTATCCTCTTTCATTGGCTGGGTAACTTAGCAAGGACATTCTGGAAACACAGACCAAATGAGGATAGACAGCTGGCTCTCGAAATAAACGCAGACGAAAGCAGGACTACAGAATTTAAGCCGAAGGCCAAGCGCTGGGACATATGAGGTCATTCAGCGCGGAAACGGAAACTGACAGTAAGAAGGTTTTAAAGGTGTAACAAGAGAAAACCTTCGCAGCTGCACTATGAAACAACTGTTAGGAGAAGGTGGAAAATAAGACGAAGAAAGAAAATATGAACGGCGATACGGCGAAAGGAATGACAGGAGTTGCAGCTAGGGGCCGAAGGGATGCTGCAAAGAACATTAGGTAATGCCTGCAGTGTATAAGGTACATTGACGGCATTACCCATCCTACGAGACAAAAGAAAGCAGGAAACACAAGAATACAAGAAGCCCCATACCTACACAAGAGGTAGTAAATTACTTTATGCTCTTGTGGATAAAAGGGACAGCCGAGAGAACAAGAACGCTGCATTGCTGCACGCGCGCTCCCTGTTAAACTTTGCTAAGCCACCACCTCTCGACTCCGCTGCACCTGAGGAGAACGCGACGCTTATGACCCGAGCAGGAGCCAGTGCTACTTAACAACCCGCACCGATGAGATACTTAGGGAAAATTAAAACTCCCCTAATCACCCATAAAAACCCCGAAGCGTATACCCCCCTCATCCCCCTGCCCCTATGGGAGCCTCACCCCCCATCCTCGTCCTACTTCCACGACGGGGTACTAGAACCCCCTTGAGGGACCCCGACACCGTCCAATCCCATGGCTGGATACGGCAAACGAGCTCTTTGATGGCCGTGTTAGCAACGTTTACCGGGGCACGTTTAAAGGCAAATGGGAGACGTTTAAGGAGGATCGGAGGGAGAGGGGAAGTAGGGAGGGGGGGGGGGGGCGGTAGGTTGAGGTGAGGAGAAGAAAAATTTTTGCTTGGGCAATCTCTACATGGCGCAGACTCCCCATTTCTATTGGTTATGGGGCTTCGATGCCAGGGAAACCCATTTGCATGAGGATAAATTTGAATAAGTGCTGTCTTAATGAGAGAGAGAGAGAGAGAGAGAGAGAGAGAGTCTGAAAATCACCTAGTACTAGGTTAGTGAAACGTTCATAGAAAGGACTCACTCCTTTGGCTACTCTCGAAATGTTAACTAAAATATGCAGACTGACATGATATAAGGAATGGAATAAAGCGTTTAAGCCAAAGGCCAAGCCCTGGGACCTATGAGGTCATTCAGCGCTGGAAAGGAAATTGAGATTAAAAGGATACAAAAGTGTAACAGAAAGAAAACATCGCAGTTGCACCATGAAACAACGTTAAAAGTGGTTGAAAAGCAAGATGGAAGAAAGAGAATATGAATGGAGGTACAGTAAAAGGAATGAAAGGGGGTTGCTTCTAGGAGGCAAAGGGACGGCACAAAGAACCTTTAGTATAATGCCTACAGTAAACCCCTACGGAGCATAATATAAGCACTATTCATACCATTTGTCCAAGTAAAAAACGAACAAAAACATGGAAAAGAGAGACAAGTAATCTTACTTTCATCTTTTAGTATCAAACACACAAACAAACACACACACACACACACACACACACACAGACAGAGAGAGAGAGAGAAAATGGCCATTGTATTCTAGAGAAAAAAATGCTTAGGAGAGAGTTGGCCAAATAAATATATATATATATCTATATATATATATATATATATATATATATATATATATATATATATATAAAAGGGGGGGCATACAAAAGAAAATTACTGAGTAGTATGCGAGAATGTGTGTGTATGAGAGAGAGAGAGAGAGAGAGAGAGAGAGAGAGAGAGAGAGAGACGACGAGGTCTCTAACCCAAAGCTTTTATACCTCATCACGAGTGACACAAGGCAGCCGTTGTGTCAAACCTTTTCCCTCGGCCTCAAGACGAACAAGTTGTGACAGAGTTAATTGATTAATTCGATAATTGTATGTAACGGCGAGAAGCGACTGAAATAAAGGAGATCGGTTTCATTCCTTCCCGACATGAGAGAGAGAGAGAGAGAGAGAGAGTAAATGGAGGTGAAAAAAAATTCAGTAATGAGATATTCAATGTAATGAGGAAAAAGACACTTATTGTAATTTATCACATTAAAAAGTCTTTCGCAACACTGTATAACTTTATTTGTGAAATATTGGGTCGGGGGGGGGGGGGGGGGTGGGGGGGGGGGGGGGGGTGAGGTCGAGGGGAGTTGCTGCTGGTACGTACCAACTGGGTGCAGCTATCTATGTATTTCGGCTAGTCTACGGTCAAGGCTGCTACCCCTATGTCGTTCCCTTGACCCCTGCAGAAGTTGCTACCCATTATATAATTATAGTGGTTGCACTGGTAGGCTAAGTGCAAACATCGAACCTGGCAGAATGAGTCTAGAGTTGTGACACAGCCATGGGACCCACTATACAGAATACAATCACACACGCACACAAACACTCTCTCATCTCCCTCCCCACCGCCCACACACATACATGTGTGTGTGTGTTTGACCACTGCTGTAAATTGATGGTGCTAAGACGATGCCTATAACCACTACAACAGAATGACGCGGAAACAAAAGCTAAAAACAACTGACTTCACAGGCAAGAGAGATTAATTACAATTCAACAAGGGTGAAGAAGAGAGAGGGCTGGCTGGGGGAAACTTCTTGAGCGCGATTTGCTGCCGATTCTAAGAATAAAAATCAAGAAACACACTATAAGCCTTTGGACCACTGAAGAACAGAGATACAGTACAGAAAATACTTTGCACACACACATACATATAAACATTATACGTATAATAATAATAATAATAATAATATATATATATATATATATTATATACATGCATACATAATTCCATACTCTATAAAAAAAAAATCCCATCAACGATTTGAAAAATATACGAAACATTAAGATTTTCAAATCAGTTCGCACAGTCCCTGAGTGAGGAGTTTATTTACTCTCTTTCCTCTGTTCCTTTAAACAGCAACTACCAACTCTGTAGAGTAAGCCGGCCTCACGTAGCCTAAGTGCACGTAGAAAGCCTTGAAATAATGCCATGCAAATGCTCCTGCCCCGTCTAATAGTCCTAATTCATATTACCCACATGGCCAGACGACAGCCGACATCATTTGACTGCCGGTTGCTTACAAAACAGTGCAAGGCCTCTTCAGTCTAATATGATAAAACTGTGCGGCATTGAAGTACAAAAACACAGTCTATATAAATGTATCTGAAACCCAATGGACATAACCCACAGCCATCCGAACTCAAATATTATAACCTATCATCATTCAAAATTCAAATAAAACAACATAAATTTATCTCCTCTTCAATACATGATCAGAATTTATCTGAATCTGGTAGAATACAACACAAGACCTGACAGTAGCCCCAGATGTTTAATGTTATCAAAATCTGATCGAATTCATCACAAACTTATTCCATTGCGAACATATTTAACCGAACTTCATTCGAACTCCACTAAATATAATTCATTGTTATTGCAACCACTACAGACAGCCCAGTGGTACACACACATACGTATATATATATATATATATATATATATATATATATATATATATATATATAGATATATATATGATATGCGTGTGTGGAACCTGAAGTTATTACAACCCATGATAATCTAACTCTGTCCGAACAGTAATCCATCTGTCCCACAAATATCTACAGAACAAAGACTACAATCCAGCGTTATCCAGATCCTACCCCAGCCCATAAACGTATAATGTATCATAATTCAAGCTAAAATAAGCACGAGCCATCGATATCTGAGCCCGAATCATACGGTCAAACGTTATCCATGCTTGCAAACTGATCTCCGTGAAAAAAAAGAGGAATAATGAAGGCTTTCGTGTAGTCTCACAGTAAATCAGAATGCAAATGTAAGTCTATCTTTGGCCCTACACTGAGTACTACAAGGAAGAGGTCTATCGTAGTCCTCTATATCAGAATATTATGAAATAGGCCTATAGCAAAATGCATAAATCAGGTCTACCTGTAGACCTATGCAACAGATATAACTGTAAATATCTACATATCCTCGTTTCTAAATCTATCTTCTTTTTATTTTTGAGCTACAAACTGACAAGAAAAACGGACAAAAGTTAGCTATCTTATAAGTTATGTATTCAGTACTGAAATGGATAAAATCTTCAAATATTGACGTCTAGATATAGTAAAATGTATAGAGAGCTTCCGAGAACCCACTCAGCTCCATTATCAATATTAATGAAAGCTGAACGGACTATCAAAGATCTCTGTATACATTATTTTTGTGGAACAAGTGACAAGGCAACCTTCCATAACAAGTAACGCATGTACCTATACGAAAAGAGAAAAACTAAGCCAGTGGAAGGACAATAAAATGAAAATAAACTAATACATTTGGAGAAATCAACAATGTTGGGATGTAAGTATGTATAGTGTGTAGAAATATACGCCATTATTTCCTTCGCGTATTAAACTTATAACTGTTCTTATCGGTCTACTGATAACAGAGACCACTATCATTTACTTCTGCAGTTCGATCTTCAGCACAGTGATCACAGAATTGCATTTTAGTGTCTTTTACCTGAGAGAGAGAGAGAGAGAGAGAGAGAGAGAGAGAGAGAGAGAGAGAGAGAGAGAGAGAGAGAGAGAGAGAGCAGTTTACATAAAACTAGTGAAGAAAAAGAACATTTTGGTGTCCTTCACACCTGTTCAAATCTTCCATTGCATCATAAATTTATTTTACCGGAGAGAGAGAGAGAGAGAGAGAGAGAGAGAGAGAGAGAGAGAGAGAGAGAGAGAGAGAGAGAGAGAGAGAATTTACCATTAATAAATTAACGAATGAACCCTTTGATATATTTTTGTGATCACGAAAGTAGGTCTAATTTGTCTTGGGAAGGGTCTTCATCACAAAGGTGCATAAGGGCATTGTAGCTTTAAACCCACCACCAATATCGGTCGGAAACAGATGAATTTGAGTGTGTCACGAGCAAAGCCTTTCACCAAATCTTATCTTCTGTTCAGAAACCAATCTTTAAAAATACCATCTACCTAAAATAGAAAGAAATAGCCAGCAATTTAAGGAAAATCACCAGCATCCTTCAAGCTAGACGACTTTCCCTAGGCATCATCATCAGCTCTTCTCCCAACCACCATCTTCATTCAAAGACCATCTCACTCTCTCTCTCTCTCCCTCACTTTATCTCTACTTTTCGCAGCATCGCCAGGCGTGAAGATATGTCCTTGCCATTTCTTCGTGACGATATCATTCTATTTGTTTTGGGGGTATTAAAGGGGGCTGTAAATTATCATGCGAAATCCTCCTCTCCAATTGGCGATCCCCACCATCAGCTGTAAGGCCACATCTAGCAGACGACACACAAAACACGTCCGCACACAGGTTTAAAACAGATATCTTGTTTGAGCCTTCGGAGGCCCTGATAACGCTTCAATCGAACTCACTTCAACACTTCGTGACCGAAATGATCCGAATGTATGCAAAAGCGACGCTAAATAGCACTCACCATTGAGAGGCATGGTTATTTCGAGGAGCTGACAACTTACATCCCTACATCACAACCTCACTGACAAGACTGACCTGCTGCGCCTGCCATCTGTTGGTTGAAATCCTCACTAAGGGGCCCCACAGACCTGCGCCACATACTAAGCACAAAGGCCCATGTTATGGATTTTCTAGTAGTACTATTCACCTAATAACTCCTCTTCTAGGAAATGTCATCTTTTTGAATGGAATGCCCATCTTTCCTCGTGAAGAACATGCTGCCGAGAAAAAATATAACTTAATGGCATTTTTAAACGCCAGTAGTTGCACTTAGTATATGGATTTTCTTGCATCTCTTCTCAGTGACCCGATGTCGTTTGCGTGTGCGTGCGTGGATGCGAGTGAGTGCGTGTGTGCGTGCCTCTATTTGCTTTCTCCGCTTCCTGTGAATGTCAAGATTTTTTCCCACAATTCACGTCGAAAATCATTGAGAAGTGCATTAGTGAATGAATTATTTCCCCATATGTGCGAACGACATTTCGTAAAATGTCGAGCATTCCTTTTCACAACCTTTTAAGTTGTGTGGGGTTATGAATTGATATAGCATTATTAGTAAACATATTATTTCAGTGCTTGTAAATCGAAGAGCTACATCATTCTCCAATTTTCGTCAGGTAGAAACAAAAAATGCAAGGGAGTTTTGGGTACATTTTTATCTAAATTAATCCGATTCTAAGCACAACCCCCTCCAGAAGAAAAAGGCCTAGTGTTATGGATATATATATATATATATATATATATATATATATATATATATATAATATATATATATATATATATATATATATAGCCTTACCTCCACGGTAGAAAGGTGAGCGAAACAGGGAATTTGAACAAGTACTTTCTTAGTATATTCTACATTTGTTCCAAGTCCCTGTTTCACTACCTTTCTACCATGGATTTAAGGATATTCTCAAATACGTGTTCTTTCGTGCTTCATTATACACACACATATATATTTATATAATTATATATATATAGTATCTATATATATGATATATATATATATATAATATATATATTAATTGGGTGTGTCTGTGTGCATGAGTGAAACAGACGTTATTTAACTTTGTTTAACACATTTTCTAGAAATACCCCCTTTTCAGTGGAACCCACCATAATGAAATACCTTGGAAGCTGAATAGGTAAGATGACATTATGAAAACGTTTGCTGATTTCCCTCCCTTATGAAATCACGGGAGACAAAGCATATAATGAATTTCTGGGAACAGCTTTTTTAGTTATTCTTACGGCCTCCAAGAAGCAAGGGCCCGAGCCAGCATAAGGCTGGCTTAATCTTAAACAACAACTACATCAGCAACAAGAAAATGATCTCAGATGGTTGGGATGCACTGAAGACGAAATACTTGGAGAGAAATGGTCGAAAACTCTCTAATTATGTCTGTCTCACAGACGATATACTAATTTCGATTCAAGATCTTCAGTCGGAAAGCATGTCTTAAAAAATAAAAAAGCACATGAGTAAATAAATTCGTTAAGAGGCACTTGGTTGATGAGTTTGACCAACAGTTCATATATATTTATGTATGTATATATATATATATATATATATATATATATATATATATATATATATATATAAATATATATATATATAAATATATATATATATTATATATATATAATATTATATATATATATATATATATATATATATATATATAGATATATATTATATATGTACTGTTGGTCAAATTCAGCAAACCAAATCTTCTTAACGAATTTATTTCCTCATATGCTTTTATTTTTTTAAGACATGCTTTCCAACTGCAGATCTTGAATCGAAATTAGTATATCGTCCGTGAGACAGACATAATTAGAGAGTTTTCGACTATTTCTCTCCAAGTATTTCGTCTTCAGTGCATCCCAACCATCTGAGATCATTTTCTTGTTGCTGATGTTGTTGTTATTTAAGATTAAGCCAGCCTTATGCTGGCACGGGCTCTTGCTTCTTGGAAGCCGAAAGAATAACTAAAAGAGCTGTTCCCAGAAATTCATTATATGCTTTGTCTCCCAACAGTTCATACACACACACACACATACATATATCTATATATATATATATATAATGGTGTGTGTGTGTGTATATTATATTTAGTATATATATATATCGTATATTAGATATTACACTTGGGGTGGGCATATTAACATAATATTAATTGTGTGTAGTATAGATCTTAATGATATTAGATAATATATTATATAGATATAATATATTAATATAATATATATAGTCATTATATATATCAATGTAAGTGTATATATAATACGTCATATATATCTATATTTATAGTCTATTATATCTATATATATCTTATATATATCTGGTCTATAGATAGATATTTACATATACACACACAATATTATAGATATAGTTGTGTGTGTCTTATTGCTGTGGGTGTGTTGTTTGTTGCCTGAAGTTGACCAACACGTTCTATATATATATATATATTATATCTAGAATATATATCATTATAGATAATATGATAATATCTAATATAATCTAATATTCTATAAATTATTAATAGATAGATAATATATACTAATAATTATATATATATATATATGATATATTCTATTATATTATATATCTATAGATCTATATATATTATATATATATTATTATAAAAAATAAAAAGCATGTGCGGAAATAAATTCCGTTAAGAAGTATTTGGTTTGCTGCAATTTGACCAACAGTACATATATATATATATATATTATATATATATATATATATATATATATATATATATATATATGTGTGTATATATTATATCTATATATATATATATATATATATATATATATATATATATATATATATATATATGAACTGTTGGTCAACTTCAGCAACAAACACACACACAGCAATTTATACACACACAATATATATAATATTGTGTGTGTATATGTAAGTATATATATATAGACATATATAAATATATTATATATATATATATATATATATATATATATATATATATATATATATACGATATAATATATATACACTTACATATATTGAATATAATATATATATATATATAATATATATATATATATATATATATACACCACACATAATATTATATATATGCCCCAAGTTTCTCCGGAGATCGCCCATTGATCCGTCCAAGGACCTCTCACTCGGTAGTCCACAAATCTCATTTTAGATATAGTACCATCTTTCTCCACAAGGTCCGCTCTTCACCTGAGCTTAAGAAGAGAACGCAACTCGATGGAAATTAGCAACTCTGAATCTCTCTCCTCACTTCCGTGTTCCCAAGCCCATAAGATCCTTCTTTTTTTTCGTATCTATTACTCCTGGAATGGATATGGGCTACCCACATCGTCCACAAAAAAGGGGTGGGGGAGGCGCTCATGTTGTTTGTTTGGTGTTTTTACGTTGCATGGAACCAGTGGTTATTCAGCAACGGGACCAACGGCTTTACGTGACTTCCGAACCACGTCGAGAGTGAACTTCTATCACCAGAGGGCGCTCATGTTGGTAATTGATAAAGAGAAAAAGTCCATTCCATGAATATGACAAACTGCGTCACTTATGTCCTAAAGAAAAAGGATTTACCCTTTTATTTTATAGCGTACCTTCTGACAGGGCATACATTTGTGAGTGTGTGCGCGCGCACGCGGCCGTGGTTTTTGTGAAAAGTTGAAGCATTACTTTAGGTGGTAACGTTCTATTTATTTTACGTAATACGATCCTAATCAGCACAAGGTAGTGCTTTACAGTTTGATTAATAGACATCGCATTTCTCTTAATAAAGCTGTGAACTACGATCAATTAACTTTTTTTTTCTTATTAAAAGAATAAATTGTATACCGTCCCCCTATTTCACTCACTATTACATGCAACGATTGTTTATTGTGGTTCAGCCAGCGGTGCATTTCCGTAAACCAAATTTTGTAGATATTATTCTACACTTACAGATTCGGGAAGGAAAAGGTGGAACTGAAGACAAATCTGGAATTAAAGAAAAATGATATACGGGACGCTAAGCAAAAATCAGAAATAAGGGAGAACAAACGAAAATGGAAGTAAAAAAAAAAAAAAAAAAAAAAAAAAAAAAAAAAAAAAAGAAAAAAAAAAAAAAAAAAAACTCGAAAAGGAAAAAATTGCAACCTATCAATAATTAGAAGGGCCAAAACTGGAGAAAACCCCGGTATCAGGAAAAGACCATGATATAGCTTTTTAATAAAGAATAGTACTAAGCCTGAAAGTTTCTCTCATGATCTCTTTGTTCCATTTTTTTAATTTTACTTAAAACCACCAAACTTCTTTATAATGCTCGACTTCGTACTTTCCAAGCTTACAGTGAAAACAGACAAGAATTTACGCCTAACAAAATGTGTCATCGGTACTGGAGGATTATCGCAGTGTCTGTTGTATAAGATTTAATCTTCTCGCCATCAACTTGGCGAAAACATCGATCATGCCCCTTACTAGCTAGGAAAGAACGAAATCTGGTGATCGCACATCCAACAAAACTGTTCATAACACCCTCGATTTATCTCAAGGAATTCAATAAAACTGTTGACAAGCTCCGCTTCGTAGAGGTCTTCGGGTAATTTTTAACATTGTTATTACTGCCGATCAAATTGTCAAAAACTGTGCAACTTACATACGAACTCATTTCACTCAACTTTTAGTTTGTGGTACTAGCCGTTCCGTCTAAATTTTATAAACACTTTTCCCTATTTCTTGTCTCTGGTGGTCCTCTTCTTTTCATCCCTTCTTTTTGCCAAAAATATATCCGATTAGAACTTGAGTGCATGATCCCAAACTACAGTCTCTGTTCAACATTAGGGCACAATTCGTTGATTCGCAATCCTTTTGTTAATATCAATTAGACATATGTATACTTTATTGTACTATGCAGTTTGGTGTGCTGCAGTCTTTCAGCCATTGTGCAACTTATAACTGCAGAAATTGGCATCGAAATATTTCAGGAGAAAATGGAATATGTCACAGATGAGCAAAGCTTATATGAAATTTATTTGCATTTAGTGTTGTGCTAGTCAGACAAATGTTTTGTTTACTTTCTCGAGGTAGTCCTAATTTTAAAGTTCTCTCAATGCCTTAGAATAGAAAAAAATTACTTTGCTAGCCTTTTCTGTTGTTGGTTTGTTTACGAGTTGTTTTCCACATTTGAGATATTTGCATTTTTTTTTTTTTACTTCAGCTACAATTAGACCTCAGAAGAATATATTGTATGATAATGACTACCTTCCCTTCTATGAAATGACATTTTTGTACTGTAATTAGATTAGATGGGGGGAAAGGCAATGTAGCCTACAATATAGTACTGTGCTGAAACAGGAATTTAAATATGGCCGCCTGATGTCACATGCACTGAAGATAACTTCTTATGTTATTGACAATGACCATGCTGCGTTACTGAATACTGTGTTCCTCTCCTGCTCTTTCTCTCACAAAAAGAAATCCTAAACTGTACTAGCTCAGACGTAAAAGAAACAGTATTTATTAACAACATCTCTTGAACATTATTGCAGAAATCCATCCAACTATGATAATGTCCGGTTCTTGATATAACCATGTCCTCCGTGCTAAGAAATTGTAGCATTTCCACTATTTTTCTCTTCTAAGCTCGAAATCATCATTATTATGGAGATGTATAAATAAAGCTTAAATTTAAAAACATTCCTATGCAGAGAACGTTGCCAACTTGCCTACACCTGTTTGACAACAATCTTGGTTTTGATTGTTGACACATCGCTTTTATTGTAATCATATTTGTTTGTAAATAGTTTACGAAGTCGTGAAGGGTAGAATAGATCTACAGTACTATTCCGCGGCGGCCTAGAGTATGGCAGTTGCAGTTTTACTTACCTCTTGAACAAGAATTTTAAGTAATATTTATTCGGACGACTGTAATTAACACCCGGGGGCCAGTACTAGACACGGCAAAATACATTGGATGCCCCCCCAATCCCTAGTGGATCACTGTGGATGTCTATCCCCAGTTACGTTCCTTGCAGTCCGTGCGGAACTATTCTGTAGAATTACTTCGTAAAAGTTTGTGTTATATGCCGCACCTTCATATTATTGGACAAATTAGGCTTGTTCAAATATGACTTACCTATAGCTACCTAGTAGGATTTAGTATTGTTTTCAGTCCCCAACCCCCGTCCCACTCTTTTATTTCAGGTTAATTTGTAATGATAAGAGTGCATACTTGATTCTCCAGCCAAACAGTTGAGTTGAATTTTACCTCAAACCATCATATTTTTTGGTGGCTTACAAATTTCGGATGGTAGGTAGTAGCTTTGGCTTCCATAGGCTACCTTGCATACCTGTGCACGGCAGGGGTGCCGCTTTGAGGAATTTCATTTATTAGTGTGGCTTTCTGGTGACGTCTGGCAACTCCCCGTGGCTTTTCCGACCACAGGCCACGGCACTGAAGAATAAAATTCTTCACTTTGCCTTTTTATGTTTTATTATGAAAATAAGGCTATAAAACATATCCTGCTTACTTATACGAATGAATATTAATTGAAATCCTTTATTTGTCTTCGTCAAAAATACTTTAAGCTAGTGACGTGTAGTTTTCTATCTCACGGAAAATAATTCTACATCGGAAAATATGCATTCTAAACATTAAATCATTAATAACGTAAAAAAATCACATGAACAGCATATGGTAACACTGCTAAAAGCCAATGTTGTGAAGAAAAATCGGCACCACTGGTGCACGGAACCATACCATGATGTCCATCATAAAAACGAGTCCGTTCTCTCTCTGTTTTATCCCATCCAAAAACCCCCAAATTACTTAGATTACTAAACCCAAACAACACTACATTGGAAACACTAAAAGTTTAAGAAAATCAATTTCCACGAGCCCAGGGAAACGTTACAAATGAAACTACCTAGCCTAACCTTCCCTTCCTAACAGACCGTGTTACTTAGGCCCCCTTAACCCCTCCTACCCCCTGGTGGAGAAAACCACTTTTTACCAAAGGCTTCCATGATTGCACGTAAGCAATACTTAGTATTCTAGGATGGACAACATACAATAAAATACCAGTTCTGATGTTAATTACAGTCGACCAACAAAACAGAATGGTAAATTCTTATTAAGCAACCAAAGTATACTAGGAAAAATAAATTTCCAATTTGAAGCTAGTTGTAGGTCCTAAGCCTAATATCTTTTTATAGGTGTGTTTTAATGTGTAACAGCCAGATTTTCCTCCTGCTACACCTTTCAAACCTTTTTCTGTAAATTTCCATTTCAGCACTGAGTGACTTGCTGGTCCCAGTGATTGGCCTTTGGCCTAAATTCTATATTCAATTCAGTTCACACCTGACCGACCTAACCTAAGGTACTAGGTCTTTACCCTAGTGTATGATATTGGTGGTTGCTTAGGTCATTTGCCAAAGACACGAACGTCAAAAACGTTCAAAGCAAATGTAAACATAAAAAAATTATACATCTTTTCAAGCCAAAACTGAGTGAATTTGATCAAGATGCCTAAAAATGCTTGAAGTTTATAAACAACCACTTAAGTAGTTTAAATGGAATGCATGGATTATGATCAGTATTAAAGATAAAGGTTTCAAAAAATAAATAGTGTTGCATCCCAACTGACTAAACTAACCTAGGGTGCTGGGTGTTCACTTGATTAGTAGTTAAACACCCCAACATGATCTGGAGGCTGTAACTTATAGAGTAAGATACGGATATACTTCATAAGCAAACGGTAAAGCTGCATACCACAATGGCTAAATTCCTGCCAGTCACTTGCCGGAATATTTACCTAATTTGTTTTATGCTTTTTTGGTCTTTTTTTATATAGATGATATTCACTGTATTTTGTTCATGTTTTTATATTTATCTCTATGGGGCTGGTACAAAACATTGTGCCCATTTTGCACTTAAACTGGTACAGTAGTTACCAAACTAGAGGGGCATGGTAGTAGTACATACACAGTTTTACCAAATATACCTTACCTAATGTAATGTAATAGAATACAGAATCATTACCTGATCAGTGGGCTGAGGTGCCCCAACATTCTTACCAGACATAGGGCATCCTAAATCATGAGAGTGAAGTAAAAAAATTCTTCTCAACCTAACCTTACACACTGGGACCTAATTAGTAACGGGTCACTCTTCACCTTCCCAGTACTAGTACAGTCTTACCTTAAGGTTAGGAGTTATGCAAAAAGAACGCTGCCATTTCCTCCCATTCCATGTCTGATATCTGACTTCTTCATGGCAGAGAGACTTCAGATAGATTAAGTCTATATACTTAAATAACCCATAATTTTTTCTTTAGTTAGCAGATCAAGATGTCTTTTTTTCTTCTTTTTTTGTGTGGCGGCAGTTTTCAACTGTTGTGAAACTTGACATATTGATAGCTTGTAGCAACTACTAATCTGTTGGTAAGTCTTATAATAACTGCCATTTGATAATGCTTAGGCAGCCAACTTGTTCACACATACTTGAATTATTAGCAGCATGTCACCAAACATGTACAAAGTAACAAATATGAGTTTTATACAAGTACGTACTTACCAAGTAATTATGTAGCTAACGATTATGCTCGCACAACATTCTAAATTCCAAATTTGTGGTAATGCGACTGTTGAACAGGGGGCCGGTTAGTTGACAGGCCCTGCCCATTAAGTTTTCACATATACTGTATATA
>NC_087213.1:12289426-12347423 GCF_015104395.2 Macrobrachium nipponense | reverse complement strand
GATAGGAAGAGACTGAAGGGAGCAGTAAAGTAAAGTAATTTTGATGCGAAAGGAACATTGTGTAGGACATTCATTTTGATCTACAGTGTACCATATGATGTACTGTAGGCAGACACTAATGTGGGATATGTGTGCAAGTGACCGCTTATTCACGTGTTGGTGTGTGCTTAAGCCAAGAATGCTACTTCACAAGCTTATTCCTGAGCAGATTTTTATTATTAGTTGCCTATTCCATTTATACATGTCATATCTGAGGAGAAATTGGTATTCTCCATACCCTCTGCTTTGCAGTTTTAAAAGTTAATCATAATAAAAGTGCTTATAACCTGCCTGTGTGTGTTGGTCTGCTTTTGCACTATAAATGTTTATCATTTATTAGAATTTATGTTTTTATATTTTTCCTTGCATGTAAGCTTTAACATGTTTGTGATAGAACATATTGTTTCACAAATTTAATGCAGTGAATGTTTAGCAGTTTTGTACATGAACTTTCCTGTCAGACATATACTTAGCTTACGTCTCTGACGTCACGACAGAATTCAAAACTCGCGGCTAACGCGACAGGTAGGTCAGGTGATCTACCTTAACCCGCCGCTGGGAGGCGGGTGTAAGAACCATCATACCTTTTCTTGCCAGATTTTTTTCTGTCGTCGGTGTCGACCACACCTGTTGTCGGTACCTCTTGACAGTTGGATTCTTTTCTCGTTTTCGCCCTGGATTGTTTCTTGTACGGACTTTTGGTGAAGTACCCGATCTTTTGGCTGGCATTCGCGATTTGTGGACAGTTATTGGACTTTTCTTTGGATTTTTCTTTGGAATTTCTTGGATTCATGATGTCTGATGTTGATACTAAGAAAACTGCTATGTTTAGAGTTTGTTGTATGACTGAGTGTAAGGTGAGGCTACCGAAAGCTGCGGTAGACCCTCACACGGTATTTTGAAGTGTAGAGGGAATGAATGCACCTTTAATAACCCTTGTAATGTAATGTGAAAAGCTGAATGAGGATGAGTTGGAAGTCTTTGTCTTCCTACTGAGGAAGCTTGAAAAGGATAAAGTTAGGAAAGCTTCTTCCAGGAGCAGTAGTAGATCTCGTATTAGCGAGTTGGATGTAGATAATCCTATTTTATTTTAGAAGTAGCTCCTTTGTCAGTTTCAGCTCCTGCTCCCTGCACCGAAGCCGAAGATGCGCCTTCGGAGGTGGCCTCAATGAAAGCCACCATTCGCAGTATGGAGAGGAAAATCAAGCAACTAGAAGGTAAGAGTGATTCCAATAGTGATTTGTGCAGTGAACCCAGTGCAGTGGAGGGTGCGTCTGATCGGCTCCTAATGCTTCCAGGCCTAGACCTCTTCCAGACTCCCAGTCCCAGTGGAGGAGGAAAGTCGAAAGCCGCAGGAAGGTTAGGGAGCATTCCCAAACGGTCAGGCGTCCCCTCGGGTAGCTCCTGTTGATCGTTTCCCAGGCTACCTTGGATCGCTCCAAGAGAGAAATTTTGCGCCAGTGCTTCTCGTCGTCGCCTTCGCCTTCTCCTAAAGAGGATGGAGCCTTCGGAAGCCTCGCGCCCTTCGAAGAGAGCCTGGAACGCTCCCTGCGCCCGCCCTTCCAGCCCTGAAGTTTTTTCGGAAGAGCCTGAGGTGGAAGCGAAGAAGCGTAAGAGATCTCAGGAGTATCGTTCCCCGAGCGGAGATCGAGCCTCGTCTCCTGTTCACGAGTTTGTGAATTCTCCTGCAAGGGTGTTGGCTAACCTTCAGGAGCAGATTTCAGTTCTGGCTGGTTCTCTTTGCGTGTCTTCTCGTCGTAGGAAGGACGTCTCGCTTCCTGTAAAGAAGTCCAGGCTCCCCTCTCCTGACTCTCGCTATTCGACGGAAGCGGCGCGCTCACCTGTGCGTTCGGGATTCTCGCAGGAGGCTTTCTGCTTCGGACAAGATCACATCTGCGTCTAAGCGACATTCGCCTGACAGACAAGTTTCTCCTTCGGACAAGGAGCAAACTGCGCGTAGGAGATCCTCACCCTACAGACACTCTTCTCGAGACAGGATCGCTCCCCTTGACAGGCGTCAAGAGCCTAGTAGGCACTACTCACCTCGTAGCCGCTCCTCGTCTCGCCATCCACTCTCCGGTTGACAAGCGCCCTAAATCGGACAGGCGCCCTTCGCGGGACAGGCGTCAAGAGCTTGTTAGGCGCGTTTCGCCTGGCAGGCGCTCTTCTCCCGACTTTTACTCGCCTCGGGTCAGGCGCAGAGAGCCTAGCAGGCGCTTCTCTCCTGGTAGGCGCTCACCTAGTAGGCGCTCGTCGCCAGAGATTCTCTCGCCTCGGTTCAGGCGCCAAGAGCCTGGTAGGCGCTTTTCGTATGGCAGGCGCCGTCGCCTGGTAGCCGCTCTCCTTTGGATAGGCGCCAAGAGCCTGATAGAAGTTCTTCTTCAAACAGGCGGCTGCTGCACCTGACTGCCGCCTGTCTCCTATTAGGCTTCAAGAATCTGGGAGACGCACTCCTCCAGACAGAAGAAGGATGTGGCAAGTAGACACTTGCCTGAAGCATTGTCTCCAAGACGTATACGTTCTAACTTCTCTAGAGACTCCTTTAAGAATAGTCGCGCCTCTAAGGATCAAGGAGGGCTCTTCAGCTCAGGAGGACAGGACCCTCAGAAGAAGAAGGACCAAAAGACGCCTCAGGTTTCCTCCATAAGAAACTAACAGAGTTACTCTTGCAAGAGTTTGGAGATATCCTTTCTCCGTGGCTCTTCTTCTCTCTTTCGTTATTCTCCACTTCGAAGACGTCGAAGGTTTCGTCTTGTGTAAGGATGAAACCTACTGTTTCCATGAAGAAGGCGCTGAGAGGGTTTTGGGGAATGGCTTTCCTGGAAGGAAGAGAAAGGGAAGACGGTTTTTTCTTTCCCTCCGTCTAAACTGACCGGCAGATTGGGATTCTGGTACGAATCAGGAGAACCTTTAGGCCTCGCTCTCCCTTCGTCTGCGGACTCGGACTTCTCTTCATTAGTGGATTCTGCTCGTCGGTCCGCCCTCTTGTCCGCCAAGACTACGTGGGGGAATGAACGAACTTGACCACTTACTGAAGGGAATGTTCGAGTCCTGGAAGTTTTAACAACTTCCTTGATTGGTCTTTAGGTGTTCTGGCTAATAAGACCAAGACCCCAGATGCTCTGTCTCCTGAGATCTTAACTGTGTACTCACTTGCATGGATAAAGCAGTGAGAGGACGGATCGAGTGAAGTCTCATCACTGTTTGGAGCTGGAGTGCTTAAGAAACGGTCGGTCTACTGTTCGTTTCTCACGAAGGCAGTGTCTCATGCGCAAAGGGCCTCGCTCTTGTATGCTCAACTCTCTCCGCTTCTGTTTCCCAAGAAAATTATCCAAGATGTCTCGAGTGCCCTTTCAGCTAAGGCTACTCAGGACATGTTAGCCCAGGCGGCCAGGAAACCTCGCTCTGTCTTCCAACCCAAGACCAAGAAAGAGACTCCTCTGAGACAGGAGCCCTTTCGAGGAGGACCGCTGTCAGAGGTTCTGCAACAGAGGGGGACTAGACCTTTTAAGAGAGGTAAAACCTTCTCTAAGTCAGTCAGAGGGAAGAAATAGCGGTCAAGGACTCCAGACATCAGTGGGTGCCAGACTACTGAAATTTGCCGACGTCTGGGCCCACAAAGGGGCAGACAATTGGTCCCTATCGATTGTCAGCAAAGGATACCTCATTCCCTTCTCGTCAAGACCACCATTGACGACAACTCCGAGGGAGTTGGTAGCCAAGTACAAGGACCCCATCATGAATCAAGCCCTTTCTCTAGCAGTAGATCTCATGCTAGAGAAGGAGGCTATAGAACTAGTGAAAGATCCCCGCTCTGCGGGCTTTTACAACAGACTTTTCCTAGTTCCGAAGAACTCAGGAGGATGGAGACCGGTGTTGGATGTAAGCGCCCTGAACGTCTTTGTGGAAAAGAGGAAGTTCGCCCATGGAGACAACTTCCTCAGTGTTAGCGGCTCTTCGTCCAGGGGACTGGATGGTGTCTCTAGACCTTCAGGACGCTTACCTTTCATGTGCCGATCCATCCTTCTTCACGGAAGTATCTACGATTCATGATGGGAGGAAACATCTTCCAATTCAAGGCCTTGTGCTTCGGCCTATCAACTGCACCCCAAGTTTTCACGGGGTTAATGAAAAACGTGGCGCAGTGGCTACATTTGGAGGAGTGAGGGTGTCGCTTTATCTCGACGACTGGCTAATAGAGCAGAGTCTCAAGAAAGATGTCTGGAGGACCTTCAAAAGACCCTTACATTGGCAAGTTCGCTGGGACTTCTGGTGAACTTCCAGAAGTCTCAATTAATCCCCAGTCAAGAGAGGATCTATCTGGGGATTCGGATAGCTTCTCTGGCTTTTCGGGCTTTTCCGTCGCCAGAGAGGATAGCTCGTTGCTACGAGAAAATAACGACCTTCCTAGAGAAAGATGCATGCACAGCGAGGGAGTGGATGAGTCTGCTGGGGACACTCTCCTCGCTGGAGCAATTCGTTTCTCTAGGAAGGTTGCACATCAGGCCTCTACAGTTCTTCCTATACCAGAACTGGAGGCGTCTCTCCCTAGATCTGGAATTCTCCTTCAAGATCTCAAGGGAAATCAAGAGAGACCTTCGGTGGTGGAACAATCCACTTCGATTTGTGGAAGGAATGTCTCTCTACATGCCGAACCCCAGCCATGTGTTGTTTTCCGACGCATCGGAGGCAGGTTGGGGAGCGACGCTCGGGACAAGAGAAGTGTCAGGCACCTGGAAGGGGGATCAGGTGTCCTGGCACATCAACAAGAAAGAGTTGATGGCAGTCTGGATGGCATTGAAAGCCTTCGAACCCACGTCCGAAATGCAGTAGTGCAGGTCAATTCGGACAACACAACAGCCTTGGCGTACATCAAAAAACAGGGGGGACGCACTCCTTCTCCCTGTACGAAACAGCAAGGGATCTTCTGCTGTGGTCTCAAAACAAGGAAGATCAGTCTTCTCACCAGATTCGTACAGGGAGAAAGGAACGTCAGGGCCGATCTCCTGAGCAGGAAGAATCAACTCCTGCCTTCCGAGTGGACCCTCCACTCAGAAGTATGCCAAGACCTGTGGAGAAGATGGGGCAGACCTCACATCGATCTCTTTTGCAACAGAACAAAGAACGCAAGAATCGCAACTTTACTGCTCCCCGATCTCAGACCCAGGAGCAGTATCAGTGGATGCGTTTCTCCTAGATTGGACAGGGCTAGACGTCTACGCCTTTCCCCCCTTCAAAAGTACTAGGACAAACCCTCAAGAAATTTGCTATCTCGGAGAGGACAAGAATGACGCTAGTAGCTCCGTTCTGGCCCGCCCAAGATTGGTTCACAGAGGTACTGGAATGGTTGGTGGACTTTCCAAGAGCACTTCCACAGAGACAAGATTTGCTCAAACAACCCCACTTCGACAGGTATCACAGAAACCTCCCCGCTCTCAATCTGACTGGCTTTCGACTGTCAAAAGTCTTGTCAGAGCGAAGGGGTTTCGACAAAAGCTGCTAAGGCTATCGCCTCAGCTAGAAGACCTTCGACCCTTAAAGTCTACCAGTCGAAGTGGGACGTCTTTCGCCGTTGGTGCAGGAACCAGAAGTTTTCCTCTTCAGTACCTCTGTGACTCAGATAGCAGATTTCCTAGTTTTCCTCAGAGAAAAATGCGGTTTGCAGTATCTACATATCAAAGGATACCGAAGCATGCTGGCTGCGGATATTCAGACATAGGAATCTAGATCTTTCAAATAACAAAGATCTTCATGATCTCTTAAGATCTTTTGAATCTTCCAAGAAAACCTCGAGCGAAGTTCCAAGTTGGAAATCGGATGTGGTTCTTCGTTTCCTGAGGTCCGCTAGGTTTGAACCACCACATTTAGCCTCCTTCAAAGATCTCACGAGGAAAGCTCTCTTTCTCATGGCTTTAGCATCAGCTAAAAGGGTTAGTGAGATTCATGCCCTAGAAGGAAGGGTAGGTTTCAAAGGAGATTCCGTGGTTTGTTCCTTCCTTCCTTCGTTTTTGGCAAAAAAATGAGAACCCTCAAAATCCGTGGCCAAGGAACTTGAGGTTCGTGGTTTATCTGCCATAGTAGGGGAAGAACCTGAAAGAACTCTTTGCCCTGTTAGGAGTTTAAAATACTACCTTCAGAAGAAGAAAACCCTTAAGGGCATTGAGGATAGACTATGGTGCTCTGTAAAGGACCCCAGCAGACCATTGTCGAAAAATGCGCTGTCTTTCTTCATTAGAAGTGTTGTGAAAGAAGCACATATAAAGCTTGTAATGAGGAACATTCAAGATCCTAAAAGTCAAGGCTCATGAAGTAAGAGCGATTGCCAACTTCCTTGGCCTTTAAGAAGAATATGTCTCTTCAGAATCTGATGAAAAACTACATTCTGGAGATGTAATTCAGTATTCGCCAACCACTACCTAAAAAGACGTCAGTATTACGTATGACGAGTGCTTCGCGTTAGGCCCGTACGTATCGGCGGATTCGGTGCTGGGGCAGGGAGCTGGAACATATCCTTAGTAGTTTTTCCCTTGTTTTTTTTTTGGTAATTGAGTTCATATGGTTGTATGAAAAATGATGCAGGTAGGCATCTTTTTTCGTTTCGTAATGCTAATAACGTTAGTTTGGTTAGGTGATCGGATTTGGTTTGAAGCTCCCTGCGTTGGTAGTGGACAGGTTCTGTCATAGAAGAGGGCGAACCCCCATTGACATGATCCGACTTGGATTCTACTAAGTAAGCGGATATCAAGTCCCGTTAGTAGACCCAAAGAGTCTTTTCAGCTGTAGGTCACGCCCTCGCTGTAGCTCTTATGGCAAGCAGACTAATAGACAGTATCTATGAAGTCTTCAGCCTAAACAGGTAAGAACCAAGGTTATTTTTATCCTACAACAGGTGTGTTACCTTTTCTTTGTTATTTTCTGTCTTGTACCCTCCACCAAGGAAGGGTGTCAATCAGCTAAGTATATGTCTGACAGGAAAGTTCATGTACAAAAATGATATTGTTATTTTACAATAAAGTTTTGTACATACTTACCTGGCAGACATATACGATTGATGGCCCGCCCAGCCTCCCCTCAGGAGACAGGTATAAGAGAGAAAAAATCTGGCAAGAAAGGTATGATGGTTCTTACACCCGCCTCCCAGCGGCGGGTAAGGTAGATCACCTGACCTACCTGTCGCGTTAGCCGCGAGTTTTGAATTCTGTCGTGACGTCAGAGACGTAAGCTAAGTATATGTCTGCAGGTAGTATGTACAAAACTTATTGTAAAATAACAATATCATATTAGTTAAATTTTTTCCTGTAGATATAACTTATTTTTGCTAGTTTCTTTTAATGAAATATGCAGTTAAAAATAGTGAAGAGTTAGTAGATAGTATAAAGCAACTTAATTTTTGGTTGTGTTGCTTACTATAGAGAGACTTGATCTTAGGAAATACTATACATTGCATGAATGTTTTTGAAATGCCAAAAGCTTTTGTTTTTGAAGTGCCCAAACAAAGCCTTTATTTCAAGTATGCCAATGCCCAGAAAAGCTGTTGCATCTAATAAGACAGAAATTTGAATGTATTAGACAAATTATTTCAAATATACTTTTCCCAATCTGAGGTATTTTTATAGATGGAAACAGAGATGCTGATTTGTAGATTTAAGGTATTCTCTAAAAGAATTTCACATGGAATTATTGTTGGACTTAGTACAAGTTAGATCTTTACTAACCTGACTATGTGTAACCTAGTTCTTTCACTAATCTGACCCTCATTTCAAGTATTCCATGACACCATAATTTCAGATGTCATGGGCCACAGCACATTTTTATTCTTTCCCTTTTATAAATGTACATAAGAGATCACTCCTTGTTTTCCTTTATATGAACACATACATACATATATGTATATATATCATTTATATATATGTATTAGATAATTATTATTAATATTATATAACTTAACAATCATGAATGATAATATACAGTTTTTATCCAGAAGCTCACGATACGATATGTGGCGGACGATGATAGTAAGGCGAATTATGTAAATATTCATATCAATTTTAATAGGTATACGTAGCTGTATATCCATTGTCTATATAATTATACCATAAACACTACTTATACTATAATATTTTATTGTTGCAGATGCTGTTAATAACTTAGGATTGCCACCTGCATTTACCCTATGGGTAATATAGATAGACATAATGACTGATAGTACAAGAACTATATATATGTTGATATTATATATATGATATGTATATAATGATTGACAAATAGATATCCTGTGGATGATAGTGAATAAGTAAATTAGTGGTTTGTATTAATAGAGCAAAAATATTAAGTTTTTCTGTTGAGTGATTTATCTATAAGATCATTCTAGAATACAGGAAATGTAATTCAAAGGAATAGTACAGTATACTATATTGACTTCCATGATGAAATAATTGATACAATCCTAAAGAAAAATTTGTTTTATTCTTCAACATGTTGAATTCATTGTCATTTTTTTATCATGTAGTAATGAAAAATTCCAGTTGACCAACTTCATGAATTTTATGAATTGTATCTTGGTAGCCTGGTTAAAATAGCATTTCATATATATATATATATATATATATATATATAATATATATATATATATATATATATATATATATATATACATATATATATATATATATTTGACTTCACAATTAGTAGCAGTTTATGGCCAAAAAAATGTTGGAGGTCTGCAGTGTCCAATAAATGCTATCTGTTGTATATGTTGTAATGTCTATTTTTCTTTCTGTCATGCACAAATATTGTTGCAGTTGCAGTCTCTCATACTATTTATGTTTTCTTTTTTGACATGAAAGCAGAGTAAACTATATTGGTTATGTATATTTGTGACATTTAATAATTTAGTGTGTAAAAAGTCCCAGTCTTGTGTAATATCCACAACAAAAATCTAAAAGTTGTCTGGTAATCAGAGTACAGAATCTGCTTGATGCAGATTTTCCGTAAATTTTAGTAATCAGATCTTAGTTTAGCACACTGTTGGTAGTTTTTATTCACACAGTGAAAAATGAACAATATTTTAATGAAAACAGCATTTACAAAATTTTGTCTAAATTATATTGTGTTTTATTTCTGAAAGTAGGAATGGCTTATTTCATTGTGGACTGTTTACTGTTCCAGGAGATGGAGATGGTAGCAGAAGAGAAGCTGTGAGACGTAAAACGGCTTCAGTACCTGACAACGTGCAGAACAAATTAGTGGCGCGATTAACCACGTAAAGATAACGAGAAAGGATCAGGTTAGAATTACAGTGCTTATTACATTAATGGCATTTAAAATTTGCAGTACACCTGGATACACACCACAAATCTTTGTCTATACTCTCTTCTGTTCCTGCTACACCCACTTCATCGTTTTTGCAGACTCCTTGTCAAAAGCCCACTCCCAATCATGGCAGAACTGTGCCCACCACAAACATAATTTCTATAGTGTGTTAAAAAATTTGATTTGTTAAAAAAACAATTTTTTATGCATTCAACTTACCTGGCAGATATACTTAGCTATAGACTCCGTCGTCCCCGATAGAAATTCGAATTTCGCGGCACACTCTACAGGTAGGTCAGGTGATCTACCGCCCCGCCGATGGTGGCGGGAATAGGAATCATTCCCGTTTTTCTAAGACAGATTTTCTCTATCGGCCGTGACAGCAACATTGTTGTTGTTACTCCTGATTTGATTTTCGTGTTTTTTCATCGCTATTGATCTTCTAAGCCGGTTATTTTGGTGACGTATTGGATCTTTGTTGGCATACTCTTCGTGGACTGTTTTTTGGACTTGGTTTTGGATATTTCTCATGATGTCGGATTCTAGCTTTACGGTTAGAAGACAGTGTGTAATTGAGGGATGCATGGTGAGGCTACCGAAAGCTTCGGTAGACCCTCACACAGTTTGTAAGGGGTGTAGAAGGAATGAATGTTCAATTTCTAACACCTGATGAATGAATGTAAATATGAATGAGGAAGAATGGAAGAATTTAAATTCATATTTAAGGAAATTAGATATGGATAGGGCTAGGAAGGCTTCCTCCAGAAGTGTAAGTAGGTCTCACTCTAACGAGCCTATTAAATTAACACCTAACCTAAACCCTAAACCTCTATATTCTTCCTCTAGTACTAAGACTGCAAATCCGGCAACGGAAATTGCAGATCTTAAAGCTGCGCTACAAAGGATGGAACGTCAAATGCTGACGTTGAAAGGTAAGCACAGTGATAGTGAATTAAGTGTCCCTAGTGCAGTGGAGAGTGCGTCTGATCGGCTCTGTCTCGCTCCCAGGCCTAGACCTCTTCCAAGCTCACAGGCCCAGAGGAGAAGGAATGTCGAAAGCCGTACGGAGGTTACGGAGAATCCCCACCGATCAGGCGTCCCTCGGCAGATTCTGTGACGACCCGAACTGCCAAGGATCGCTATCGAAAAAGCATCCTAAAGAAGTGTTTTTCTCTTCAGATTCTTCACCGAATGTATGGGGATGGAGTTCTGATGAACTGTCACGCCCCTTAAAAGAGAAGTTGGAAGGCTCCAACTTTGGATTCAAGCCCTGAACTTTTTTCTTCCGATCTATCACCTTGTGAGAAGAAGAAAAGGAGATTGGTTCCTAAACGGAAATCGGAGTTTCCTTCCGCTTGTAGACATCCCTCACCTGAATCAGGGAGGGAAAAAGGAAAAAAGAATGCGGCTGCGAAAATTATCCTAAATGTGCAGGAGCAACTTCGGCCTTAGTAGGAGTTTTTACTAAGGAAACTCCCAGGAGAAAGGACTCTTTCCTTCCTATAAAGAAGACGAAGGGAAGGAAAGGAAAGAAGAAACGGAAGTTTCGGCTTATACTCAGAGGAGTAATAAGAATGCGCCGAAAACGCCAACCTGGCGCAATGCGCCAGATGCGTTGAGACTCCATACGAGTCAGAAGAGCCAGAAGCGCCAGATGCGCCATATGCGCCAGAAGCGCCAGCCTGGCGAAATGCGCCAGAAAGCGCCACCTGCCGAAATGCGCCAGATGCGCCAGAAGCGCCACTCTGCCGAAATGCGCCAGAAGCGCCAGCTTGGCGCAAGGAATCACGAGCGCCAACCCGGCGCAATGAGCCACAAAGTGACAAATAAGAGACGGACTTCTTCCAAAAGACAATTAAGCCAGGAAGATTTGTTTGGCTTTCGGAAGGATAAACCTTTACTGACAAGGACTCTAGTTGTCGCACAAGCGGCCGTATTCCTTGTCAGGACATAGGTGGTTCCGGAGAAAGCGATAGGAGAGGACATCCTTCGTCTGACAGGGGAGAGAAAGGTGTCGCACAAGCGGCCATCGCTCTTGCCAGGAGAAGGATAAGGTCGTTTTGCAGGATCAACCTATCTCTCGTAGGGATGCAAGTTATCGCACAGGTGGTCGTCGTTCTTGCGAGAGTGGGGTGGATGTTGCAAGAGGCCAGTCTCCTGCTGGAAATAAACAATCCTCTTCGGAATTGGATTTGGAAGAGATTTCGGACTCTGAAGATCACTCGGCTCCGGGTTTGTCAGATTACAAGACGCTGGCAGCCCTCTTACTTCAAGAGTTGGGGACTCTTTAAGCCCGACTGCTCCTCCTTCTCCGAAGGTCCTTATTTACAAGCACGAAGGTCCCGAAACAATCATCTTTTATTAAAATGAAGCCAACCATTTCCATGAACAAGGCGCTGATTCGTAGGAAATTGGTTGGAATCCAAGGAGAAGGCGGGGAAGACAGTCTTTACCTGCCCTCCTTCCAGACTATCAGGAAAGAAGGGAATTTGGTACGAGACGGGCAAACCACGGGGTCTAGCTCTCCCGTCCACTGCCGAAGCAGATTTTTCGAATCTGGTGGATTCGTCTAGGAGACAAGCCTTGTCATCAGCAAAGATCACATGGGGGACTTCTGAGATGGACCATCTCCTCAAGGGATTGTTTAATGTCTTAGAAGTTTTAACTTCTTAGACTGGTCCCTTGGGGTGTTGGCCAAAAAGACACAAGAGAAGGAATCTCTTAGTCCAGAAGTCCTTCATAGTGTCCTTTCCTGTATGGACCAAGGTAGTTCAGGATGGAGCAGGAGAGGTGGCCTCTCTGTTTGGAAACTGGTATTTCTGAAGAAGAGAGTCTTATTTAGCTCTTTCTGACGAAAGCAGTTACTCCTACTCAGAGGTCATCTCTTCTGTATGCTCTCTGTCGGACCAATGTTTCCTTCAAATCTAGTAAAAGATATTTACTCATTCTTTGACAGAAAAGACCACACAAGATCTCTTGGCCCAATCTGCAAAGAAATCGAGGACTTCGGGTCCTATTAAGAGAGAGACTCGGGATCCTCAACAGCCCTTTCGAGGGAGTACCTCGGCCAGATCCTCTTAAGAAGAGAGGAGTGCAGAAGAGAGGTAGGTCTTCCTTCAGACCTGTCAAGAGAGCGAAATGAGACAACAGTCCTTCAAGCACCGGTAGGAGCCAGACTTCGGAAATTTTCCAGAAGAATGGGCTCGGAGACAGGCAGAAATTTGGTCCCTTCCGTGGTAAACAAAGGGATATATGATCCCCTTTCGCAGACAGACCTCCCTTGACTACGAAACCGAGGGAACTGTCAGCCCAATACAGGGACCCTGCCAAGAAAGAAGCATTATTGCAACTGGTAGAACAGATGTTGCAAAAAGGAGGCCATCGAAGAAGTGTTCGGGATCCGCATTCCCAGAGGATTCTACAACCGTCTTTTCTGGTTCCGAAAATCCTCGGGAGGGTGGAGGACCGGTCCTGGATGTGAGCGCATTGAACCGATTTGTGGAGAACACAAAGTTCTCTATGGAAACATCAAAATCGGTTCTTGCGGCTCTTCGTCCAGGAGATTGGATGGTCTCCTTAGATCTACAAGATGCATACTTCATGTCCCCCTGCATCCATCATCGAAGAAATATCTCCGATTCATGATGCACTGGGGAAAGTATACCAATTCAGAGCCCTATGCTTCGGCTTTCAACGGCCCTCAGTGTTCACGAGGCTAATGAATGAAGTTGCGAGATGGCTACATCTAGAGGGGATAAATATATCCCTTTATCTGGACGATTGGCTAATAAGAGCAAAAATCGGAAATTCAGTGCTTGAAGGACTTGGAGAAGACTTTGAACTTGACAAAATCTCTGGGACTGCTCGTGAACCTCGAGAAATCACAATTGATCCCAGACAGAACATAGTCTATCTGGGGATACAGATGGATTCTCGGGGTTTTCGGGCGTTTCCATCTCAAGACAGAATTACTCGAGGCTTAGAAAAGATCTCGAACTTCTTAGGGAAAGAACGGACCTCGGCGAGGGAATGGCTCAGTCTGCTGGGCACCCTTCCTCGTTAGAGCAGTTCATTTCCCTGGGAATTAAATTAAAACTCAGGACCTCTGCAATTTTATCTAAAGAGGATGTGGAGTCAAAAGACAGGAGACTTGTCAGATGTTTTTCCCATCCAACAGGGGATAAAATCCGACCTAAAAGTGGTGGTTAACTCCATTAACAAGGAACGAAGGGGTGTCCCTCTTGATTCGGAACCCTCACCGAGTGTTGTTTTCCGATGCCTCGGAAAACAGGTTTTGGGGAGCAACACTGGGTCCAAAGGAAGTAGCAGGTATTTGGACCAGACAACAAACTACTCTGCACATCAATGCGAAGGAACTCCTGGCAATTCATCTAGCCCTGGAATACTTCGAAGCGGAAGTCAAGAGGGGTGGTAGTTCAAGTCAATTCCTTCGACAACACCACAGCTCTGGCTTACATCCGGAATCAAGGGGGCACTCACTCTTTCTCTCTGAACGAAATAGCGAGAGCTCTATTAACCGGACAGAGGAACGGGGGCATTATTCTGCGTACAAGGTTTGTCCAAGGAGTAAAAAACAAAAATAAGGGCAGACAGGTTGAGCAGAAAGAACCAGGTTCTCCCGACAGAGTGGATGCTCCACTCTAGGAGTCTGCAGACAAATATGGTCACTCTGGGGGAGACCCCAGATCGACCTGTTTGCCACGTTCCTTTCCAGGAAAATAGACAACTTCTGCTCGCTAGAAGAAGATCCCAGAGCCACAGCGATCGATGCCTTCCTCAGGATTGGTTCAGGCATAGATGCATACGCCTTTCCCCCATTCAAATTGCTGGGGGAAGTAGTAAGGAAATTTGTGGCATCGGAAGGAATGAGAATGACTCTAATTGCTCCCTTTTGGCCTTCCCGAATCTGGTTCACAGAGGTACTGGAATGGACGGTGGACTTCCCCAGATCTCTACCAGACAGGACAGATCTGCTCAGACAACCCCCCACTTCGAGAGGTTCCACAAAAACATCCAAAGTCTCTCCCTGACTGCCTTTCGACTATCGAAAGACTGGTCAGAGCGAGAGGCTTTTCAAAGAAAGTGGCAACTTCAATTGCTAGAGCCCGCAGAGCCTCTACCCTGCGGGTCTACCAATCGAAGTGGGGAAGTTTTCCGTAGATGGTGTAGGTCGAAGAAGCTGTCCTCTTCCAATACCTCTGTAACCGAAATCGCGGATTTCTCCTCTTCTTGAGAGAAGAATCCAAATTGGCCGTATCAACTATCAAGGGATATAGGAGCATGCTCTCAGCTGTTTTTAGAAACAGAGGGCTGAATCTCGCGAATAATAAGGATCTTCATGATCTCATCAGGTCTTTCGAGACTAAGAAATTGAGATCGTCGATTCCCGAGTTGGAACCTGGACGTGTCCTAAAGTTCTTGATGTCGGACAGGTTCGAACCTATAGATAAAAATCTCATTCAGAGATCTTACTAGCAAATGCATATTCCTGTTGGCTCTAGCAAACTGCTAAGAGGATCAGTGAATTGCATGCTTTGGACTCTCGGGTGGGATTTAGAAAAGACTCGGCTGTCATTTCTTTCCAGGATCTTTTCCTAGCAAAGAATGAGAACCCTTCTAAACCTTGGCCTAGAAGTTTCGAAGTCAAGGGACTCTCTTCTCTGGTAGGAAAGAGAGTTGGATCGGTCCCTTTGCCCAGTCAGGACCTTAAAATTTTATTTAGAAAAGAAGACACAGCTTCAGGGATGTCGACAAGGTCTTTGGTGTTCGGTAAGAAACCCCAAGAGACCGATGTCAAAGAACGCACTGGCATCTTGTCAGAAATGTAATTACCGAAGCTCATAGGAATTGCCAAGAGAACTCTTTAAAGCTGCTGAGAGTGAAAGCTCACGAAGTCAGGGCTGTGGCAACTTCCCTTTCTTTTACGAAGAATATGTCCATGAGAAAACATTTTAGCAGCAACGTATTGGAGGTGCAATTCAGTATTTGCATCCACTATTAAAGGATGTTAGAATAACATACGATAAATGTTTCGCTCTTGGACCTTATGTATCAGCGGATACTATGCTGGGAAATGGAGCAGACGCTGATCCTTAAATTTGTTTTTAATAATTTTAATAATTAGTTTTGATATTGTTGTTGAGTTGTGAGTTGCTTGAAAGGATGTTCGGGGATGACTCCTTTCAATCGTAGTACTAACCCCAATGAGGATCAGGTGATCGGGATTAGTGTCGTGCTCTATGATCATGCAATAGGCAAGGTTGTTTTGTCATGTAAGTGGACAGGACCCCATGACAAAGATCCTAAGGTTCTGAAGCGTAAGTGGGTAAGACCCCTGTAAACAGACCATCAAGAACTCTTAGCATGAGGTCACTTACCTCGCTGAGGCTCTTGAAGCGATACGGATCCTAGGCAGTAGCCATGAAGTCTTTCGCTAACACAGGTAGGAATCAAGGTTTTTAATTTTATTACCTACAACATATGTTGTTTCCTGTCTATTTCAGTAGATTAGCTGTCTCTTACCCTCCGCCAAAGGTTGCCAATCAGCTAAGTATATATCTGACAGGTAAGTTGAATGCATAAAAATGTTATTGTCATGATACAATAAAGTTTTATGCATACTTACCTGGCAGATATATACGGTGTATGGCCCACCCGACCTCCCCTCAGGAGACAGGTGGAAGAGAAAATCTGTCTTAGAAAACGGGAATGATTCCTATTCCCGCCACCAGCGGCGGGGCGGTAGATCACCTGACCTACCTGTAGAGTGTGCCGCGAAATTCGAATTTCTATCGGGGACGACGGAGTCTATAGCTAAGTATATATCTGCCAGGTAAGTATGCATAAAACTTTATTGTATCATGACAATAACATTTTTCATACATACCTATTACTTACCATTCTGTGTGAACACATCATTTGAGATACAGAATTGTGATTTGTTTATGTATTTACTATTGCTTAGGATTGTGGGATGGTTCGGCCTCTAGAGGTGATGTAAGTGGGGAAGCTGGTCTGAAGTGTCGGGCAACAGACCTCAAGAGATATAGAGTTGCTGGCTCAACAGGTTCCATAATCATAGCTACAGATACAACAAATGGAGGATACTGTTGCTATTAAGGTAATGTTTGATAAAAGAAACAAGCTAGGATGAAAGTAGCCTTGGCTTTTGATTTGTCAGTCGTAGTGTGCTTTTCATAACTTTTTTTTTTTACTCATAAGTATGTTAATATAAACTGTACTATTTACTATAAGTATTTTAATATAACAAACTGCCATTGTTTGCTGTCATAAGATAAACTGATATGCTGTGCTTTTCCTGTCAAAATGGAAGTTTTATACATTCAACTTACCTGTCAAGATATACATAGCTATTGACTCCGTCTTCCCGACAGAAATTCGAATTTCGCGGCCCCCGCGCTACAGGTAGGTCAGGTGATCTACCTGCCGGCCGCTGGGTGCAGGAATAGGAACCATTCCCGTTTTCTATCAGATTTTCTCTGTCGGCCATATTGTAAACATACTTTTGCGGTACCTCCTGACTGATTGATTTTCTTGTTTCATCGCCATCGATCTTCTGGCTGTCTTTTGCAGGGAAATACTGGGTCTTTGGCTCGGCATACGCTTTTATTAACTTTTTAATGAATTTGGCTTCGAAAAAATTTCGAAGAATATATAACGTGTAACTACCGAAATTGTCGGTAGACACTCACATAGTTTGCAAGAAAGGGAAATATTAATATTTATTCATTAATACGTGTAATAAGTGTTAGAATTGATTGAGGAAATGAACTGACTTCCTACTTTAGGGAGTCAGTAAAGCATGTAACTAGATACGCTTCCTTTAAAAGTTTTTTGGATACTCTGTACTAACGAGCAGTTAGAGTATTAACAGTACTAGTAGTGTTGCATCCTCATCACTTCTTACTTCGCAGAAACTTCAAATCATAATTGCAATTTGAAGACAAGGATTGTGGCTCTAAATGCGAGCTATTAAAAGGTAAGAAGTGATTACTAGTGTTCCCCATTGCAGTGGAGGGTGCGTCTGATCGGCTCTGCCTAACTCTCAGGCCTAGACCTCTTTCAAGCTCCCAAGCCCAGAGGAGAAGAAATGTCAAAAAGCCGTAAGGAGGTTTCAGAGAATCCCCACCGGTCAGGCGTCCCCTTGGCAGGTTCTGTAGAGAGTCCCAGGACTGCCAAGAATAGCCATTGGAAAGGCATCCTTAAAAAAATGCGTCTCTTCTTCCGTTTCTTCATCTTACATCCGAAAAGACAAAGAAATGTACATGTTTGGAGTTCGAATGATCTAGCGCGTTCTCTGAAAACTAAGAGAACACTAAGCGAGAGCCAGCCAGGAAAGCCGCGTTCCAGCAAGCAAGCGCGAGCCACATTCCAACAGCCAAGCAGCGAGCCGCGTTTTCCAACAGACTAGCGAGCCGCGGTTCCTACAACCAAACGCGAGCCGCGTTCCAGAAAATTTTCTTGGCGCAAGGTGCCTTCAAAGAGACGAAGCGCCAGCCTGGCGCAAATTGCGCCAGAAAACAGACGGCTAGAGCAAGGAGCCTTATAGTAGAGTGGCAATCAGAACGATCCTTCCATTGAATGTTTCCGGGCAAGAGGCTCCTTCTAAAAGGAGCCTAGTAGGCGCTCGGCACTATCAGGGGCGCGGGCACGGGACCTCCACGGAAAGCGAACGTTCCAGGAGCGAGTCTCCTTTCTAGCGTGCGGAACATTCCAGGCGCTAGGCGCAAGGAGCCAGGTACCAGAATATTCCAAATCTTCTCAGAGAGAGAGGTCAGTCGCGAGGCTCCTCTTTGAGTTTTTAACTTGAGCAACTTTCCCCTGTCAAAGGTGCAAGATGTCGCACAGGCGGCCGTCGATTTTGTCAGAAGGTCGATCCTGAGAGAAGCCAGTTTTTCATTATTCAGAAGACTCCTGTTTTGGCAGTTCCTCTCAATGCGGACTCTCTCCTTCATTCATGCTCTTCCCTCGTTATGAAGAGGCAAGAGCTTTGGGAGTTTTCTTAATAAGTATCTACTTCCTTCTGTAAACCCTAGAGTTGAACAGGAATTCTGTCTCTTCCACGATTTATGAGGAAATCATGAAGATTTAAAGAGTTCCTGAATTAACTTCCTTCCTTAAGGAGATATATATATACTCTTTCTATCGTTCTATTAACGAAAAGAACGAAGATAGTAAAAATGTTTCCTTTCTCTATCTGCCTCAGCAGGGAAAGAAGGTAGTAGAGTATCTGCTGTATGAGAATACGATACGGTCAAATCATAAGACATACCGTAGTTACTTCTTTGGTGAGCAACTAAACAATTACCAGTATCCCCTTACCAGGAATTCCTAGGAAGGACTACGCTTAAAGGGATTGTTAAGACAACACCTACTTAGCTTCTAGATTTATCGAAGTCTTGTTTCACTTAAATATGCATTAATAAGAACTTCCTGAAGTTCGATAATAATTTTATAAGATTCCTTTATTGAATGGAGTAGCTGGCAACTCTGGAAGAGTAAGGCCAGACGGCTAACGGAGACTGCTATCGCTTAGACCAACGCAGTACCATCTAGTTCTCGGTCATGAGCGGTTGGTTACATCTCTCTCTCCTGCGGGATGGAATAACTAACCGTATCTCTCCCCTACAATCGCGGTCTTAGCCTCGGATTGAGGGGATAGTTAAGCAAACATAAATAAAATATTGTCTGCCTTTTGCTAAGAAGCTTTCAATAAGAAAGATATTACAACCTTTCAATGCTGTTTACTGTAGGTAACATTATTAAAGGATTCTAACGCAGCAGAACACTATATTATATAATGCTCTCATGCTTACGAAAGCATGGCTTATTAGAGTACATGCTTAGTGAGAAGATGAATGTAGTAGAGAATTCACTTTAAGACTACGGTATGGTCAAGTCTTATGCACATACTGAGGTTAACTACAGAATTCCTCGTATCCTTACTAAGGTTTCCTAGATTAATGCTGTTTACCACAATGTGACAGTATTATAAAGGATTCTAATACGGCAGTGCACGATATAATATAATTCTCTCATCCTTTCGAGAAACGCACACAACCTTTTTAGAATCGGGTATTGCTCAAGAGAAGATGGATGAGTCGGATGGGAAACATTCTCTTAGTGGCAGAAGTTGTTTCCCTGAATGGACTATACTACGTATACAAAAGTTTTTTCCTACTAAGAACGGAATTAACATGTGAAAGGATGTCGGGTACCATAAAGGCACAGATGTTCTGGCACTTAACCTAAAAAGAATTAGAAGGAAGCGCCAGCCTGGCGCAATGCGCCAGAAGCACCATCCAAGATATTTTCCCATTTTAGCGAGTTATTAACCTAAGAGTCCAGTAGCCTCTTGGACAGCAGGCTCGGTAACGGCAAGATTCGTTCCTGATTTCGTTTCCCATTTAATCGGAAAGGGGTTGCTTACAAGGAACGATGAAATGATTTATTTTAATCACTTAGGCCAATTCCACGACTCTCTCATATCGCAAAGAGCATCGAGAATCTTTTTTTTTTTCGCCCCTGTTCACGTTAACAAAAGAGAACCTATTTGGAAAACAGACACGGAACGTAATGATCCTTAAGAGGTTCGATGCAAGATTTTGCATGTCCGTGAGAACCTTCTTGATCGAAGATAATAACTGTTAACGTATGTCTAACATTTATTGGAAAGATTTGTGAGAACCTGCAGAAAATCTTCTTCATAGATCTCTTCGCAAGGTAGAAGACGAACAGGCTTCCTATAGACTGCTTCCTTTTCCTCGAACCAAGAGAGGTAGCAATATACGCCATCTTTAATTTAAAAAAGGGGAATAAACTTTAGTCTTTTTTCCCCTAGTTATAAATTCTTAACAGATATTGAGATAAATTGGCGTCAAAGGAAGAGAGGATGAATGCCTCATTTTGGCCTTAGAGAGGTTGGATTCACAGAAGTCACGTTCTTCTCACAGCATGTTTCGTAAGGCTTTTCCAAGAGTATCTGGATATTCTATCAGAATCTATTATAAATAGACCTGAAAAACCTCTCCACTCTGAGTCGGTCTGCGTGCAGACTGACCAGAAGTAGACATGAATGAGAGGAGTTTTTCAAGGTAAAAGACAAGAGTCATGGTAAATACATAGAATTGCTGCAGATCGTGCTAGATGGAATGGGAAACTGTCCTCTTCCGATACCTTTTGAACCACCATGGGGGGGTTTTTTTCTTCCCTTTCAGAGGGAAGAATCACCTTTGAATATATCTGCTATCAATAACGCAGTAAAAGGCTATACTCTGTCTCTACAAGGAGAATTAGAGATAGCAGAGAATTAAGATCTTCGGGATCTTATACGATACCCCTTGGATTAACACGGACAAGGCTCTAACCAGGCGCCAGCCATGCGACACCCAGGCGCCAGGCTCCAGGATCTCCAGCTTCTTCGTGTTTGGAGATAGAATTCACCAAGAGTCTCCTCTTTGAGATTTGTCTCAAGATCAGTTGTTTCCTGACAGGGACACAAGTTGTCGCACAGGCGGCCGTTGCCCGTGTCAGGATGGACTGAGATTGTGGGAAGTTTCTAGCAAGAACAAACTTCTCATGACAGGGACTCTAGTGGTCGCATAAGCGTCTTCATCTCTGTCAGGATGGTTTGATTTGGAGAGACTTTTTTTGCAGGATCAACCTTCACCTGCCAGGTACTCAAGATGTCGCACATGTGAACGTAACAATTGTCAGGATGGGGCTGTTACTGCTTAAAGCCCATTCACCTTGTGAAGAGAAGGCGCTCTCTCAGGTGATTCATTCTTTTCCCAACATTATGGGACAAAGATATATCAGACTAGGAAGTTAATGAGGGTGCAGGTCTTTCAGACTACAAGACCTGAGCACCCTTTTATTGCATGAATTCGGAGAGTCTCTTGAGTCCTGCACACCCCTCCTTCTCCTAGTTCATTACTATTAAGGGGATTATAAATCATCCTCTTTTGGACCTCAGATTCTGTGTTCCGACAAGATGGAACTGCTCCTCGTTAAACTTCTTTGGGGGATTTTATGAGGTAATTCTTTGTTTCTCTTGGTCCTAAACGACCAAGAAGACAAGTGAATTTTTTGTGCATTGGAGTCTCGCATCAGACTCTATGGATACTCGGCTATGGGTTCTTGCCAGCATAGTATGGCGGGTAAAAGAACTAAAACCCTCTATTCCTGACTCAACGCTTTCAGATAGAGTTTCCGTCGTCCAGGCAAGGTACTTACCTTTTTCATCTACAGATAATGGTTTTAAAAGTTTGCCTACAGAGTCTTTGGGATGCAATGAGGGCTCGAAATGCTTCCCAAGAAGGTATTCAGAGAGATACAATAAAGAGCTAGAAATCAGGAGTCCTCCCAATTTCAGCTCGGAGTCTCCTTCGACTTCCAAGCTCCTTCCCTTCCTTCGGAAACAAGGATAGGGAAGATTCCACAAGACCAACCCATCAAACATGTAAGAAGAGAAACTCGTTAGCAAACGGAAGTACTCAGGAAGGATCCTCCCTCGGAGGAAGACTCTATCTCTCGTACTGTTAGATATCCTATCATCTAATGGATGTAGCTGACTACAATCACCTCCCCTTGCCGGAGAGGCCAAAAGCTCAAAGTGGAAGAATTTCTTCCACCCCTTCTCCAGTCTCCTGATAAACTATTGTGGATGTTCAGGACTTTCGGACAATGTAGCGCGAACTAGGTGCCAAATGCCAAAGAAGGCGTAAAAAACGCCAGAGGCAGACAGTTCCAAGGAACACTGTCATTGTCTGATGAGAAGAAAGAGCAGGTCTACAGATACGTTGCTGGGATAGGGAGCCGACACTGATCCTTAACTAGTGAGTTAAATTTTATTTTAACAGTTTTTTTTCTTTGGGTTGTTTGAAAGGAGTTTGGGGATAACTCTTTTCAAATTAAGCACAAACCCTCTTGTTAGGATCAGGTGATCGGGTTCGGTGTTGTGCTCCTTAATTATGCCACTAGGCATAGGTGTATTGTCATGTAAGTGGATAAGACCCCATTGACAAAAGACCATTAGATTCTGTCGGGTAAGTGGATAAGACCCCATTGACAGATCTACAAGAACTCTTAGCAATAGGTCACATCCTCGCTGAGGCTCTTGAGACGAAGCAGACTCCTAGCAATAGCTAGGAAGTCAACCCTTCGTCTAAACACATAGGAACCAAGGTTTTTATTTTATTTATTACCTCAACGTATGTTGTTTACGGTCTATTCAGTAATTAGCGTCTCTTACCCTCCTCCAATGGTGTGAATCAGCTATTGTATATATCTGACAGGTAAGGGTGAATGTATAAAAATTATATTATGATACAATAAAGTTTTATACATACTTACCTGGCAGATATATACAATTAATCGCCCACCCAACCTCCCCTCAGGAGACAAGTGGAAGAGAAAATCTGATAGAAAACGGGAATGGTTCCTATTCCTGCCACCCAGCGGCAGGCAGGTAGATCACCTGACCTACCTGTAGCGCGTGCCGCGAAATTCGAATTTCTGTCGGGAAGACGGAGTCAATAGCTATGTATATATCTGCCAGGTAAGTATGTATAAAACTTTATTGTATCAAAACAATATCATTTTGTTCAGCCCTCCTTCTAACTTAAGATTGTAGATAGTTTTATTCTTCTTGCTGTGGAGATCTTTCACACTTTGCAGTATTGCAAAAAAGGAATCATCATTTTGGTTTTTCTCAGGATTTTCCCTCACCAAATTAAGACTGAAATGAGTTCTTTTGTCTTTTGCACTGTGTGCTGAATTCCTGTCTGGTCTAGGTCTGACTTTATTTAATTATTCTATTTTCTGGACCTTTATACTGGTATTCATGCTGCTACTACATATCTATTTCTTTTCTGACTGACTGCTCCTTGGACCTTTGTCACTTTCAAAATTTCTCTTACAAATATGGCTAAGATTAAAAAGATAACCATCATTGTGTACTTATTCATTTTCCTTCCAGGTGCTTATCAAGAGTGGTAGTGGAAGTGGGGAGAAAACAATTGTGCCTCAAAATGTGCCATATATGGTACCTATCATAAGGTACCATGAGACTGACAGCGCCATATACCTCGTGCTCAAATTTATTAGGTTAGTATGTTCACCTTGCATTATTTTGACTACATATGTACTATTAATGGGACAGTTTATGATTACATACTTGCATTATTTGTATTTCATGTATGTATGTATGGATATATATTTGTGTGCTTATATTATCAACCTGTATGTTATGACTTTTCTCTTCAATATACTTTACAAAGACACCTCTTGTACGTACATTATATTGCATGGGGTAAATCATAGCCATCTTAAAGTTCACCATAAAAGATTTTAAAAAGCTGTACTTTTTGCATGCATAGAAGTAGACCATTCATAATATTGAAGCTGTTGGTTTGATTCCAATACATAGTTGTTAACAAGTGAGTGCAAAGTTGTCTTAAGAGAATGGAAGGTCATGGCTAGTAGATGAACTGTAAATCCAAAAATGGGAATTAAGAGTAGAACAGTGTCATATACTCTTTCAAACCATCCCTCTTTTATCAGTGGAGTGAAGTGAGTGCTGCCTGAATCTCACAGATCCCTTTGTTGTATATTATAATTTGAAAGAAAAAACTTCAAGCTTTGTTAGTTATAACATTGATACGTATATTTCTTCTGAAACACACTTCTATGAATGACTGAAGCTGTTTAGCATTGCTTGAATGTAAATTTATGCTGAATATTTTGCACGTCATTGTTTAATGAAAATGAATTTCCTTTGGAAAGAAAACCTTAAACAAATGTCTGACGAATTAATTTTTAGTTTTTTATAATAAACTAAAGTCCCATAGTTATGAGAGCAAAATGGATTTAAGTCGTGTAATTTCTTCAGGATTCTATTGCCATAACGACCTTGTTAAATGATTAGTAACAGTGACAAATTTTCATTTTTTTTTTTTTATGTGCACTGGCCCTCATTTTTATTGTGTGAACCATTATACAAAGTGAAATTGAGTTTGTATTACAAACCTGTTTAAATTTTTGCACAAGCTAAGCACGTTATTCTCTCTACCTCTCTTTCAACAATGATTATGAACTTTGTATTTACTGTATATTTCTTTGCATTCTGTAAGCATGTGATAGTAATTGTTAGTTAACATTTTGTTTTAAAATTTAGTTCTCATGTTTAGTTCATATATAGGCAACTGTTGTCTAACATAGTGGTTAATATACTATTTTTTTTTTTTTTTATTTTTTTTTTTTTTTCATTTACAGTGGTGGTAAATTATGGAGTCACATTGGTAAATATGTGTCAGAAACAAATCCAGGGCATGGAGAATTGTTTGACATAACAAGGGAAAATACTTATGCTGGCCACCGCTTTTTACTGGAAAATACAGACTGTGATGGCCTAGCTGTCGATGGCTTATCCCTATGTGAGACTCCATCTATGATATCCAACATTTCCTCACAACAGTCTTGCCCTTTGCCGCCTCCGTCTAATAACCTCCTCAGTGTGCCTGATAATGGTTCAGTTGATGGATGCTCTACTTGTTCTGAGGCATCTTCGTCTTGTTTGCCAGATGGTTATTTGCCAATATTTTCTGATTACACTCCCAGTTTACCGTCCTCTTCTTCCATGGTTGTTATTCCCCGTGCTGGGAATGATGCAAATCAGGATGGTGATTCAGTGCCAAAATCTAGTAGCACAGGAGCTTTAACTTTGGAATCGACATGCACCGAAGAAGTTCCACATAAGGATAGAGATAAAGTAAAAGATGCCAAGTTATCAACAGCTGAAGAGAGAGACATCATTGGTGGTGCCGTTGTGAAATTCGTAATACTACTGAAGTTTAATGGAGACAGTGTTAGTATTGGAAGTGACACTCTTTCCGGTGTTAGCGAAGATTTTAGTTGTTCTTTGCCCCCTAATGTTCCTGATCTGCTGCCTGACCCCATACCATTACCAGAAGTCAAGATAACATTTGATGCGGTAGAGGCTGATGAATCATACTTGAAAAATGAGGAGAAAAATTATGATCATAACTTCCAAACAGAAGGACATGGTCACATCAGCTCAGGTAAAGAGACTGTGATTGAGGAAGTTCCATGTTATTTAAGTGATATTGGTGCAGATGTCCAGTGTGATAGTTTATACAGATTATGTGATAATGTAGAGGTTAGTTCAGATACTGGGAAAGGTGCTGCTGCTGCTTTTGATTCCAAGGGTAGGGGACTTGGACGGCAGTCCAGACACTCACCTAAAGGTTGATGAGGACAAAGATGATATTAGTGTGACAGACACATCTTTTGCAAGTGTAACTTTACCATCATTTTCATGGACAAAAAAAGAAGACTCTGAGTTGGCTTCCCTTGATATAGAAGACTTGATAAGAAACTCGAAAATGTTGTTACAAAATGTTGATCATACATTGCAGCAGAGTAAAACCCAGAGTGTTTTAGCATTCAATGATTCAGATGACAGTGTGTCTGTTGAGCATTCTGAACTTCCTTATGATGGTGCAAATGCAGCTCCTGATCAACAAGATAGTTAAAAAACAGTTTCCAAGGTCGAGAAATGCCTTGACATAAAAATGGCTCTCAGGTTGCAACTGTATATGACACCACAGCTGCCATTTGGAAATAAATTGAAGTTTCTAGTCAGAAAACTGGTACAGCAGAAAAGGAGTCGTCTAAAGATGCACATCCTTAATTTTATTCATCTAAACCTTCCTACTGGAGAGAGTGAAGAAAAGGCAAATAATGCGGCTGAAAAGAATGAAGACTGAAAACGAAGTTGGTTCCCAAAAACACAAAAACCTCCCAGTAAAGATCTAGTTGGGGAACTGGAGGACAATACTGATGATAATAGAAATTACAGTGTTGTGAATGACTCCAAAGACAATCTTAGTCCTGGGATTATGCAGAGCCCCTAGAGAATTCCATTGGGATTGTTTTGTTGGAGCAATACTCAGCCAATAGAGGTCACGATGCGCGACCTAGATTACCTGAAGGCATTGTAAAAGATATGGTATCCCAGTGATTTCAGCTCTTACTTTCCCTACATACTTTGGGTCATTATATGGGGTGGGGTGAGTATATGTGGCATATTTACCTTTAGTGATTATAGAATTGATTTGTCATCAAAATTTTTAAACTTGCATAATTGAATTTTAAAAATAAAGTACAATTTGATTTAATGATATACATGTAACTCAAAAATATGCAGGTACTACATGATCATTTAAAGGAATTTTTAGAATGACCACTCTCTTGATGTTTTGAGTATTTTGTATAGTTTAACTTGATGCATTCTTGTGTTTTTGTAGCATTTTTCCTGTTATTTTGTTTGGAAAGTCTTGAATGGGACCTTAGTAAGTTCATAAAGAAGCCAGTGATTGTTAACCACAATGCTACTGCATATGCATTATTGATTAGGCTGGTCAAGTGAAACTGATGATGTTGAAGTGTAATCCACAATTCTTTTTCATTGGAAAATGGTATAGTAATTTTAGATTGTATTCAGACTTAAGATTCTTGTCGAGCTAAAGCTGGTCAAGTTCATGGTTTTTCTTTTTGTCTTCCTGTCACCAAATTTTTTTTATTTGATGTCATCTTATCTTGTTATGCATTTGCTGAGTTTAGCTGTCATTCTTGCTTAATGGTATGTCTTCAGTAATCATCATATTCTTTTACAGTATTTGCTTATTTCCCACAACAGTAATCTAGTCAAATATTAAATACTAGGAAAACTATACATTTATACATATACGTATTCCAATCATAGAAAATTTGTACATATTTTCCAGCCATCACTAGTTACATCTCTCTATCAGACTTTCTCCTTTATGGGGGTCAAATGGGGAAATACATATATATATATATATATATATATCCTTCCCCCATTTATTGTGTTTTGCATTTCTCACCTGAATTCTCACTGGTCTTATTTCTTGTCCCAGTCTTATCACAGTTTTATCACATGTTCAGCATTTTATCCTTGACCAGTGTGGTTATTTCACATTTTCCAGTAGTTACTCTAATCACTGTATACTATAGGCTTAGATTGTTTTCCAACATGCATTTTACAAAAACTATCAACTTACAAGTTTACCTAAGCAGTAGATTAAACCATCTTCTCAGCATAATCCCAAGTTGGGGTTGCTATTTTTGATTAGCCTTTTCCAGATGTTTCTGTCTTTTGTTCTCCTTTTGTTTATTCTTTTCATTCCTCATTTCTTTGAAAGTAGTCTTTTCGTCCTTCCTGTCCTTTGTATTCCCGGTATTTCCATTTCCATGATGTCAAGTTATTTGGCAACCTTAAGATTAGATACATTTCCTTAATTATTATGATGTGTTTTTCGTTGCGTAAGTTTACTTTTTAAAAATATTGGAAATATGTGTTCTTACATTTATTTCTTGGAATAGATCGCTTGCAGTATTGGCCATCTTAATGATGCCTACAAAAAACTGAAATTCCTAATTAGCTCCAAAATTTGTGGCAGCTGGATTCTGAGTCACTTTTGAGAGGAAGGGATAATAAGCTGATTTTCATTATTAACAATCATCTGCAAACAATGAATTTTGCTACATGAATTGTTATGAACCAGTCAGGTTAAGAATTACAGTAGTATATTAAAAGAACCAGGACAGTTGTAAATTTTGTAAGGTTGTGTGCTTCAGGATAGTTGGAAGTGGTAAGTGTTTAAAGGGTGATTACTATTTTATTAATTTGCTGTTATTTTATTTAATGGTACTCAGTTTTTCCTGTAATAAAGAGAAGTAAAATACTATGTACAGTGAATTTTGTTCTTTCGTATAAATTATTTGATAATAGCACACTTTGTTTTGTTTTTAATTTTCTTTTGTATATTTTATTTTTAATTTTCTTTTGTAATTATTTCAGAGACTTTAATCCGGACAATGTTTTGTTGGATGAAGGTGGCAGTATCCTCTTGACTTATGAAAGCCGCTGGTCATGTGTACAGCATGACATTCGAGGAGGCAAAGGTTGGAAAATAATGGATGGGGAGGTATTTCATTTATGGAAAGGTTACTTGGCCCCAGAGCTTGAATCTCCACTAACATATCCAAGTGCTGCTTCTGACTGGTGGTCTGTAGGAGCACTAATGTATCATATGTTGACTGGTCAGGTAAGGTGATCGGGAAGCAAGAGGATGTGCTGACAAAACATTATTGTGAATTTAAATCTTCATTGTTAAGTAGATTCTCAAATTTACAAAGTTTTCAGTTTGCATCTAGCTGCACTTGTAACTAAAATATTCCAAGATGTTTTAAAAAATGTAAATATAAAAAAAGGATGTAGAAGGTAATGCATGTAGAAGAGCCAAGCATATGCAATTCCTGTATTTGTTCCCATTTCAACTGATGTTGCTTTGTTGAGAATGTAACTCAGGCTAAGTTGGGTCCTGTCAGTTTAGAAATTATGTATGTTGACTAATTTTATTGATTTATTATTCATTTGTCATAATTTCTTGGATGCTTGATTTTAAAGATAATGACCTATTAGGCTACTTTCATATGAATACTTTTTCACTTGACAAGTTTTATTTCCTCTTGAGATTTGTGTGTATCTCGTTAAAATACCAGCAGAATCTGAGAACAGGTAACCTCAACGCATTGTTCAGTAAGGAATGTAACAGGCATATAGATTTTAGAAACTGTGAATTATTCATAGTTTATTAAATCTTTATATGGTAAGCCTAAAAGGCTAGATAAAATTTGCATGATTGCCCCCTAAAGAATTATTAAAATTTGTGTTTCCGTTTGCAAAGCCAGGGAATTGGGTAGTTCATATATATAGACCATCTAGTCTTGGTTAAAGGAAACTTAAATAAAAGAAGTTGGTGTTCAGTCAGATGAGCAGTAGTAGACCTGCTTTTTAAGAATATGAGTCAGGAAAAACAGAAGCCAAAACAGAATTCCAAAGTTTGGAGACAGAAGGAAGAGATAGGTATTGAACTGTGTAATCCCAGAAGGATTATTGATTTCCACAGGGTAAATGTGAGGAGAGTTGGTCTGACAAGTGTTAATATTGCGGCCCATGTATAATAAGACTTAGATTAATTTCTAAGTAATTTGTGCAGCAAGCAGTAAATATCATCCATGAGAACAGAGATAAGGTTTTCACAAATCAAAATCCTCCTTTTGTTTTAAAGTTAGTCCTTTTTTTAAAAGATTACACAAAAAGCAGTGTAAATCGATCCCTTTATTAATCTGTGAGATTATTCTTGTTTGAGATTAAATTTTTATTTTTCCTACAGAGTGTTTCAGCTGCACATCCCTGTGGTGTCACATCTCATACAGAACTTTTCATGCCATCTCACCTGTCTCCTGAGGCAGCATCCCTTCTCTCTCAGGTAAGATTTTTGTTCGGGAAAAAATAGCACAAACAGATGATAAAAAAACAAATTGTTCATACATGGAACAAACCTTTGGTCGTAACAATAGAATAAATCTTGTAGCCAGCAGAAAACTGGTTAAAAAACAATAAAAGATTGTAAAGCAAGGAATCTGTGGTATCTGGCAACTCATGCATATACAAGGTGGAAGCTAGTCACCAACTAGGCATGAACACCCATGACGTGTCAGTCTTTTTTTGACCGCCGTGGAGAGTGGTCACTTGTGCTCTCCTTTCCAAGCCGGTTGCTTTGCATACCCATGATTTCTTTCAGTGTGTTCGTGTGTGTGCCTTGTTGATTATCATGGAGTCCTCCAATTCTTCTAGGCCTCGTCAACGCATGTGCCTGGCCATTAACCCCTTCTTTACCAGGTGGGTGAGCAGAATGTAAACATTGTGTTTGCTGCTGAACTGAATCTCTCGGTAGTGACTCCAGTTTGGAGGGGTGCGCATCGTAAAAAATATTTGCCAAAAATACACTAATCAAGACAGGCTAATGAAATTATCAGGTATTATTAGCACTATAATAACGCTTATTCTCTGTTAGTTTTATCATCCTACAGGGAAAATGAAATGATTTTATGAAAAAAAATGTGAAAACTCAGTGTCCCTTGTACAAGGGACACTGGTGGTCGGTGAGAAAACTACAGTCTTGAATAGAAATTCGGTCTTACAGAATGTCGGTATATCGCACCTGGAACATGCACATAAAGTATTATCAAAATAGAACAGTAAATAAGCACGTAATAACAAAAAAAAACAAAGAGCAAAACTAAAGCGAAAGCCCCGCCAATAAATATGGAAATCGCAAATTTATAGTATATCTTTAAAAATTGGTCGATGTTCATTTCTATGTTTTCTAAGATTAGTTTCATCCACAGAAAAACACTTTTAGGGGTATCAGGGGTATCTAACTAATTTTTTCAAGTTCTTGTCCTCAGAAAAAATTGCTTTTTTGCTTTTTTCTCGGTGGTTTGGTTTTTTATATATAAAGTTACTATAAGGCTTTATTTTTACCTTCATTTATCTAGTGTTCATATCTTTTTATTTGTAGAATGTAATAAGTGAATAAATAAATAAATACAGTAAATGATGATACAACTGGTTTTATACTTGGGTAGAAGTTATTACATGTTTACGCTTGTCTGGTTTTGTGATTTTTTGTTGAGACGTAGTTCATCTGTCACATACACACTACTATAAGCAGTATAATATTTTTTTGGGTTCATCATACGTCTGGCATCGGTCATACTGTTTATTTTGCTCCAAACTCTTCAAACCGAAAATTACAGAATGATTGGAAGTCCCTATCTGAAAAAGAGGAGTTTTGGTGGTACTATGCGTACCACCTTTATGCACCCGTGCGGTGGTAGTAGACTTGAATGGTGGTACCCACCTACCTCCAAACAAACTTTCGGTAATGAAGAGGTTAAGGGTTTTCAGTGCTCCAGGTTTTTGGCTGCTACCATTACAGATCCCCATACTACATGCAGTAGGTGCTGATCTAAATTTTGTATCATTACTAATACTTGCCTGGAATGTTGTTCCTGGCCTTTGTCGCAGTGGAGTGGATTCTATAAGAGGGAGCATCGTAGAGTATCCACTTGTCCTTGGGACGGTTTTTCGCCACCTCATTTAAACGGTTCACCATCCCCTTCTTCCAGAAGTGTTCTCTCTGCATTGATTGTACTGCTGTTTCCTTCCTTTTCTTCCATCAATCCGTCATTGGAGGTATATTGGGAGTTGCACAGGATGAGATTGTTTAATGTAGCCCCCTCTCCTGAGGGATATAATGTCCTTCCTGAGAGGGAGGAGGCTATGCCTTTTGCTTCCTTTATTTCAGATCCCAAATCAAATGAGATGGTGGCTGTTTGGGTATCTAGGGTGGCGTCTCTACCTCGTGTTGTTGTGACATCATCACAACCTCTCGCTGAGCCATCAGAGCTGTTTCAAGTTATGGTTGAGAGTCTGGACTCTGTTTTTCAAGAAAGGTATTCTGCTCTCTCTGGCAATCAAGAAAGGTATTCTGCTCTCTCTGGCAAAAAGAGTCATAGAAAGAGTGATTCTTCTCCCCTCCTTATCCAGCAAGAGACGTCATAGAGGGGAATAAGCTCTCACCTCCATCTCCTGCTTTTCATCTCCTCCCCCTCCTCTCCTTGAGTCAAACGGAGAATTATGGACTTTGTGGCGTTCTTCTCTTTGGCGAGTGAGAGGAGTGCTTTGCTGACTTTCTCTACACGGCCGTGTCTCTCCCTTATGTGTACATGAACATGACCATGGAAATGTTAACCCTCCATCTCAACTATCTCTGTCTCCTTTACCTGTTCCAGTCCGTTGTAAAGATGATAAGACTCCGATTAAGAGGTCGAAGGTGCTATGACGGTGTTTCCTGCGCCTTCCAAGGATTCTTCTCTATGCAAAACGTGTTGTGGTTGACGGTCCAAGAACGTGAGGCAACTCATGGTACGCGCACGTGTTTCTTGTTCACCTTCCAAAGACCAGGACCTTAGAAATTAGTCTCCTTCAGGAAGTTCGCTTAGGTGTCGTTCTTCTCAAGACCGTGCTCGGAGGTCTTCGCACGGCCGTTTACTTGACTCGTCACACATCCGTGTACAAGGTTCGTCCTACAAATGTGTATGTGGTTCATCGCATGAGCGTGTATACAGTTTGGTTTGAGACTATGTACATGTTTCTTTCGCATGGCTGTGTTCCAGAACCCTCTGTTTCAAGATCTTCATAGTTAGGGATTACACTCCAACCACCATGGGGCGGCATGATGCCTGGCTTGCTAGGGTAGCCTCTCCGTACCATTAGGGAAGGATGAGGATCCTTCCAAGCCTTCTTCTTCATGTCATCAGTCTCTTTGCTGTAACCAAGGAGGGAGACAGCCAGGATTTTTTTGTCTTCTTTCTCAGAGGTTATTGATCTCATTTGCGAGTTCGATAATCTTGGGTGTAGAACACAACTCAGTCTTCTATGACCCAATGACCCCTATGGGTATAGGGGCCTTGCTAGGTCCAAGGCAAGATACTAAGTCTTTGTTGTTTGAGCTTCCCTTTTGTTTTAGGGCATGCTCAGTCTATCTTGCAGCATGTTACACACCTTGGTTTCAGAATGAGATGGCTCTCTGCTCTCCAATAGGTCACCTCAAAGTGCCTTCCCTCCTCCCTCTCAGGCAACATAGGAAGTATTATTCCACCAATGTGGTTCAGCTGATGCCCACCCCGTCACCTTAATTTGGACGTGATCTGTCTTCTTAAACCTGGTTTTGACCCTGGAGCTTCACCAAGGACCTTTGCTATGGAGGCTACTGCTTCTACCATCTTACCGGACTGTGTCCTGATTAGACTTGTGGTCCACTGTGGTAGCCAGGATAGCATAGGATCGAGCTGAGGGAGGTTCAGTCAGGCTCTTCCTCCTTTGTCAGGCTATTGCAGTCCTGAGGCTAAGGCCATTTCGTATCAAGGCCATCTTAGTGCGACTTTGTGGGCCAACCTCTTCCTGGCTAAGAGGGAAGTGACCTTGTTGAAGGTGGCAGCATCAGTAGATTCGGACAAATTTTTAATCAAATTGTATTTTTCATAGCTAACAAACATTGAGCTCTTAACGTTTACTGCCCACCTCTAGTCACCCCTTTCTCTTTTCCTGGGTTGGGGAAAGATTGACGCATCATGGTGTTCTATGCCTGATCAGTTACCAGCTTCCACCTCGTATACGCACGAGTTGCCAGATGCCACAGATTCCTTGCTTTACAATCTTTGATTGTTTTTAACTGGTTTCAAGCTGGCTCAAGAAGATTATCCTAATGTTACAACCTCAGGTTTGTTAGCTATGAAAAATACAACTTGATTAAAAAATTTTTCATATCACGAATCTAAAGACAAGTTAATTGGGATTTTGCAGCTGTTGTATTACCAGTAATTGATGGAGAAAAAGATGGGAGATTAATGTGGATGGTGAGAGTGATAATGATGGGTAAATTATTTCAATACAGCACAGGCAGTCCCTGGGTTACGACAGGGGCTCGTTCTTGAGACGCGTTGTAACCCAAAAATTGTCGTAAGCGGAACATCATAAAAAATACTAAGAAAACCTTACTTTTAATGCTTTGAGTGCATTGAAAACTATGTAAACTGCATTCTTATTGCATTTTTATCAAAAAAACCTTCATATATTGATTATTTTGCATTTTTAGTGTCATATTTCTTCTGCCAGATGAGCGTTGTAGGCGTCGTAACCCTGGAAATAATTTCTGATGAATATAGTTGAAAAGCGCCTTAACCTCGGAACGTCATAAGCCGAACCCGTCGTAACCCGGGGACTGCCTGTATTTGGAAGCAGTACAGACAACTTTCACTTATGATTGATCTGTATGTTTGATCACTGATCGATTAAGAAGTTTCCTACCCAAAGTCTGTCTGATCACCCTTGAACAGCTTTTATAGTTGCTGTCAATTTCCTTTGTCTAATCTAACAGTAGGCACTCCCCAGGTTATTGGTGATAGTTTTATGGCACTTGTCATTGCGCCTACAACTGTAAACAATTTTTGGTGCCAAAAGTGCCAGTTTCCGGTTATCAGCCCCAATTATTAAGTACGGGCAGTCCCCGGCTTACGACGGGTTCGGCTTATGACATTCCGAGGTTAAGGCTCCTTTCAATTATATTCATCAGAAATTATTTCCAGGGTTACAACACCTACAACGCTAATCTGGCAGAAGAAATATGACACCAAAAATGCAAAATAATCAATATTTGAAGGTTTTTTTGATGAAAAATGCAATAAGAATGCAGTTTACATACTTTTCAATGCACCCAAGCATTAAAAAGTAAGGTTTTCTTAGGATTTTGACGACATGTTCCAGGTTTACGACGATTTTCGGCTTAAACGAACGTCTCAAGAACAGAATCCCCAACGTAACCCGGGGACTGCCTGTATTGGCACCAATATATCCCTAACAGAGGAGCCACTAACTGGTTATCGGATGCCAAAATGCGATTAGCCAAAAATCGTCAATTTTCAGTTGTTGCTGATTTTCGATTATCATCAAGCAAACAAGGCAATAATAATCTGTATACAAATAATACCCTGAGAATGATTGAGTTTCTTGCATTTTCATTTTGCTTATGTAGCCTTTAGTACAGTGTATAACTTTGAGAGAGAGAGAGAGAGAGAGAGAGAAAAAAAAAAGTTTTTTTGATATGAAGATATCCATTTAGTACAAATCAGTGTTAGCCAGTCAGTTACTGTATTTTTCTTTGAAAATTTGAAAACCTCTCCTGGTTTTGAGGTAACTTTTAATTTATTGCAGAGAAATTCCTTTAAGTTTGTTCATACGCGAGCAAACCTTCGGTCTTAACAATAGGATAATTTCTGGCGCCTAGCTGGATCCAGTTAAAATACAGATGAAAACAAGGAATCTTGTGATATCTGGCAACGCATGCGTAGATCGGGTGAAGAGTGGTCAAGGACCACTTGCGTACGCCACTGCGTCAGTCTTTTCTTTAATCGCCTGGGCGAGAGTCGTGGTTAAACCTCTCTTGGCATTTACCTGGTTCATTGCCCGTTTCTCTGTGTAGTGTGTGTGGTGTGGTGTGTGGTTCTGGTTGTTATGGCTTCTGCTGCCTCCTTCCTCGGAGCCTTGTAAATGTGTGCCCCGGGATTCCAGGTTTTCCATGTTCTCGTTTTTTGGCTTCGGAGGCGACTGATCCCCACATCACATGTAGTAGATACCATTCTAATTTTTGTACTATAACGAATCCTTGCACTGAATGCCAGGCATAGCCTAAGAGCAGTGGAAGTCGTTTTTATACAAGAGAGAACATCGGAGGGTTTCGACTCTTCCTTCTTGGGAAGGTTTTTGCCTCTTTCCCGATGCTTTGTCTCCAGCAGATCCATCACATAGTAGCGTTGTTCCTGTGTCTTCCTTCCTTTTCTTCCATTGATTCGTTGCTGGAAGTATTGGGAGGCCACCAGGCTGATTTTTGTAATGTCGCCCCTTCTTCTTCGGGAATTAATTTGATTCCCGGGAAGGGGGAGGCTTTTTTCATCATTCTCATTATTCCAGAGTCGGAGACGTCCCAAGATGGCGGTGATTTGGAAAACATCTGGGGCTAGGGGGTCCCCTGGCCTTGGAGGGGTTGCTAGCCCACTTTATGGAGGATCGCTACCACCCTCCTCAGGCTGGCCAGCCCATTCCCCCTCCTTCCGGCTCGGTCTTCGTGGGTAGCCGAGAGGTTAGCCATCTTGTATTGCTCTGCCAGTGACTGATGCTGCTTCCTTGAGTCGGAGGGAACAAGCCGTGGCGTCAGCCCCGTTGATGACGTCAACGGGATCCGTCTTTGTGTATTCCTTCGCCAGTGTCGTCTGATTTTTTTTTTTTTTTTTTTTTTCCCCTTCACACCAATGGGAAGCTGTGGGTACATCATCAGCACTGTGGACGTCACACTCCCATCGATGACGTCACTCCCAGTAGTCGTCTCCTCTGCACTGCCTCTCTCAGCCGTGATGTCATCTCTGCCACCCACCCCGTTCGCTACATCTCCCTTCCATGTCATCGGAGCCTTCTCTTGCAGATCAGTCTGAGGTTATATGCCAGGCAGTGCTTAAGAGGTTGGACTCTGTTTTGGATGATAAGTTGGCTGCCTTGTCGGTTGGGAGGACTGAAAGGAAACGTGTTGCTTCGTGCCCGCCTCCTGCAAAGAGATCACATAAGAAACCAGTGCTGTCTTCTTCTCCCTCTTCCCCCTCTAAGCCACGTCGGCATATCAAAGCGTTAGAAGGCTAAGACTTTGCTCTTTCTTCGCCTACGAGAGGGAGGAACAACACAGACATGTTCTCGGGAGTGTTGGGGTTCCGGAGAGTGTTAGTGTATCTTCCTTTGTGCAATCTGCAGTGACTGCTTCGTCCTCTGCATTGAATCGTGGTGTGTTGCAACCTCCCCCATCCGTGCACATCTTGAGCATGTTGCAACCTCCCCTGTCCATGCATATCGCGAGCGTGTTGCAACCTCCCCTGTCCGTGCACATGATGCAAGTGTTCCTTCTTCTCCAGGGCCTATTCGTCGCCTAAGTTAAGGATCTCAAGGCGCCTGTCAAGAGGTCCAGGTGGTGGGCATGGAGTTAGTGCAGCAGGAGTGTTTTGCCTGCCCCTCTCACTGGTGTTTCCAAGAGTTTGACTCTGGGGTATTCTCCTTCAATCTCGAGTGTTTGGGATTCCTCTCCAATTCACGTTCGTACATCTGCCACACCTGTGACCATTCACGGACATGTTAATGAGTCATCTGTTGGAGGAGTACATAGTGATGTTCCTAGTGTTATAGTGGATTCGTCTCAGGAACTGACGCGTGGACCCAGCCCAGAAGGGTTAGTTGGTGTTTTGGGCTGTTTGGCTGCTGATCCTTTGTTAATTTTAATGGGGAAGGTGCCTTAGAGGAGCCTGCACGTCCCTTCTTGTCGTCGGTCTCCGTTGCCGGAGCAGGAGGAGGGAGACACGCAAGAGTTTTTGTCTTCATTTTCGGAAGTTGTTGATCTCATTCATGGGTTCAACAATTTGGAAAGTAGGACTCAGGCTGGGTCGTCTTACACTCCTCCTTGCTTGGAAGCCTTGGTGGGAGCTACGCAGGATCCCAAATCATCTCTTCAGCTTCCCTTGTCGGGGCACGTCCAGTCGGTCTTGCATAAGGTTAATGCCTCTGTTTCGGACCGGGACAGTTCGCTTCGCTCTAGGGGCTCTGCCAAGCTACTACCTCCGCCTCTCAGGAGACATAGGAAGTACTATGCTATGAACTCTGCATTTTCTATGTCGCGCCATCTTAACCCAGATGTCATTTGCCTGAAGCCGGAATTGACTTTGGAGCAGGTAAGGTCAGTGGCTCCGTCCTTGTCTCCGCAAGATGCCTCAGCATTGGAATCTACAGCAGCCTCCATGTTGCAGACGGTTTCTTGGCTGGACTTCTGGTCTGTGGTCATTACCAAGATAGCTTCTGACTGGTCCCCAGAAGGGTTGGTGAGTGCATCCTCGCTTGCCAGTCTGTTGCAGTCCGGAGGCAAGGCGTTTTCGTATATGGCTCACTTCAGTGTTAATTTATGGGCTAACCTTCTTCTGATTATAAGAGACGCGGCTTTGTCTAGGATGGAGAGATCAGTTGACATGGAGTCCTTGCTGGCATTGAGGAACAGAGATCTATTGGAGTCCCAATATTTGTTTCCTCGGACTAAGCTCAAGAATGCGATAGACCGGGGCCGGGCTGACACCAAAGACAGACTGGTGCACCAGGCTGTGTCTAAGTCGGAGTCTTGTCCTCGGAGACGTCCAGCTCCTCCTCCTTCCCCTGTCCAGCAGCGGTCAAGAAGATCGTCGCCTGGTAGGCCGTCGAGGAATTCGGGTTCAGCAGGGACTTCCCGTTCAACTCAGCTAAGGTCAGAGGATCAACGTCCCTTTCGCTCTTGTTCCTTTGAGCCGAGATGGGGCCCAAGGGGCAGAGGTAAAGGGGGCCGTTGGTAGGTTAGGCACCTCTCCCTCTCCTGCGCCACAGATGGGGGGTTTCCTGGCATGCCATTGGGCCTAGTGGCAGAGTTATGGGGCGGAGAAGTGGGTGGTGTAGATGTCCTTCAGGTGGGGTACCTACTGCCATTCAACTTCTCTCCTCCTCTGTCGGACAAGCTGCAGCTCAGAACTCAGGAAGGCATATCCTCCAGATTCTCTGAAGTTCTTGGCTCTCCGGGAGGAACTGCAGAAGATGCTGGACAAGGACGCGATAGAGGAAGTGGTGCGTCCGTCTTTGGGGTATTACAGTCACATCTTCTTGGTGCCCAAGGCGTCGGGAGGATGGAGACCTGTGATTGACTTATCCACCTTGAATCACTTCATCAGGAAGACACAGTTCAAGATGGAGACCCCGCGTTCGGTGTTGGCTGCCGTGAGGGAAGGCGACTTCATGCTGTCGATAGACTTAAGGGACACGTACTTCCAAAATCCCTGTTCATCTGACGTCAGGAAAGTTCCTTCGCTTCTCTCTTGGGGACAAGGTCTTCAAGTTCAATGTCCTAGGCTTCGGGCTGACAACAGCCCTTCAAGTGTTCACAAAGGTCTTTTCCCTCGTGTCAAGTTGGGCCCATGCTCAGGGGATCCGTTTGCTGAGGTACCTCGACAATTGGTTGGTCTTGGGAGTTTCCAGGGAAAAGCTGCTGCAGGACAGGGATCGTCTACTCCGGTTCTGTCTGGAACTGGGCATCGTAGTCAACCAGGAAAAGCTTTTGTTGTGCCCTGTCCGGGCCCTGTGTTGCTATCTTAAAAGGACTCGGCACTTTAGACCAGGCTGCCGCAGACTTTTTGCTAGCACAGGCCGTATGAAGAAAGAGGTGTCAAAGAATACTAGCTCTTTTTGGATACAGGAAGCCATCAGACAGCCATACTTGGGACTCTTGATGATTCCACCACCACATCTGTGCAGGCTAGAGCACATGACGTTAGGGGTATTGGTCCCTCTCTGGCTTTCAAAAAGAACTTCGGCTGTACATAGAGCGCTGAGCGCTGGTACTGGTTACGCCAGTCCACGTTCACCTCTTTCTGTCTTAAGGATGCTGCCCACAGATCTGCGGACACATTGTCCCTGGGTCCTGTGGTGGCTGCCCAACAGTTTGTGTAACTTATAGTTCACTTTTGTATCTTACCTAAGATGATTGTGTGGATGAGAGAATGTGAGTTGGTGCTCTACTCCTTTCTCTTGTACCTTTCCTTCTTCCTTCGAGCGGGTTAAGGAATAGACACGTCCCTTCGAGCGGGTTTAGGAATAGAAACGTCATTTGTTGGACTGGTCTGATACAGGTGAGTAAGGTAGTCATACTGATAGTGTGGTTGCTTAATATACAAATATCAAACCCTCTATTTGGTAGCATTTGACCGTCAAAGTTTCTCTTTGGTTATCTATTACAGTGGTTCTCCCATATATCATTGTATGTCATCAGGGTTGAGTGGTTAGATATCAATTTATCTAGCTTCTCAACAGGCTTCGGCCCTCTCAGAAGTCATCTTCTGGAAGCTGGGACTGGTGGGTAGGCCCCCAGCCGGTTTAGGATGTCTTGTACCTCCCTCCAAGTATGAGTCTATCCTATTTTTAAGACCGAAGGTTTGTTCACATATGAACAAATGACAAATTTTCTAAGACAATTTGTATTTTTCATAGGTACAAATCTGAGGTCTTAACATTATACTACCCGCCTCTAGCCACCCCTCTGTGTGTTAAGACATCCCGAGTTGGGAAAGACTGACGCGGTGGTGGCCATAGGTGAGTGGTCCTTGACCACTCTCACACGATCTACGCATGCGTTGCCAGATATCACAAGATTCCTTGCTTTCACCTGTTTTTTAACCGGATCCAGCTCCAGGTGCTAGAAATTATCCTATTGTTAAGACCTCAGGTTTGTAGCTATGAAAAATACAAATTGTCTTAGAAAATTTGTCATTTTAATAATATATTTGACTTTTGTAATAGTTGTGAAACCCATAAAGAAAGATACATTACTAATTGGCATTAAAATTTGAGATATGAAGGGAGGCACTTACCTATCATGCTCCCTCAGCTAGGGAATTTCTTCCCCTTAACACAACTCTCAGTGCATAGTTGTAAAACCATAAAGAAAGATATATCACTACATTGGCAAAATTAAACATTGAGATATGAAGGGAGGCTTACTTACGTGCTACCCTCAGTAGCCCCCAAAACACACTCTCAGCTAGGGAAATTTCTCACACAAACAAAATCTCAGAGCATTACCTTAGTGAAACCCATAAAGAAAGATACATCACTAAATTGGCAAAATTAAACATTTGAGATACAAAGGGAGGCACTACCTAGGGAGTGGCTCCCTCAGTGATTACCATAAAGAAAGATACATCACTAAATTGGCAAAATTAAACATTTGAGATACAAAGGGAGGCACTTACCTATCGTGCTCCCTCAGCTAGGGAAATTCTTCCCCAACACAACTCTCACTCTCAGTGCATGTCTTGGTCTAAATTCTATATTCTATTCCAATCTATTAATGAAATGAGGAACCTAACATAATCATATAGCAAAAGTTGCTTTTAGTTGGGAAACTGAGTCATATTTACCTATATGAGATACATAGCTATCAGTATACAGTATAATCTGTTTTACACAAATGTAAAGTTTGGCGCTAGAAATCCTAATGTTAAGACGAAGGTGTTAGTTATGAAAAATACAAATTAGTTACAAATTTGGTATTTTTGTACAGGGAGGTCTTAAAGGTGTGAAAACACAATCTTATATCCATTAACAATTTTCTTTCCCTTTGAATTTATTATTCTTGGGTGAGTTTATGATTTTTGAGAGCTCAGGCAGTAGTCATATTAACTACAGCATTCATATTTGTTTACACTTTGAAATAAATTTTTTCTTCTTATACATAGTTTGGTTAAAGTTTCTTTTTTAATGGAAAGAATGCATGTAAATTTCAAAAGTATGATTCCATATTAATTTTTAAAGAGAACCACGTTTTGTTTCCAAATATATTAGGCTCATGACTTGAGCTTAATAAATAGAAATGTTTAATTGCATAATTAAATTTACCTTTCAGTTGTTGTGTGCCCCACCCAACAGAAAGGCTTGGAGGTGGTATTGCAGGACCACAGGAGATCAAAGACCATGCCTTCTTCACTGGCATACAGTGGACTGAATGAAAATTTTCCCTACATACGTGACTGAATAGGAGAGAATCATGTTTGTGAAAATTTGATGGTCAGTAAGTCATGGTTAAAGTTTTCATGGTTTATTCCTTCTCACACTGAATATATAGAGTACAGTATAGACATAATATTGGCTTTTAGTCATAAATGTAATGTATTTTATCATTCAAAACAATGTCTCAAAAACAGTTTGCTGGTTCAGTATGGGAAAACTGAATAGTGGTTATCAAAAGATTTTCAAGAGTACTTGAAACTATTTTTGTCAAAGCTCTGAATACACTGTACTAGTATAATTAGACTTCGTTGAAGCCTCAAGGATTAATGTTTCCGAATTTTTGGCACTAATGCACAAATTGTTTCAAATTTTTAGGTGAAAATTTGTCGTAAAATACCACTTTTGGCATTCTTGTTATATGTGTACTTGTCCATTTCTTTACAATTTATGTGTAGTACAGAAATTTGTGGTCACAGATTCCCTTTGAGACTGAAGTTTGTAAATTTGTATGTTATCATATTTTACTATATTTTTGCAAGTGTAGGTGGGTGCTGAAAAGTTGTTTTTGAAAATCGTGGAGCTTTTTCAAAGCTTGTTATGTTTGCAATTTTGTTTTTTACTGCTTGCATAGACATAATTTATATCTAAATCAAAATATGCCTATAAATTAATTTTATTTTATAATATTTGTTTTTGAAGCATATAACTTTTTGTTAAGGAAGCCAAATCTTTATAGATTGTTTATTATATTTATGAATATATTTATTTAGTAGCTATTGTATGAAATCATAACAGTATTAATAAGTCTTAGGTAAAGGAAGTTTGATCTTGTATATACATATGTAGAAAATATGGTTTCTATAATTTTCTCATCAGTGCAAAGGCTTTACAAAAACAATATTCCAGATATGAGGGACATTGGCAAATGTGTATGTAGTACATACATGAACTACATTTTATCTAGCCATGTTCGTAATGATTTGAATTTCATCTCTAAATTTCCAGTATTGACTGCAACATGTCACATACGTATCTAGGGTAGTATAAAGGAGGGAAGTATAATACTAATTCTAAGAGAACAAAACTAAAAAGCAGGGTGAGTTACTTTAATAAGGGATTTAGTCTCACAGCTATGTTGTGTGTGCTTTTTTTATACGTAGATGGAAATTAGTCATTTTACCAAGAGCTACATAAGAAAGCTCTTTCCACTTTTATGTGATATTGTGAGGTTATATAAAATGAGAGTGAGAAGCAGTCCTAACATCACAGTACGTACTGTAATTAACTTTTATGTATATATTATAACTCAGGTGCTAGCAGTGAATAATACAGTAGTAGTAATGACGACTAATACAGTGTTATTTTTTGTATAACTTTCATATACAAAATTTATGAAATATAAATGTTTAATTACTTTAAGTTGATTTGAACATCAATTGAAATTGTTTTTCATGATACCTCGAAATGCATATTCTCTGTAAACCACAAAATTCTTGTGTTTTATGAAGTGAAGTGTGTATTTTGCACTTCTATATTGAAATTCTCTTGTTTTTTTTGTTTTTTTTTAAGTTACCCTTCCTTTTTGACATGACTTTCAAGTTGCAATAAGAAGTAAGGAATTTAGGTTGTAATAGAGATTATTTATTGTAGTACGTTACTTGCAACTGACTGGGTAATTTTTATATTCTTGTTGTATCAGTTTGACCCTGTGAATAACTCTTGATACAGGTTAACCATCTCTTATCCGTAATTCTAAAAATTTATATTTTTCATTGAGGGAAGTAGCCATTTGCAAACTTCAAATAGTACAGCTATATTCACAATAATGATTTTAATAAAACATGTTTTGCTTACTGTATCCAGTTATACAGCATATTGCATTTGTTATTATCATATGACAATAAAAAAATGTTGCAATCATGGTCCATTTGCATTTGGTCTCCATATGCATTTGGTAATGTTTACATTTTTATAATCTCAGCTGACCAAGTACTACCAGACATCCATCATTTACATAATTCAGACACACATTAGCAGATTAACAAAGTTGGGTCTACAAATGCATGTTAATTTATTTATAAAAGCAATAAATTGTAAAGGAAATGAGGATGTAATTTTGACAGTTTTGGACATCACTTCTGCATATTCCAAAATTTTTGCAACCTGTGCGTTATTCATTTTATTTAGCTGCAGCTATACCTGCAGCTTAAATTTAGTGATATTCTTTCTTAGGACTTCCATTACCACTGAGAATTTAGAAGTTTTAACAGGTTAACAACTTTAACACAGCTTCCTAATAAACATGCAATATTTACAGCAAATAAACTTTGGTATAATAAAGCTGTTTCTCAATTTTGTTTTTTTTCATATATGACAGTACTTGCTACTGAGTATAACAGTTTTGCATGAAATACTAAGTGGTTGTTAATTATTGGAAATATTATTGAAATATCAAACAAGCCATAAGTGTGGTAAGCCTGTTGTATTTGCATTTAGCCTAATGAAATTTAGCTTCTAGGCCTATTACTTAGTCGAAAGCTAATTTAGATGTGATGCGCATTATCAATTAAATTTGCCAAAACGGAAAAAGGCATAGGAAGCTTAGCCTAGCCTAACCTATCAAAATGGAACCTTGCACATTAAAGCATAGCTAGAGAATCAATCTACTGTAAATGCAAAGATATTATTATTATTATTATATCATTTTGTTCTAAGGGGTCCACAAGAATAAAAAATTTAAAATATTAATAGTTCATGTATAATTTTAAAAAACTACAAAGCTTTCGAACCCTTCCCTGGGTTCATCTTCAGTCCAAATGAATGATTAAACAAAACAAGTACTACTTGAAAACAATAAACAGTCTCTCTGAAGATTGTTGACACAGGTAATTAACTCTTATGAACCAGGCAGTGAGGAGGAGGACAGTTAACTCCAACAATTATAATTTTTATTATAAAGGATTAGTTTAGCCAGACCTATGAGCCAAATGCAAAGATGTGAAGAAAATTTTTTGGTTTTACTACATGTTTTTGTTGGAAGTAAATGTGCAATTGTGGTTATGGAGCTAGCTTCAGTGCCAAACTATGAAAAAATCCAAAAACAAGGTTTTGGATAAGGGATGGTGAACCTGTACCATTTTACTATTGAATTTTATAGAAATTAAGGGAAGGTATTCTAATATTTTGGTCACATGTACAAGCAAACCATACAATATTATGGAGTTTGTAACTGATTTTCATACATTAACCTTACATAAATTGTAATTTTTGTTTAGGTATCAAGCTTTGTAAGCAACTGGTCATTTAAACATTGTTATGGATTTAAACTTGAATATAGAAATATGTATGTTATAGTTTTAAAAAGGCTGAAGTATTCTGTAAAATTTTAGTTTGTAAAAGGGGGATAGTTTTTAAGTCTAGTGGATGGAATGTGAAATTTTTAAATGGTAGAATCTGCACATGTACCTGTTCACCAATTCACATTTATAAACTCACAACTTCAGCAGAATCTCTAAAGGAAGTTATAAAGCAAAGGGAAAAGAGACCAAAAGGAATAAAGAAAAATCAAATGAAATCCAAACTGGGAGTCAAAGGGACACTGTATATAACCTTTAGTATCATCTATATATGCCATACATAGTACTGCACTCAAATTGGCAACCTCCAAAAAAGCGCTTTAGAACAACAAAAAAACTTGTATCCAGCAGAAGAAGAAGAAGAAAAAAAAACATATCTAGCTGAAAGAGTACTTACTCAATAAATTAAATGAAGCTTCCATAACAGTGGAAACAGTGGAACTATGCTGGATCCCTTCTCATGCAGATAATAAAGTAAATAAAAATGTTAATACAGCAGCTATGGATACATCTACCGTAATGAGATAAAATGTAGGCTTCTTATATGGATGATTATCTGGCACAATAGGAGTTACTTTTTCCTTGGTGTTGCTTAGCTGAAAGCAACCTTATATTAAGCAAAACATAATTTATTGGAGAATACAGTTTTGTTCACTTACAGTTTCCTCTTCGATGGTATGCCTCAGTGGCGTGATCTGTATGGTCTTGACTTGCCACCTCGGTGGCCACGAGTTCGATTCTGGGGCATTCCATTAAGTGTTAGAGATGTCTATCTCTGGTGATAGAAGTTCACTCTTGACTTGGTTCAGAAGTCACTTATAGCTGTTGGTCCCGTTGCTAAATAATCACTGGTTCCATGCAAAATAAAAATACCATACCAACAAACAAACAAGCAATCTTCAATGGTAAGACATACAAGAAAATGAGGAAAAAAGTCTTAATAAAATAGGTACATTCTGATACTGTGCTATGCGGGAACTACTTTTCATGTACTACTGTACATAAACACATTGCTATCAAGATTAACTTTAACTCAGGTCTTGGGAATCTTGACCCTTCATCCATTTCCACTCCATAGCAAATAGTCAGCAGTTCTAAAATGTTTAGTTGTTCTTCATATAAAATATAAGAATTATTTAAACTATTATGCTTCCTATTTACAAAATCAACAACACTTGTGCAGAGTGTTGCTTTAAGCCAGACAGGTTGTTTTCTACCAATGACATGACTGGCTCCAGCTAGGCGCTAGAAATTAGAGACGTCCCCCATTCCTCAATGCCAGCAAGGACTCTGGGTCAACTGATCTTTCCATCCTGGATAAAGCTGCGTCTCTTCTAATCAGGAGAAGGTAAGCCCATAAATAATCACCGAAGTGAGCCGTATACAAAAACGCCTTGCTTCCGGACTGCGACAAACTGGCAAGAGAGGACGCACTCACCAACCCTTCTGGGGACCTGTCAGAAGCTATCTTGGCAATGACCATAGACAAGAATTCCAGCCAAGAAACCATCTGCAACATGGAGGCTGCTGTAGATTCCAATGCTGAGGCATCCTGTGGAGACAAGGATGGAGCCACCGGCCTCACCTGCTCCAAAGTCAATCCCGGCTTCAGACGAATGATATCCAGATTAAGATGACGCGACATCAAAAAGGCAGAGTTTGTAGCATAGTACTTCCTATGCCTCGTGAGAAGTGGGGGTAGCAGCTTGGCAGAGCCCCTAGAGTGAAGCGAATCTTCCCAATCTGAGACAGAGGCGTTAATCTTATGCAAGACCGACTGGACGTGCACCAACAAGGGAAATTGAAACGATGACTTGGGATACTGCGTACCTCCCAGCAAGGCTTCCAAGCAGGAAGGAGTGTAAGACGACCGAGCCCGAGTCCTACTCTCCAAATTGTTGAATCCATGAATGATATCGACAACCTCTAAAAAAGAAGACAAAAACTCTTGCATGTCTCCCTCCTCCTGCTCCGGAAATGGAGAACGACGACAAGAAGGGTGTGCAGGCTCATCTAAAGTGCCTTCCTCATTTAAATTAATGGAAGAACCAGCAGCCAAACAGCCCGAAACACCAACTAACCTGTCTGGGCTGGATCCAAGCGCCGACTCCCGTGACGAACCAACCACAACACCAGGGACATCACTACGCACTCTCCCAACAAATGACTCTTTAACATGGCCGCGAATGGGCACGGGCGTGGCAGATGCACGAACATGAGTCCCGAACACTCGAGACGATGGAGAATCCCTCGAAGTTGAACTCCTGGAAGTACCAGGGAGAGGGGCAGGCAAACACTCCTGCTGCACCAACTTTGCGCTCACAACCTTCGACCTCTTGACAGGCGCCTTGAGATCCTTATGGCGACAAATAGGCCATGGAGAAGGAGAAGTGGGAGCGCCTGCAACTTATGCATGAATGGGGGAGGTTGCAACACGCTTGCAACTCGATGCAGAGGACGAAGCAGCCACTGCAGATTGCACAGGGGAAGATACACTAACACTCTCTGGTACATCAACACTTTCAGGAACACAGGCATGTTGCTCCTCACAGCAGGCGAAGAAAGGGCAAAGTCCTTAGCCTTCCCACGCTTGATACGCCGACACGGCGGAGATGGGGGAGAAGGAGAGGAAGACAGCACTGGCTCCTTACGCAATCTCTTCGCAGGAGGCAGGGGTGATGCAACACGCTTCCTTCCAGCCCTCCCAGCCGACATGGCAGCCAACTTATCTTCTAAAACAGAGTCCAATCTCTTAAGAACCGCCTGGCATAAAGCCTCAGACGGATCAGCAAGAGAAGGGTCCGACAACATGGAAGGGAGATGCAGCAAACTGGATGGCAGAGATGACATCACAGCAGCAAATGATGATGACACCGACGAGCAAGGGGGCGCAGTGGAGACGACTGGGAGTGATGTCATCGAAGGAAATCAACATCATAAGTGGCGATAACGTCACTGCTTCCCTTCAATCTGAACGGGAAGCAGACGTCACTGGCGGAGGGATACAAAAAAATTGACCCCATGGCGTCACTAGCGGGGCTGACGCCACAGCTTCCCTCCGACTCGAAGAAGCGTCAACTGTCACTGGCAGAGCAATACAAAATGGCTGACCTCGGCTACCCACGAAGACGAGGCCAGGAGGAGGGAGGAGGGCCTGGACAGCATGAGGAGGGGGATAGCGAGCATCCATGAGGTGCGTCAGCAAACCCTCCAAGGACACTGATCTTACTTCCTGCACTTGGTTGACATTATGACTGATGGAGGTAGAGTACTTTTGTACCTGGTGATGTTATCCCATCTGGAAACTGCTCATTTCTTTAACTAGCTTCCCACACGAACACATATTCAGCTGTATGTGGTAGTCCATTGTATGCACTCTTAAAAATACTTTACAGATTGTTTGTAAATGCAAACCATTAAAATTTTTTAAGCCCCTGTTGCATTGCTTTTTGCCTTCTGCTTTTCCTCCAGTCTCTTCTTACTTGGCTGTCCAATTTCTGTAACTTTGCCTCGCTAAAATTTGGCCTTCTTATTCAGAAGAAAATCCTTTGGCGAGCCTTGAGTCTAGAAATGTGATTTGGTGGTCTTGTTAAACTATTTTATAATGATCCTAGTTCATTTCCAACTGGGCAGCAATGGATCTGTTCAAGTGCAAGGGTTTATAGTAAAAAAAGGAACTGGAGAGATGTAAGCAGATCTCTCACTACCTAATGGTTGCCCATTTCAGACGAAAGCATAAGGTTGTGCAAGGCAATGGGCCTAATTTACAAAATAAAGTTAAAAAATTGATAATACTCTATAATTGCAATATGTCAAAATTAGCTTTAACATGGCTTGCAAATTCAGAACAGGTGATTAATTTTTATGGCCTAGGCCTTTGCCACAAAAACAGTGGGATCATACTTTGTACATGAAATTTATCAAGCATTTTATTTGTAAACATATTGTAAATCGACAATCACAATATACATGATAATTTGGTCATCATTTATTTAAAAGCAGAAGCAGAACTCAAGTTTTTTATCAGTTTTTTTAATTTTATCAAGATACATTCTGGACCAATTTAGATCAGATCTTATGTTTTCACAAATGTTGTTGTAGGCCCTGTATTGTTTTGCTATTGTTGCATCTCATTTCAGAAAACATGCTTTTCGAAATGAAATGAGTATATATTTATTTTGTTGCATAAAACATTAAATGCTGTTAAAAGTTACTATTGTATCTGATAGCCAATTTTTCTAAGAAATGCGGTAGTTTTTAAGAAATGTCTCTCTTGTAATGTTAATTTCTCATTAGTTGCATACGAATTATTGAAAAATATGATCATTAAACTAGGTAATGGTGTATGCATTATTGTTTCAATTTCAGAGTTTCCATATGTCAATTTCAGAGTTATTATGGTATATTATATATATGTATTAATCTTTATCTTACATAGTTAATGTGTGGAACACAATTTATACAAATACGTAATCATATTTTAGCTAGATGACATGTTGTTATTTCACTCTTAAAACTGTAATCCAATGAAAATGCTATGGTGAGGCAGATTATTGGTATATGAGTTAACATCATTCACAAAATTTTCTTGAATTCTGATCTTGCACTTGATAATGGATATATTTAGTCATTAAGTCATGTTCACTGCTGTTTGAAGTTGTAATTTGAACTTTTCTATCCGTTTTGGTGCACGGACTTACCTTTTGAATGTTAGCATCTCAATTGCCTTAGACAGACCAAAGTTGAAGCTCATTTTTGTTTATGCACTGTGGATGAAGGTGGTGGCACTGTGGATGAAAGTGGTGAATGGTATTTTAGTGACCAAAACTCATAGAGTAGCATCACTTATTGTCATGTTGAAAATATGGTAAGTAAACCTGAAAAACCTGGGTTAACTTAGTGCCAGCATTAATACTGTAGCGTTTATTTCAAAATCATGTACTACTTGACTTGGTCTCATGAGTCAGGTTTATATAAGGAAGAAGATATTTTATGTTTAAGAGGTAGTTCTGCAAATCCTTATCTAATTTGATATTTTATGTTTAAGAGGTAGTTCTGCAAATCCTTATCATAATTTGATTTTGATACTCGAGGCCAAAGCTGGTACTGTTACCATTTTTCAATGAAGAAAATATCCCTACTTTGGTTAGATCTTTGATGTATTATGTTCACAGAAGAGTGATTGAGTGTTTGTTGCTCTTTCAACGTTAAGAGGCCTAACTATATATGCTCAAAATAAAAACATAGGACATAAACAGAGTATTGTAACTACAATGTTCTAGAAATATTTCATATTTTATTTGCGAAGTTAGACTAAGAACACTGTCTCTTGTTATTGAGATGCTACCAATGTTGTATGCTCATATATGAAGATTTTGATCTTTTGGGAAGAAGCATTTATGCCCATAGGGTAGCATATGTTACAGAATTATGAGATCTGAGAATTTCCATTATTCATTCAAAGAACCGTACTATCTTCAAAGGGATTTGCTATATGATACGACATTTCCAACAATATAAAAAATAAGTGTTTAGTCGAAGTGAGAATATCTTTGGTAACTGTGCTTACAGGCTAAAGTAGCAAGTATTTTTGATGTTTCCTTGAATGGAATGTTGGTTAGATGTGTGTATGTAATGGAATACTACCATACTGTACAACATTGTAAATATTAGAGGTGCTTCAATTAAACCAAACTGTTGAAGTTATTTAGGTTGCAGTTGTATGTAGCCTTTCACAATTTTTGCATGGTAAAACAAATAGTATGTGGAAACACTTAATAGTATATTTGTTTTTACATCTATACTGTAAAAGTTATATTGTCCTTGATGGTATTTTTGACTTTACTGGAGATAAGCCAAGATCTGTAAACTTTGTTGATAGTTCAAATGACTTGATCTTTCTAATGATGAGCTAAACAGTGATGCCATGTCCTTTTTTTTTCTTTTTTGTGTGTAGATGAGTTTGCTCAAGATGGCAGTAGTTGCTCTGTCTTTTAAGGAATTTCTTCCATACTTCAAGGGAAACCCAACATCAATGGTTAACAGTTGTTTTCCCTATACCTATTCTTATCTAGGTTTTTAACTGATTACATGGGTGGTGCCCAAAAGTTTTTTTAATTAAACAAAACCGTTATCCATACTACCCTTATTTTATCAACATCAAGGGACCTCAAACAGACATCCCTATGAAGAGCAAGGATTACATATTTACACTATATAGGTGGAGCACGCATGGCCGTGAGGGTTGAAGTGCAAAATTTGGCCACTTTTTTTTATTTCTTGTGCTTCCTAAAAAATTTTCATGGTCTATTTACACTTTTGAAGATGAGCATCTATGAATTTCTCACCTTCTTTGAACACTCATGTAGTTTCAGGATCTCTGAACTACCCAGTAATGAAGACATGAAATTATTGTAATAATATCATGAACAAATAAATTTGTCAGAGTTTTCAGTATTATTAACATGATACATCCTATGAAAATTATCTAGTTTATTTAACATCTTCTCTATGTTTTCAGCCAGGAAAATATTATGAGAATATCATGAATCTCTTTACCAGATTGATATAGTAATTAATAAGTAAATTACACTAATGTGAATTTGATTTGCTTATCACTGCTATAACAACTCTGCTGTTAAAAAACAAGATAACCTTTCTGTCATGTTGGCTTGGATTTAGTGTTAAATTTGACCCTAAGTTTAGAGTTTACTAATATTAGGTTCATTCTCAGTAAATAGATCAGATTTAAGTCAACGCTGTTTGAAAATACGTATACTGACCAGTTAAAATGAAAAGGTTAAGGTTCTGACAAAATGTGCTTCAAGGATACTTTTTTCCAAAACTTAATTTTATTGTTGGTTGGAAACTGGACAGCCACAGAAAATTTTAATTATTCTGCTATCTCATCATGTTGGGACTGGGTCATGTTGATTACTGTATTCATCAAATATCCTTGAGTCAAAAGGGTCGTCCAATTGGAAAATAAGAAAATGGTACTTCATTATAGTGTACATCCTGGAATGAGGAACACCAGAGTGTTCTTTTAGTTTGTTATTATCACATTCCACAGGTTGGAAGTCATTAGTCTTTGAGTTTATACCAGAATTTGTAGCTAAGATGCAGAATCCTTCATTTGCAGATGACAGATTTATCTCGTTTTCTATATCTTCTTTGGGATATAGTGGATAATGACCCTGAAGTAATGTTAATTGTGTCCTGTCAGGGTGCTGCATGCTTATCTAAAAAGAATTCTGCCTCTCAGACCTAGATGTCGGAGGCTTTTTGGGTCAAGAAAGAGGTGTCCAAGAATACAAATATTTTGGTTAAGAGAATGACCTAGGGATGCATATTTGACAGAATCTGAAAGGTCAGATAATGTGTGAGAGCAAGAGCACATGACATTAAAGACCTGAGCTCTTCTTTGGCCTTCAAGAAGAATGTCTCCTCAGGGTAATTTTGAAAGCTGGCATTTGGTTAGTCAAAACCACTATCACTTTCTCTTACTTGAAGGACTTTGCCCACAGGTCCTTGGACACTTTTTTATTTTTTATTTTATTTTTTTTGCTCAAGTGTGTAGCTCATCCAGTACCCCTGGCGGGTCAGATTGTATCTATAGTATTCCCAAAATTACCAGACCTCTGGCAGGGCTATTTGGGTTTCCCCATGTGTGTTTAATCAATGCATATCTGCCAAATTTATAACAACAGAGAGGTTAAAACCTTTTCTCCGTCCTTTACCAGATTTATCAGATATCATCTTTCCGTTACACGAATTCTAAATCAATCTATAAAGTATTTTTATGCAATAACTGGAAACGGAATCCGATTTTCTATCAACATGGCATCACATTTTGGTGCTGTTAAAATAGGTATTTTCTAGATGAAAGGCTAAAGGAAGTCCATATGCTATTTCATAAAAAAAAAAACTCTTGCTCGGACAGCTGTAACCTTTAGAAGAGGAGATCGAGAGCAGGCCAGCATAGGAAGGAGATCAAAGCACCTGGAAATGAAAAGCCCCTATAACTTATAATTATAGCCTAAGGGTTTGTCTCAAAGACATTCAAAGGTCTGTCGCGCACGTCAGTTTGTTTTTTGTAAAATTGGCTAAGGCAGACCTTTAAAAGGCACACCAATCACCAAAGAGGTCTCGTCACGGTGGCAAGACTACTATAGTCCAAGATGAAGGTATGAAAGCAGAATGAATTAAATGACTCGTGTCTTTTCTTTCTTACATTTTTTATCTTCATACTTCTTTACCTACGGACAGTAGGAAGGAGAATACCATCATAAGCTGGAACAGACTAATACAGGTGAGCTAGACAGCCATGCTGTTAGAGTGATCAATAATGTACTGTATGATACTTTTCAGTAGCAACATAGCGCTCTGTAGGAAGAAGAGAGAGGAGTAATAATAAACCCTAATAAGAAAATATGTTGGTTTGGTATGGGAAAAACAGATAGTGCTCCATCTTCATAGACGCAATGAACTGTCATTGTATGAAACATCCAGATTTGGGAACCTACAAAGATACTCGTATACTATAGGTTAGAACGGTTGGAGGTTCCAATTATCTTAGAATATCTTTTTAATTCAGAAAATTGACAAAAGGTGGCAAACCCCCAGTTGGTTTATAATACTTCCCCCCAACCAATGAGTAAGTCTATCCTAATGTTAAGAACAAAGGTTTGCTTCATATATGAACAAATGACAAATTCTTTAATCAATTTGCATTTTTCATGACTAACAAACCTTGAACCACCCATACCCCGACAGTTAAACTGTATTGGAAGAGTAACTCTGATGGGATCATGAGATGCCAAAGGCATTGTGGGAAATCCCACAGACCTTGTGATTAAGCATAGATGCCAATAGTTTCCTTGCAAGCACAATTTTTTGTATTAATTTTACTGGTTTTTCAGCTGATGGTAAATATCCTAAAGTTAAAACCTCAGGTTTGTTAATTATGAAAAATACAGACATTAAAAAATTCTGTCATTTCACAAAGCCTGCCATTTATCAGAAATTATGGGTTTTGGAGGAGTTAAAGAATCACTGATAAGAATGAGTTGTATTACTTCCAGCTTTGACCTATTTATCAACACCTGCACTTCTCCTATTGCTTACATATGCACAAACCTGCAACCACTATGACTAGCTCAAATATACTTAATCCTGTCAGTGATACCTTACTATATATACAACCCATCTTTACTAAAGGCAGGCATTATGAAAGTATGAATACAACAATAACAAATTAAAACATGACTAAACCAACTATTGGTTTTGATAGTCCTTAACCCAGAAAAGAACACTGCATTGAAGTAATTTTACCCTTTAACTAAAAGGGTTTTTGATGAATACATAACCCTAATCGCCCAGTCCCAGAATGCAAAACAGCACTTACAATCAAATACATCTTTTTGATTGTCCAAAAATATATATCAAGTAATGGAAATAAATCCTTTAAAGCAATTTTGTAAATCTTTAACCATTTCACTTTATTCTATTAACATATTAACTTTCAAGGAGTTGCAATATGTTAAATATGATCCAATATATTAAAAGAATACTCATAAACCCTACGATAGCAATGATAATAATAAAAGTAAGATGAACAGCCCCTGAAATGAAATGAAAAAGAGATTGGTATTGGAATTTCTCATTAATAAACAGAGCAACTATATAAGATGTGCATAAGCCACGTACGCTTATTATACAGCATAAATGCGCTTCCAAGGGAAATTATGGTGTTTTTAAGATGGCATCAATAAAACTGTTATTCTCATTACAATTGTGCTATGGAAGTACTATCAATTACGAATACGTAAGGAATTTTCAGAGATAAGGACTCTGTCTTTATCAGCATTTCGAAAATGGTCATATCAAATGTAGTCTGACCAGTCTGTCAGCTCTGGGGATTGGGATGGGTTTGTGCCAAAGAATTTCAATTTTGCTTTTTAAAACAACTTGACAACTGCCTGACTAGCTATTCAGAGGGAGGAGAATGGTTGCCATCATACACTAACGCTCCGACTCTGAACCAGTGAATGGCTGGATCTGAGAGTTCTGGGGACAAAAGGTCATGAAACTGGAAAGTACCTTGTAAGTTACACTTAAGTTTGTACTGGTCAAGGATTATATTAATAGTGAACCAAAGTAATTACCCTTCATCTGCAGGGTGGAACAGAGTTCCTCAGCTGACTTTCCTATGCAACAAAAGACCAAGAACAGGAGGAAAAGGAGTTGCAATAAGGAGCATCCTCTCCTGAGATGGAGTAGCCGATGAACCTAGAGAGGGCTAACTGGGAAGACATCAAAGGATTTATGAGCCAAGCACCAAAGTTAAAAAGTGTAAAAAGGAATTCAGGGGCTGATTAAGAAATATGGAAGAATGGAAATGTTTACACCTACTGATTATACCAGTGAACCATGAAAGCATCACATGACCATGCCATCTTGTCTGTTTGGATGAGTAGCAGTTTGGAGGCTTGAGCATACTGCAGATCTAGGGATGAATGGATCACTTAGCCAGAAGTAGATGATCCTGTATGCTTCAGGGGTCAGATATCATACTGAAATTCCCTAGGATTAATCTTAGAATCTGAATGATATCAAGAATCAATGCCAACAGAATATCCACTGTTGATTGGCCCTTCACAGGGGATTTTGATAACACCTTAGTTCTTGATATAAGCTACTAAAGTGAGACACTTCACCATTACATTTACAATTTTTTGGACAGGTGGCTCCTGAATAGCTGCAGGGCTAGTTGTAGAGCTCTCAAGGGCTGAAGAATAGAAAGTAGAATCAATGTAAGGTCTAGGAAAGATGGCAAGAGACCTACACAATTATCTGCTCCTAGAATAAGGTGTTGGAGACCATAACAGTCCTTAGGATTCCTGTTGCTAGTTAGATGGCATGATCATGAGGGAGACAAGCTAGCAAATCACCTCATGGCAGCCCAGTAATGTACTAAATCCTAGTTAGACAATGGTTTGAACTTCATTAAAATATTTCTAATGATACCTGGCATAACAACACCTCAAAAATAATTCATACAGGCTTTTCAAGAAACTGATAAATCCATTGAACAGTACAGGTATCTCCAAATCCATGCCAGACAATGAACATTTTCTCAAGAATAAAAATCAATTTGTAGCTCCTAAACAGAGCCTTACATTAAAACATATTCTGAAATCAAAGACTGCTATGAAATTAGTGCTTTACTACAACGTGATGCAAAGTGCAGTGAATTTTCTCACAATAAAACAATTAAAGAACATTGAAAACTTCAAAAGATATACCCAGATATATAATTAAAATAGGGTATAGTATATACACAGCTAAATGATGCACAAAATCAGGGGAAATGATCTTACTTAAAGTTGCAAGTACATGTTTTAGAGAATAATCATAATTCTGACTGCAAGAATTGTTTTACATTAACATGATACTTAAACGACAATTTGTAATAGGTCACTCCTTTTTCATGATAGGTAATTAGTAGTTCCACACTAGACTCGTTATCAAAAGACAACAGCGATTTAGAATCACACAAAATCTGAATTTTAATCCATTATCAAACTACTGATAAAACAACTGTGAATGCACAAAAACTGACCCTCACAGGCTGGGTATTCACGCTCAGGTTTACCGGCTGTCAGTCCGCCGGATGAGCATCCACACGTAAAGAGTAGAACTGTCAGTCAGACAGTCAACTCGAGGTCGCTGGCTCGCTGCTCTCATTTCTCGCCTAGCCTTTATCGTGGCAACACTAACGTATGGCAGCGATGGAAACTCCGCTAGCTGATAAGGAGTGGAGCTACATAGCCTAGCTGCTGCGGCAATTCACTTCCAAATAGAAAAGAAGCTAAACGGCATAACTGAGTATGGTCTAAAATATTGCCTATTAAAGAGAGATGTCTATTCTCATACAATATTGATGAATAAGGTGAAATTAGACCTGGCGGTTGGATTTTTATGAAATGGACCGTGAAGCCTACTTTCACTATAAAAACACTGCGTCCGGGGCTCTAGAGTTACATTCAGCTTACATTCAACAATCATAATAATATCCTATTTCGAATATTAACGGTGTGATTTGCATACAGTAAATTATTAAAACACTTTTCAGTTGCAAATGTACACCCAGATATCTTTTATTTACCTAAACCTTACACTTAGCGTAACTATTTAAAGACCGGAACGCAGTGCTACCATGCAAAAACACCACAGGCGGATGGACAGATGGAAAAAAACAGAGTATAGTTACACCTTTCCTAAAAAGGCACGACATTGGTCTAGGTCTATACCAAATTGTATTTATTACAGGGAAATAGTCTTTATTCATCATATATGATCTAGAATCAGCGCTCTACAAATAGCGCTGCATGGTCTAACAATGAAATTAATTAAGTCCTATACATAGTTTATTCATATTCTGGTTGGAGTCGCTGAGATCTTTCCCAAGCGAAATCCAGCAGCGGACTGTCATAAAATTGTTGGTTACTCATCCACACATGCGATCATCTGTCAGTCGGTCGAAAGAACTTTAGGTAATTCCATAAGTTCATCAGTTCTGGTGAGCGGACTGACTCCGCCCACAAACTGTCGTCCACACGTACATTTTAACGACAGTTATGATGAGCTGACAGGGAGACTGACAGTATACCTGTGCGTGAATACCTAGCCATATAATATGCAATATTTATATAAGTGGGAATATCATGTAATAGCAGGTAGGACAGGCCTACCCTAATTCCCAGGCAGCGTAAACATCAGTCTTCATACCCACCGTGTCAACTAGGACACACTACCATTCTCCCACCCGTATCTCCAGGCAAGAAGACTGGAATACAAACACATAAAAGAAATCTTTTGATTACAACCATTTCTAAATAGGAGTCTATGAGAATGTTTTTCCAGCATCTTTTTTTGCATTTTTGCCACTACAGTTTGAACCAAGTAACTGTACGTAAGTGGTTAAACGGTAAGTAAGCGGTTCATTTATTCTCATGAACTAACATCACAAATCAGCATTATCTGGTGAGAGAATTTAACTAAATTCTCAAATCCACATCAAAAGTGTAACGAACGTATGAACTTTTGCTTTTGTATATACAGT